>NC_056525.1:160154790-160225186 GCF_019175285.1 Sceloporus undulatus
GGCGCGGCCGTGACGTCCTCACGGTGGCGGCCGTATGGAAGGGCCACCGCCATTTAGTGCATGACGAGCACGCACTAGGGTTAGGGCAGTGCGGAAGCACTGCCCTTTTGTAACCCTAGTGCGTGCTCGTCACGCACTAAAGTGCCGGTTTGTAACCGGCCTGATAGTGTCATTTGCGGTTATGTTTATAATTTTCAGCTAGAGAGCTCTAGTGCTTCTTCAAACTACAAAACTCAGGATTTCAGAAGACAGAGCCATGGCTGGTAAAGAGAAATCATAACACTATAATTGTGTAGTGTGAAAAAGCCCAGTATTGGACTTTAGTCTTTGTGTCATAGTTTACAGATTATATGGAACAATTCCCTTAGCAGAGCAAGTGTTTCAGGAAAAATGAATAAGAGGAAGTTTTATATATTTTTTCCCAAAAGATAGATGGTTCTCAGGAAAGAAGATACAGGAAACAACATACTTCCCACTCAAAACAATTTTAAAAATAGTTGTACCTCCTATTAAACAATGTTTCTGTTTGTTTTCCTCTGATCAACCAGTTTCTCAGATCAGCTTCTTTCATCCAGTTTATTTCAAGACCATTTCTCTTCAATAGTCTCCTCTACTGACCACCCCTTATGTCAGATGCTGTCCTTCCTTTTAGTACCACAGAGCTGCAGGAGGTGTTTGATCTTGTTGTGATGACAAGAAAGAGACCAGAGCAGAAAGGAAAACTAGAGAAGCATGAAATTGTCAGGGCACGATATTAGTGAAGATGAAGTTGATTAGGCAAATGCTTATTCACATCCACTATTAAGTTGTATCTGTCACATAAACTGAAAGGATATAACTGGATAATCCATTCCAACCCTCTCAGCCTTATGCTCACTGGACATTCTCAGTCATTTGTGTTTTCACATTCCTCTCTATATGATTATCTTTAAAGAGATTTAGGAGGGGAGTTGGAGTAATTCTGTAAAGCACAGCATTCCCCAAGTCTATTAATATGTCCCTCTTCTTCTAAAGGTAGGGTACATAGGCATCAATATTCAGAGACACCCCCCCCCTTAGTATATTGATGGAACAATGTGTGATGGAACGACTGTGAGTTCACTGTTCCTGCCCACACCTTCAACTTTCTTTCTCTTTTTTTCTCAATGTCACTCCCTCTCCCTCTTTCCATCTAGTTACACACATTTGCTCTCATCTCAGCTTAGTTCCATCCACAACAAAGGTTTGTCCCTATGACATTTCAAACACTGGAACAAAAAGAGGCAGTTAATTGCTAGGCCCACAAAAATAGGCTGCATCACTTTATTGTTATTTGACTACAATAGCCATCTCTGTTCACTGGTCACCTCTAGGATGTGTTGGTGGCAGACTGAATCTCATTCCTCTTTCTGTTCTGGGGAATCACGTTGTGAGATATGGTAGTTGGGGGAATGGGAGGGAAGATGAAAATGTTATTCTGCATAATCATTCTATCACTTTTTTATTTTAAAAAGTCATTGATCCATTGGAAGATAGATATATTTTGAAGAATTAAAGACAATATATCAGTTCCATGCACTGGACAGACGAGGTGAGATGTTGTAAACTCAGCTATGTATATCACCAGAATGACACACTGAGACTTGTTAAGGATTTATAGTTTTCTTCACTTTCTAAACTAAGCAAGAGATAACTGAACTAAGGCACATGTAAAGAAGTGTAGGAATAGTTGATACTTTTAAAGAAAATATTTATTCTATTATCAAAAAATAATACAAGGTATTTTGACCTTGCAGGTACAATATATATAGTAATCAGATATTCATTTCAAGCAAGCCAACAGAAACAAAATTAATAAGGCCTAACCGTTCTAACTGACACATTCCTAAGTAACTGATACAGAGAGGGAATCTTCCGGCCCAGATGCATTGGAGATGTAGTTACTAGCCCTGGCCTAGCACAAACTACCCTCCTGAAGTATGCTTTCTTGACACAAGCTCAACAATGCATTTATTCCCAAGCCCAACCGGCAAGACCCACATACAGTGAGATACTCCCACTTCAGATTCCCCACTGCCGTAGCGCCTCCAACTGAACTCACAGGCCTTTTTATATCCCTCTGTTGGAAGCTTCCGGAAGAAACTCTCACTCCTGCTCACTGATTGGCCAAGTGGGCCTTCTGTCAGCTGTGATGTAATTACTCATTTGCATGTACCTCCCTCCCAGCTTAACTCTTTATTGCCTGATTGAAGTCTTCAAATGACTGGATGCCCAGTCATTACAGATATACAGTGCGTCCTTGCCTTACGCGGGGATCCGTTCCGGATCCCTCCGCGTAAGGTGAATTCCACCTATGCTCGTGCACGGCGGTGCAGCGGTGTGTGGGACGCAACAGGCGCGTGCGCCCATTCAATTGAATGGGACATGCCACCCCTTCTGCCCTGTGCGCGCCCCACGGCTTCAGCGTGTATGCTCAAGCCACGTAAGGCGCACCCGCGTATGACGCAGGCGTGCTGTATATGTAGAGAATTCAGTCTCACCATCATTTGTGTTAACTAAGCCTCATTCTCATCAAGGATGGCTGAGAAATGGAACAGAAGAATCGCATGATGCTGATAAACGTTCTTTTTTTTTATAAAAAAGATCCTAACTAAAACAAGGTAATTCAGCTATCTAGAAAGGCAGATATGTTATGAAAGCAGTAAGAGATATAAGTATATAAGAGAGTTAGCAATATAGCAAAAACACTGAAAAGCAAAGGATTGAGAAAGTATTGTTCTTCCCTGTTGTTAAAATGGTTTCTAATAAAATCTTCCCAGAGGGGTTACAAATAAGAAAGAATGCCCTCTATTTTATTTTATGAGTGTTTATGTCTTACAAGGTAACATTCAGTAGGCATGTATACCATTTTATAGAAGACTTTTGAACTGTAGTCCTGCTCCATAAAATTGGTATTTCCATATCACATTGAATACTTGCAGACATACAGTTCCGTGGGATATATAAGTTGAAGAGCCCTCCCCCCGACCTCCATCTTGAGGGGAGAGAAGCAGGCAAGAAACAACAGGCCTCCGCCTGCCAAGTTGAAGAGCCCTCCCCCTGACCTCCATCTTGAGGGGAGAGAAGCAGGCAAGAAACAACAGGCCTCCGCCTGCCAAGTTGAAGAGCCCTCCCCCCAACCTCCATCTTGAGGGGAGAGAAGCAGGCAAGAGACAACAGGCCTCCGCCTGCCAAGTTGAAGAGCCCTCCCCCCGACCTCCATCTTGAGGGGAGAGAAGCAGGCAAGAGACAACAGGCCTCCGCCTGCCAAGTTGAAGAGCCCTCCCCCCGACCTCCATCTTGAGGGGAGAGAAGCAGGCAAGAAACAACAGGCCTCCGCCTGCCAAGTTGAAGACCCTCCCCCGACCTCCATCTTGAGGGGAGAGAAGCAGGCAAGAAACAACAGGCCTCCTGCCTGCCAGTTGAGAAGCCCTCCCCCGACCTCCATCTTGAGGGGAGAGAACAGGCAGAGACAACAGGCCTCGCCTGCCAAGTTGAAGACCCTCCCCCCGACCTCCATCTTGAGGGGAGAGAAGCAGGCAAGAAACAACAGGCCCCCGCTGCCAAGTTGAAGACCCTCCCCCCGACCTCCATCTTGAGGGGAGAAAGCGGCAAGAAACAACAGCCCTCCTGCCTCCCAAGTTAAGCCCTCCCCCGACCTCCATCTTGAGGGAAGAACCAAGAAACAACACCCCTGCCGCCAATTTGAAAGCCCTCCCCCCAACCTCCATCTTGAGAAGACAGCAAAACACAGGCCTCTGCCTGCCAAGTAGAACCCTCCCCCGACCTCCACTTTGAGGGGAGAAGCAGGCAAAAACACGGGCCTCTGCCTGCCTTTAGAGCCCTCCCCCCACCTCCATCTTGAGAGAAGAACAGCAAGAAACAACAGGCTCCGCCTGCCAAGTTGAAGAGCCCCCCCCCGACCTCCATCTTGAGGGAGAGAGGCAGACAAACACAGGCCCTGCCTGCAAAGTTGAAGAGCCCTCCCCCCAACCTCATCTTGAGGGGAGAGAAGCAGGCAAGAACACAGGCCTCCGCCCAAGTTGAAGAGCCCTCCCCCATCCCCCATCTTGAGGGGAGAGAAGCAGGCAAGAGACAACAGGCCTCCGCCTGCCAAGTTGAAGAGCCCTCCCCCCAACCTCCATCTTGAGGGGAGAGAAGCAGAGGTTTTTTTGTTGTTTGTTTTGTTACTTGCTTTGTTGTTGTATATGCATATGTATGCTGTAAACCGCTTTGATCGTAGGAAAAGCGGTATACAAATAAATCATATTATTATTATTATTATTATTATTATTATTATTATTATATTAACTTGTGACATATCCTTAGGATCAATCCTTGGCTCATAGGGCCAAGTTTGTGCCATGTAAATATTTACAAGCCAAGTGAGCAGCAGGGCATTGTCCAATGGTGTTGATGCACAACAATATTACACTTTTTTGGGAGGCTGCCTTTGTACCAATGGAGAGCAGTGGGAAGTCATAGTTGCCCTGCATCTGAGTAAAAAAATGTCTCCATCTTTTCAGATATCCCATTTGTGTCGTTGGAGTCCCTATTGCTCAGTGGGACATCTCACACATTGCCCTGTTGTGCATCACCACAATTCTCTAACATAGTGGGATATTTTTCAACAATGTAGCTCTGCCATCATAAAATTATATATCATAGCATATGAAGCAGGATCGCAGCCAGAGATACTTCATGTAAATATATCTTATATAGGAATGTGAAGCTTCATATATTTCATTCCTTAGTATACTCCCACATAGTAACCCTATATTGTTAACCTCCATCCTCATCCTGAGCATGGAACTGAGAGAACAGCAATTGTATTGGGTGAAGAAATATTTGAACTGGAATGGGTGTAGCAATGTAATGAGTGAAGCAACATTTGAACTGGAAACTTTACATAGAACACTGTTAGGATAGATGGCAAACCCCTCTTGGGAAAAAGAAAAGAAAAGAATGAATTTAAATCATGAATGGATTTGTGCAGCCCTTGAGATCTTGTTGAACTGCAGCTCCCAGAAGTCCTTGTTAGCATAGGGAATGCTGCAAAACACTAGAAATTGCAGTACAATAACATCTCAAGGCCAACATAGTCATGGATTAAACAAATATTTCATATAAATCTGCCATTTTTTTCATTTGATTCATACATGAAAATAGAATGCAGTTTGGGGCCTTCTTCTTTGTTCTTTCTAAGCATAAGAACTTGTGGAGAGACAATGGCAAAATGGAAGGTGCAGAAAAGCCAGTCAAAGTCAGGCAATAAAAAGGAGGAGGAGCCATTAAGATAAGCTGCTGGGAGTGCAGTAAGAACTGCCAGGACTGCAGATAATAATAATAATAATAATAATAATAATAATAATAATAATAATAATGTTTATTTGTATTTCCCGGCTCTCCAAAGATCGAAGCGGGATTACAGCAAAAGATAATACAAAATAGTACAGGTAATACACAAGATTAATAATAATACAGTCAATATAAAATATTAATACAATCAATACAATACTAATATTGAATTTAGCAATTCCTATTAGCTCTCTAAAATCAATTTATCAGTAGTTGATGAAAATAGTCAAAAGTGGAAAGTTGTTATAAGATTTTTATGTGATGTCTTGAAGGCCTGTAGAGTAGTGATGCAACGCATCTCTTCCGGAAGGCTATTCCACAATTTTGGGGCCATGGCTGTAAATGCTCTGTGGGAAGTTATCATTAATCTAGTGTTATGGTGTTCTAATAAATACTTCCCTGATGTTCTAAGAGTGTGGGGCAGATTGTGTTGGGAGAGGCATTCCCTCAAGTAACTCGGGCCCGAGCCATGTAGGGCTTTAAAGGTGATAACCAACACCTTGTATTGCGCCCGGAAGCTAATTGGCAGCCAGTGAAGAGAGTTTAGCACTGGTGTTATGTGGTCAAATCTAGATGTACCAGTGACCAATCTGACTGCCGCATTTTGTACCAATTGAAACTTCCGGACTTGGTACAAGGGTAGCTCCATGTAGAGCACATTACAGAAATCTAAACGAGAGATTACCAGTGCAAGGACCACTGCTTCAAGGTCCTTTTGGTCCAGGTAAGGACACAGTTGGCATATCAGCTGAAGCTGATACCAAGTTAGAACTGAGATATGACCCATAAAGGGATTCAGACTCCCATGTAAGGAAGAAAGTTTAAATGGATAAAGGAAGTCCAATGACATAGAGGAGTGTGTCACAGAATTGCCAGGAATGCAGCTAGAAATAAGATTTCAGCCTGAATGGGATTCAGGTTCCCACATAGGGAGAAAGGATTTTAAAAAGGACAAAAGAAGTCGTAGGCAAATAATTTAAACTGTTACGTTCTTTAAGCAGTGGAGAGCAAGTAAAGGGAAGGCTCAAACACACCTTATTCTGTGGAAATGTAACTTGTGAATAAAGCTAGTTTCAGAAGATTTATACTCCTAATAAATGAGCTTTACTGGAAGGTGTGTACAAATAACTAAAACACAGTTGAAGTGTAACTGAAGTAACTGAGGGCCGGTACACTCTGGTGGTGAAACGCCGCCCCTCTTTGCTGCACAGCGCAGCATTGCCGCAGCAACCAAACTGTGGGGCAACAAGGCACAGCAAAAAAGAAGCCACCTAGAGCGGCTTCGTTTTTGCGATGTTTTAAGCAGGAAGGGGCGCCGCCAACACCACTTCCTATCAGTGACGTCTGGTCACTGTACGGCAGCGTCATCATCATGGTGGCCCCCGTATAGACTAAGGTTCCAGAGAGTCTGGTTGCTGCGCACTCTGGAACCTTAGAATTGATGCTGCCATGCTGCTTCCTGCTCATGTGTACCCGGCCAGAGTGAACTGGAACAAAGTCAATTTGTAACAAGTGAAGTGATGCACACGTTTTAACCACAAGCTTTGAGAACCAACTACCAAAAGAGATACCATCATAAGTTCTTTCGTAAATAACAGTTATTTTCTTCCTGTTCACAAAGGAGTGGCTGGAAGCGATTTACAAGTAACAACATCAAAAACACATGACCAAGTATATTAAAATCACCTACTAGTAAAGAAACTGAAGAAAGTTGGGGGATCAAGGGTTTGAAAAATAGTTCTGAGGGAAGAAAAGCCTCAAACTATTTAGGAAAAGACAGGAGAGGAATCCTGTGTAACCTGGTGGTCGTATAAAAATGAGAACTAGTCCACTGCAGACGAACAGAGGAAAAGCATCAGTGTCATCCTGTCTATATACAACATTGATTTTTTTTTTTTTACGTCCACCTTGATTTAATAATTATCAGAAGTATGAAAGTACTATTTGTGGTGGTATTTATCACTTCACTATGACTGGAATCCTGTTTGTGACATATGTTCATGTGACCTGGAAGGTAGTCATCATCCCACCCAATATGGAAAGCAGCTTCTAAGCATCATAATAAGTTGCCACAGGAGATCTGTAAAAGTTGCTGCAGTGATGAGGTGGTGTCAGTTTTATTTCCTTTTTCCTCCTCGTAGCTGGAGTACTGCTCAGGTATCTCCTCTTCTTCCTCAGCCGGATAACGGACACAACACTACATACAGGCTTATCCTGATGATTTTTAAATTGTGAATTTTAAATGCTGAATATTAGATTTGGATTGTTTTAATATGTGTACATTTTATTTGTCCTTTTAAATTGATGTGCATTTTAACAAGTATTTTAACTGATGTTCTTTGTTAATTTTTGTTGTCCTCCACCTAGATCCATAGCTAAAGGTGGGTAATTATTAATAACAATAATAATAATAATAACCGTCACCATCATCATCAATGGTAGAAAAATGCCAACTCACCTTGACTCTTTAGTGCAGTTCATGTTGCCTTTGTACCTACCTCTCAGTTGTTTGATCTTTCTGTATCTCTGTCTCTATATTGCCTTAAAAATGTGCTTTATTTTCATTGCTGTAAATTAAAAGTTTTATTCTGCAGTGTGTGCAGATTTTTTAATCTACTGCATTATTATATTTTAATATTTTATTCTCTGTAAACTGTTCAAGGAATAATATTGTGGGTGGCTATTATCAATATGATAAATGGACAAGAACTTAGGAAACATAACAAGAGTTAATAGACAAATGTATGCGTTTCCTCCTCCATGACAGAAAGCTGTATCCAGTAAGCTTAAAGATTGAGTGTGGCTGAAGATTCTGGATATTTTGAACTCACTTTTTCAGTCTGAAAGGATTAAAAATGCACCTTTCCTGATTTAGAGCATGGAGCATAGTAAATTGATGCTTGGAGCTGGATGTTAAAAGAAGCATGCTGCAGAGACTGTGATTAATGGCACCTACCAAACTAGTCTCTCAAAGCAATATAACATGTAAGCTAATCAGAATGTTTATCTAACCATTCTTGATGTATGACATGTAAAAGTGCAGAGAAATGGCAATGCACACTGAGCTTCATAAGTAACATTTCACTTATTTAAAATGAGTGGGATTGTTTAATACAGTATTCTGGAGGTTTGGGGTTTTTTTAAAAACATGTTTACCAAGTTTAATTAGTTCATCCTAGAACTTTCTGAATTAGTGTGGGAAAAGGGATGGATGAGATAGTAATCTGATACATTCAGAAGCCCACCCTCAAAAAAGTGGATAAAATGACTAGTTAAATAAACTCCCTATTCAAACTTTGGCCCAAAACACAAGGGGAAAATGACGCAGCTTCATGCTGTGTTGGCAGTGTGTCATTTACATGATACACGCCCTGAATGTGGCCAGAAGCTGTGCTGAAGTGGTATCATTTGGAAAGAACTGGGCCAAGAAGGAGCAGATAGAATCTGGCAGCCCAGTTCAGGACCATGGCAATGGCCAGGATTGGGACCAGGCATGCGTGGTTATCATGGTCTTGATATGAACAGTGTCAGAACACCATTGTGCTTCTCTTTTGGGTCCATCTGTTTTGGACCATTGTTGTTGTTGTTGTTATTTTTAGCATTTTACCATGGTGGCATGGAGGTGTGTGGGGTATATATATAATTGTGTGACCCTTGGTTGAGAGGAAGTGATTTACATGTTAATCTCCATGTTGTTGTTTTTAGCACAATCATGCAAATAATCTCACTAACATAGTTTTTTGTGGGTTTTTCGGGCTATGTGGCCTACAACAACAAAAAACAATAGCCCAAAACAGATGGGCCCAAAATAATAATAATAATAATAATAATAATAATAATAATAATAATAATTATTTATATCCCGCCTCTCTACAAAATGTAATCAAGGTGGCTTACAAGATTAAAATATATAGTTTGAACCCTCAACCCACCCACCCCCTTAAAATCCAATTAAACAATGTAAAATTTAAAACATAAAACATACTTAAAAACAATACAATAACTGTGGTGAAGTCAGAGGTCACCAGTTAGATTTTCCTTCTGATAGCCAGAGAACTATTCAAGAAAGGCAAGCCAGAAGAGATCCGTCTTTATAGCTCTTTTAAAGCTGTTCAGAGTGGTAATATGATGGCTCTCGTCCAGCAGGCCATTCCACAATCTGGGAGCAACAGCTGAGAAGGTCCTCTGGGAGGTCGTAGACAAATTTTTCCCTGAGGATCTAAGTGTGCGGGGAGGATTATATGGAAGGAGGCGGTCCTGAAGATAGGTTGGAGTTTATTCCTGACGTTTCGCCAGCATCTGTGGTTGGCATCTTCAGAGAATGTGTTTGTTTGCTCAAATCCGTGGATGGCAAGCCTGGGCTTCCACTTACATTACTGATGACTGACATTCATTTTGAAGTGGCACAAACTATTGGGGAGGACAATCTTGCCAGATAAGAAGTAATTGCATGGGGATAATGATAAGATCCAGTTTCATAGTGGGAATGGCAGACCTTTGGGAATCAATTGCCAACATGGAGCAAAGGCGCAACAGAAATCGGTTTAAAATGTAAGTGGGAATGAGCCCTAAGAAGTTATGACAATACCCCCCCCCCTCTGGACACACCCAGGAAGGGCGGCACCCCCATCTTTCCGCCCCCCCCCAAAAAAAAATCAACTTGAGCCCCAAATGCCCCTGAACCGATCTAGGCTATTTTTGAACATTTTTGTCCCATCTCTGGACTCAACTCCATAAGAAGTCTTTTATTTACAATTTCTGACTTGCTTCTTATTTTTAAAAAACGTGTTTTCAGGGATTATATGATTGTCTGTATTATGCATCTGGGCTGCACTATTCCTACCCCTGCAATAAGATAATCTGTTTTATTTATTTTGATTGCCCTAAGAAAATCCTATAAAATTCAAGGTATTGCCACAAGTCAACTGGCAGCTTCAGGGTTCATACAAACACTTACTCTGCAAGCTTACAAAAAATGAAGTCATTAAAAATATGGAAAACAAACAAAAACAAAACCCCATTAAAGCATCTTATTTGTTATTTATATATGTCATTTACAGAGTTGATGTATGAATTTGTGAGTAGTGCATCCTCAGGCATCCTAAATGATGTCAAACAGTAATACTGTCAAAGATTAGTTAAGATGAAGGGTTTGAATACTTGCATTACCACAACTTTATAAGGGGAAGGATTATTATACAGATATAAGGTGTTGTCACATTGCAGAATTAGTGCAGTTTGACACTGCTTTAACTGCCATGGCTCCATCCTATGGGGTTTATAATGTCTTGTGGCACCACAGCTCTCTGACAGAGAAGGCTACATATCTCACAAAACTACAAATCCCAGAATCCCATAGCATTGAGCCATCACAGTTAAAGTGGTGTCAAACTGGATCAGTTTGCCATGTAGATGCAGCCATAGTCTGTGTTACACATTATGTCAGTGTAGTTATTCTGACTATGGTGTGGTTTGCATATGCAACTTCCATCTCTGGGACATACAATATTGGGTACCTGGTTATTTTTAACCATCTGAGAGGCTGTCTTGGTAAGATGATAGAGAATGATTATTGATCACACACCTCCATTATAACATGGATCAGTATAATTTTCTCCCTTAGCTGGAAGAAAATAACCCCTCTTTTTAGGAAAACTCCTCTCTCTTAAAATTATATTATCTTTGAACATATTCGAACATTTCATTGATGCAGGCATTTTGTCTTTCCAGAATTTCTGATAAATATTCTAGGGCTGGATAAACATTCTAGTTATTCATTGTTGCATACAAGAACCAATATTTTCTCATGGGAGATTTTTTTTTGTGTTTTTTCAATTATTTTTTCATTGTTTTTGTGCTGTTTAATTTTTTAAAATAAAACATTATTTAGGGGGGGGGACTCTTTAATTTTGTGCAAACAAACAACCTCCAGCCCTTGTTGTGTGTTAAAAAATATTTCTGCACAAGAACCAGTGTCTTTCTTTTCAAAATGCATTGTTTTATGTGCAAAATGTTGTTGCTGTTGCTGCTCTTCCTGCTGTTGTTGACCTTTTGCTGTTGTTGTTTGGAATTATCTCTCAACTTACCATCCTCTTTCAAATAGTTCATTTGGAGAAAGAAGATGTTGCAGTTTTTTTGGTTGCCATAACAGGAGATGATTCCACTTTTAAAACATTACTTCTAATAACATTAAACTACCCACTTTAATATATGTTTCTAAGGTCTGTTGATTTTAGTTAATTAAAGGCAAAAGGACATTACCACTCCACAATGACACTTGTTTTGTGATTTCTCATTAGGTATATAGCACTATCCAGGTATTGCTTACTACATTTTCTTTAACAGAGGAGCAGGAAAATAATTACCTGGAGAAGTGGTGTAGTCTCCTTCTCTGCTTATTTTCAGAAAGAGGTGGAACAGCTACCTCCTGGGGATGCTCTAGCTAGATTTCCTGCACTGAGCAGGGAGTTGGACAGAATGGCTTATGGGGGCTCTGCTAATTCTTTAATACTATGGGAAAAAATTGTTATTTGTTTTCCTTATGTGGAATGAGACATAAATTACTGTCCGTATGTGAGCAAGATCCCTGATTTTTCACTCACATGAAGTGCCACCACAGAAAGAGGAACCGCTGTTCTTCAGATGTGTTGCTTTTATAATCATAGAATCATAGCACTGGAAAAGACCACAAGAGTCCAACCTCTTGCCATACAGGAATACACAGTCAAAAGAGTTCTGACAGATGGTCATCCAGCCTCTGTTTAAAAACCTCCAAAAAAAAGGATACAAAAAAAAAAAAAAAGGACCACCACTCTCCAAGTCAGCATAGAGTTGACAGAGAGGGGTGTGTATATGCACTCCCCTGTTCCCACACTGAAGAACATGTCATGATGTATGTATTTAGATCATGTGGAGCCTCAGTTCTAGATATCTGAAGATGAAGTTGACAACAATGTGGGCTGTCTTTAATACTTTTTTAAAAATTCAGACAGTGCATTCAGCTATTTAATCTCTCCTGGCAGGTCATTCCACAGTCTAGAGCAGTGGTTCCCAAACTTTGGTCATTCGGGCATTTTGGACTTCAACTTCCAGGAGCCTTAGCTGGCTTGGCCAGCAGTCAGGAATATTGGGAGCTGAAGTTCAAAACAATTGGAGGACCAGAGTTTGGGAACCACTGGTCTAGAGGCAGCTGATGAAAATTTCCTCTGGGTGACTGTTGGAAGTCTAGTCCTGAAATAAATGTACTGCAGACAGAGAACCTGAGTACATGGGGGTGGATAATATAGGAGGAGGAGATCCCAAAGATAATCTGGACCCAAACCATGTAGGGATTAAAAGGTAATATCCAACACTTTGTACTTTGTTGAGAAGCTAAATGGCAGTTAGTGAAGTGATTTTAATATTGGTGAGATATGCTCACTCCTAGATATGGCAGCAATCAAACTGGCTACCGTGTTTCAAACTAACATTGGACCCAAACAGACAGGCCAAAATAAATCTCCTTCGGGTCAGTTTGGAGGTATGCTGTTTAAATGATACCTGCATCGTAAGAGGCCAGAAGCTGTATCGAAGCTCCGCTGCAGTCCTTAGAACTAGAGCGTGAATTGACATGGCTTTCGACCTCTTCGGATGCATGCATCAGTTAAACAGCATGCCTCCAAAGTGACCTGAAGCAGATTTATTTTGGCCTGTCTGTTTGGGCCCAGAAGTTTCTGAAATTGGTACAAAGGTAGCCCAATGTAGAACACTGCAAAAATTCAGCCTTGAGGTTACCAACTCATGTATTACCATCTTTAGGTCTTTGGAAGTAACAAAAAGACATAAACAAAGACTGCTAGAGTGATTCATAACAGTGGGATTCACTCTAGCATCATAAGTGGAAATTGCCTGTGTTTGCAGGAATGGCATAAGAAGAGCCATAGGAGGTACTGCTAAATATAATAAAGCAGTGTTTTACTCTCCCTCATCTCCGCTGCCTAAAGAAAAGAAAAAAGTGGCAGGAAATCAAATTGGGCTATATGTCATTTTAAGTAATGGGGCCCAAAACATTGGTGCTGATTATTCTTTGCTGTTCAGTGTTCATCTGATGTCAAAATATCATGAAATATGATGCTGTCTGCTATCCATGTATACTTCCTCCAAAGACAATGTATATCATAGGCTAAGAGTGATAGTTATCTTATAACGTGAGATAGGTATGTTACACATGGAAAGAGATGAAAGGAAAAGCCAAAGAAACTCAAGATAAATATAAATAAATGAAACATTCAACAGTTCTAGATCAGATTGTGTGTGTGTTAAAATCCTTCATCTGAAAAATCTTAAAGCAATTTTTGAGGCCATCACCCTGCCACCCTCCAAATAAATGGAGATTTCCATATCTGAAGACCCTGAAATTTTCTGCTGCCATGGAAACAAAGAGAATAAAATCCATGCAAGTACTGAAAATATACATTGATGACAGCAGGGATGAAGAAGAAGTGAAGAGCAAACCAAAGGAATAAAAACAAAGAATGAATAACAAAGGGCACTAAGTGCTATATTCTGGGGAACTTGTGTGCTCTTCTGCTGTATTATGTGGCCAGGAAAAGGAATATATTGCTGTGGAATGAGGTTCTGTATCTTCAAAATGTAGAACATAATACAGAGCATGAAAAGTTACTTTTAAAATTAATAAATTATCATTATAGTTGTAAATACTACCCACGTAAATTAGTTCTTTCTCATTCTCTCTGCTTTCTTGCTTTGCTTTTCTTTAATTAAGGAATTATAATACTTACCATTTGGTCTTTTTTTAAAAAAAAATATGGATGTTACAAGCCTGTAGGACAAACCATATTGTCATATCTAACTTGTCATTGCCTCAACAGTCACAGCTGAGCATGAGGCAACAGCATAGTGACCAGGTGTAGCACAAGCCAGAATTTGAAGCATATAATATCACCTCTCCATCAGTAAAACCATAAAAGTAGCAACAAAATTAATTAATGTTAGATTTGCACCACAGAAAGAATGAACGTATTTCTTCTTAGGTTACAGTAGTAAAGTGTGATAGTCACCAATCCATTATGTCAGAATAGTATTAATTCCAAATAGAGAGCCATTTAGAATTACAGTCACCCCTCCTAACTTGCAGATCTGGGATCCGTAGCCTTGAATACCCACGGAGAGCTCATGGGCACACGCTCATAGGCACGTGCCCCATTCAAGCCTATGGATATGCGCGAGCCTCCATTTTTGTGGGGGGAACCAGGATTGATTCCCCCGCAAAAATGGAGGACCAATTGTAGTTATTTCCAAGCTCTGTCAAAAACAAAGTAAATATCCTAAATAACACTTCAGGAAAGTAAACACATTCCTTCCTGCTGATCTGTGATTAGTGATCTTCTAGGATCCAGTAAACAGAGAGGCTCAAAAGTCTGACTTCTAGTTACTTCAGGGGTGGGACATTCAGACATCGCATGCCCCCGGAACACCCAGAAGCTAGACTGAGGCCACCTTAGGTGGCTTGAAGCTGCTCGAAAAATGACTCTGAAACAGTACTCCTTGTCAGTGGCCCATTCGAAACCACTGCAGTGGCCCTCTTTAAGAGCAGGTCACATGGCCCCACACTGATTGAGGGCTGACCAGTGCTGGAGCAGCCAGAGGCGACCCCAAACTGCTGGTCTGCTTCACCCCCTTGTCATTATATCCTGATACAACAGGAACCTGAAAGATTCTCAACATTCTGAGAAAACTAATTTTTCATGTATAGCTTGATCATTTCTATTACTCCCCCCCCCTTGCAAATGGTGAATAACTTGTGATACTATCCAGTGTAGCTTTGAAGTGAAATGATAATCTATATTAGCTCATAGTTTTCACAAAAACATTAGATCAGTTAACTTTATTAATTTAATTTTAAAACCCATGTGAAGAGAAAGTAGATCCCTTTTCGAAGATTGCCTAGTCTGCACCTGTCCACTGGTCAGTTGAACGGAATTGAGACATACATTTTGAACTGATGATCCCCTGCACATTGATGACAGTTTTACATAATATACTTGTATTTATTTATTTATTATTTATTTTATTTTTATCTTGCCTTTTTCCCAAGTTGGGACTCAAGGCGGCTCTCTGTCTGTCTGTCTGTCTGTCTACATATACATATATACACACACACATTAAAACAACACTTTAAAAACAATTAAAATAATCCAATTACAACAGTGAAAAGTTTTTAAAAATACAACATACAAAATTTAAAACATATAAGGTTAAAAATAATTGAAACCAAGGGAGTTCCACAGGATGAGTGCAGCCGCTGAGAAGGCTCTCTCATCTTATACATTGGGCTTGGTGAGCAAACAGAAAAGCTTTATGTTTATGGGCCAATAAGGATATTGTAATTTAATTTTCCTCTACAATAACACTTGAAAACCTTATCAACAAACACTCATCTATACAAAATAGTTTCAAATCGACACATAGAAAATGGAATATAAATTGGCTGGGACAGCTAGCAAAGGAATTCCCCGTTGTCTGTTCCCTTTTGATTTATACTATCAGATATTTATTGCCATTTCTCTTAAATCTGGAATATAATTTCCCAGAGGATGTTCTCTGGGTTTTAGAAAGAAAGTCTATTTGGTCAACATATATTCACTAAATAAATGGGCCAATTTCATATACTTCAAAAGCCTCACATAATTTACCAGAGGCCCACTGCCATGTGTTTTATTTATTTATATTTTTAAAGTCAATTCAGAGCGTAAAGCATTTGTGTTGTTTTTTTAAATTAATCTTTGACAAAAATACAAATTCTGCATCAACTTTTGGAATGATATTCCTTCAATCTAACCTTCATGATTACAACTCTTGCCAGTAGTCCCTTTCACCTAGAGCATGGCTAGTATAAATCCAGTGGCCACTACCAAATAGTCAATCAAAACCTCATTTTTCTGATCCTGGTAGGTCCAGTAAAGGAATTTATCAATGCTAATTGTCATGGAGCTGTGTATTGGTTTCTTCTTCAGTTTGAAGTCTGATGTGTGGCTTAGATCTGGCCCAACTCATTCTTAGATTGATTTGGACCGCAACCAATCTAATCCAGAAATCAAATCCACACCAAGCTTCAAGAATTCTGTTTGCTACCTTCCCGATTTGACTTGCACATGGCTATATGAGTGTGTGTGTAAACATGTGTTTTCAAGTTGCCTGTTGACTTAAGGCAACCCTGTCAATCTCATAGGGTTTTCTTAGGCTTTGTCTGGAGTCAAAACACCTGCCCCCCCCCCCTTGTTCGACTGTTGTCCTCTTCAGAATATGCAGGTCCTAAACGCTGGTTCTGATGTGAGCAGTCCACTGAAATCAGGCATGTTCTGCACCAGAACTGGGGTAAAACAGTTTTAAAACATTTTAAACACTTACCTATTACTCCAGACCTTCCAGCAAGATTCAGAGCTGCAGCTGTCTGCATAGGCATCCTACTGAACCACCAGTCACTATAACTCATTCTGGGGTCAGAATAAGGTGCCCAGCATATGATCACTGCTGGGTGTCTCATTATGACCACATAGGCAAGTCCTTTTGCAATGGTGGTGGACATGACAAGTGGCTCAGTAGAAAGTCTGTGCAAACAGTCAGCATGGGATGGGAATGACGAGCCAGGTAGCAGAATCAGATCAGAGCAGGTGTGAAAGCCAGGATACTCTGGGGCAGCCCAGAGTATTCTGGCCCATACAGACACAGCCTTTAAGGAATATTCAGAAGTGGTTTTGCCAGTTCCTTCTTCTGAAACAGACTACAGCACCTAGTATTCATTGGCAGTCTGCCATTCAAATACTAACTAGAGCTGACCCTGTTTATTTTAAAATCACATCTGCAAAAGTTTGGAAATGCCATAGATGCCATACACAGAATTAAACTAGGCCAGTTTGAAACAAGTGATTCCAAAGGTTTTTCTGTGAGACACTTGTTAAGAACAATAAAATAAAAGCAAAACCATATTTTTAAAAACTGCTGGCTTGCTCAACCTTGGCAGTTGTATTTATCCTTCGACTTTCCTTCTAAAATATCAATCATATAAGTGTGCAATTTGCATCCATGTGTATGTCTATGTGTAATCAACAGGATTCCATCCATAATTTATGGCTTGTTTTTGTTTGTTTGTTTTTTAGTTTGTTTGCCCACTGATGTTTCTTTTGAGTAGTTATATTAATACAGTATGGTGTTTGGGTTGTGTTTTAAAATTGTACTGTCTTCTTGTTGTTGTTGCATTTAAGTATCTTTTGTGAGCCACCTTGAGTCCAATTTGAGAGAAAGGCAGCATATTAAATCAATGAGTAAATACATTCACAAGTATATGAAATGAATGTCTAACGTGCACAAGGGAGAACATGTAAACCCTTTGGGCAGCATCTCAGTGTCATCCATATGTACCCAAATCTCTATTGATCTCTTTTGATCCCTAGCCACACTCTATATGGAAGACTCAGAGCTTTGAAATAATCAATAACAAAAACAAGTTCATTTTCTTGGTAAAAACGGGGGAACAAGTTGCAGCTCTGAACTAATGTAAAAAAAGGGAATGAAATTAACAGTTTTTGGTTACTTGTTAAACTTACTTTTAAAAGGCATTTGACAGGAATTTTTCAGATTATTAATACCAACGTTTTCCTTTGTTAAAGATAATACAGAAGAGTAATGAGGTGAGCATCACAAGTTAGTTTTTAACTTCCATAATGAATAATGACAACTGATCACATATCGAACACTGAGGTAACTTTCCAGGACAGTGGGAGGACTAAAGACTAAATAGAGTTAATGCTGTTTCCACTATTATTGGCCTTAGAAAGAGCTTTGCCTCATATTCCACTTGTTGTGGAGCTCCCTAAGAGGCTTTAAAAGAAATACTAAAATACAGTTTACAGCAGCTGCTGAGAACTTGTTCAGAGAAACACATAAACAAAATAGAAAGGCACTCTGCTCTTCAATGTGGAAATGATAAAGGTGCAGGTAGGAAAAGCGACTGAGCTGGATGGAATAGTGAGCTTTCCAGAAGGTCAGATTAAAGGCAACCGAAAGTAAAACAGTGTATTACAAAAAAGAAGAGAGGATAATGATAATGATAATATAGGAAGAAATCAAGGCACTTTTCCCTTTTCTATGTTGATGGGATTTGGAAATTCTTTCTTAATGATTCACATTAGTGGATCCTATTAGCAGTGCTCACAAAAGTTTAATACATAAGGGGATGTAGACCCTTACATTCTGGCATGTGCATATTCATGCTAATTTTTGCAGGAAATCTCTAAGACTTGGCACAGTCCTAAAAATCAATTAGCTGATGTGCTTCTAAGCCAGAACTTGGAGTGTAATCCCTCCTAAAACTAGATTTTACCATTCATTATAAATAAGACAGGTAATTATGGAATTTGCACTTTCCCAACCAAGTCTGAAGCCATTCAAGAGATTTACCTGATTAGCAACCTTTAAAAATATATTTGTAGAACTGTAATTCTTCTCCAATTTATGACCAGGAATGATTGATACATTTTAATAGGTTGCAGATCTGGGGATAATTAATTTTTATAATGTTTTACTTTATTGGCAGCTCATGTGCTGCCGTTGGTTCTGTGAGCTGACCCACGTTTTATTACAACTTCTATGTGTGATTTTAAATTGGTATTGACATGTTGGTTTGTTTTTTTGGTGGCATCGTCCCTGGTCCCTGTATCATTCTCCTGTTACAGGAGAAACAGATGTTTAAGAAATGCTATTTTCTGTCTGTTTTCACTTTTATACCAGGAGGAAAAACTTCAGTTCTTGTATTTTTACATCTCAAACAGATGTTGAAAGATGAGTTATGCCAACATTTTCCAGACAATCCTTTTTTGGGAATCTTTCTGATTCTCACCAGCAAAAATGACCACTTTCCAAAATTACCTTATAACCCTTTAAAAAGGTTATTTTCATCCACAATATCCTAGGATACAAAAAACTACAATCATACTCTAAAAAGGAAAGGAAAGGAAGAAGTTGTGGCATGGATTAGTATTTTGAGCTTTTCTTTCTCCCTAAACTGGTGAAATGGTCAGAAGATAAGGGAGAATGATTTCCAGAAGCCATTTGCCAGCAGCAATATAAATCTTAAGGCTCGGGAATGGCATATCTTCCTACCATGTGTGCATACATGTGAGAATATTGTAGCAATTTGCAAGGTCCAAGCATGAAAATGGCATATATTGACAAGCACAGGAAAGATCTTCTGGTTCAGGTTCCCTCTTCCATCATGGAGAGAACCTGGATAACTCCAGGTGACACAACCCATCTATCCTGTTTTATGATGAAATGATCACATCAGCAAGGCCAGTTTTCAAATATATTTGTGTGCATAGGTATCTGTTGTCCATTAATTCAGGGATTCATGCTTACCTTGAAAGGGATTAAAACAAGCTTTTCAATGAATGTTAATCTTTCAGTGAGAACATGTTCAAAAAAGGGATAGAAGTTATGTGTTCTCTTTAAAGGAAAAATGAACAGCAACCATTATGGTTATATTCAGACTCAGGGAGAAAATATTAGATGACCCTGATGCAAGCATTGCAGTCAGAAAAAAAAAAACCCACAAAATCAGCATGTGCTTTATAGACTATAGCAAAGCCTTTGACTGCATAGATCATAAAAGGCTATGGAATGTCCTTAAAGACATGGGAGTGCCAGCACATCTGACAGTCCTGATGAGGAATCTATACTCAGGAGAAGAGGCTACTGTCAGGACAGAACACAGAGAAACAGAATGGTTCCCAATTGGTGAAGGGGTCAAACAAGGCTGTATCATTTCACCCTACCTGTTCAACTTGTATGCAGAATATATTATAAGAAAAGCAGTCTTGGACATAGAAGAAGGAGGAGTGAAAATAGGAGGAAGGAATACCAACAATCTAAGATATGCAGATGGCACCAGAGTACTAGCAGAAAACCTCACAGACCTGGAGCACCTACTAAGGAAGATCAAAGAAGAAAGTACAAAGGCTGGCTTAATGTTGAACATAAATGAAAACAAAAATAATGACCACCAAGGACCTTCTCAAGTTCAACCTAGACAATGAAGAAAAAGAAATAGTAAAAGAATCCCCATACCTGGGATCAAACATTGATAGAAAGGGGGACTGCAATCAGAAAATCAGAAGAAGATTAAGAATGGAGAGAGTGGCTATGAAAAAACTAGAAAATATGCTAAAATGCAGATATACAACTCAGCACAAAAGTTAGAATCATACAAGTCATTGTATTCTCTTTTACCATGAATGGATGTGAGAGCTGGACAGTTAAGAAAGATAGGGAAAAAAATCCATTCATTTGAGATATGGTGATAGAGAAGATTGCTGAGGATCCCATGGACAACCAAAAGGACAAACAAATGGGTGCTAGAGCAGATCAAGCTGGAAACCTCCCTGGAAGCCAAGATGACCAAACTGAGGCTGTCATGCTTTGGACACATCATGAGAAGGAAGAACTAATTGGAAAAGACAATATTGCTGGGAAAGGGAAGCAGGAAGAGAGGAAAGTCACATGCTAGAAGGATGGACTCTATTAAGGAGGTTATGGATATGAGGTTGCAGGAGTTAAGCAGAACAGTGGAGGACAGAGGGTCTTGGAAATGTCTCATTCATAGGGTAGCCATGAGTCGAGATCAACTCGAGGGCAGTTAACAACAACAACAAGACAATAATACTCTTCAAGAACTATAATTCCTCTAAGAACTGCAACACTCTGAAGACAATTGTGAGAAAGCTAGTTGAAAACTTCACCTTCTTTCATTTTACCAGTTGTGTTCATAATTGGGTCTGTTCCCCATCTCCTTCTGTCTCCTGCCACACAGATGTACTTGCTTTCATTCTGGGAGCTGGGAGTGACTTTAATGGTTCTATAATTTGGAGTGGATACCAGCCATTAAAAAATATAATAGTGCAAGGCAAATGTTAAGGCAGCAGGCATCCAAGTTGGAGACAATGCAGGTGGATCAGTCAAGGAAACCATAGCCTGAGGTTGTAAGACTGGAGCGGAACTATTAATAATAAGGTCTTTTTGGAGGTGTCTCATTCTCGTCCTCAGTTTCATGTGAGTATAGAAAAAAGCTTATACATACATAATCAGAGAAGGAGAAGAAAGAGGGGGAACAAGAAACAACAGCAGTTGCTCAAAATTGTTGTTTTAGAAAATGGTGGACCAAAGGAAGGAAGAGATACTGAATATTTTTACTACTTAGTGCTAAAAGAACTTTCCCCAGTAACCCCTTATTGGCATGCACCATCCCATCCTTGTTTTCTAATTTGTGAATGGCAGTGTGTTTCCAATCCCACAGAACGTCTGCCAGCCACTGGGGAATTGTATTTGCTGCAATCAACCTCTCTTTCCATTTTGTCCACCTTTTATTTCTCTCCCATTTCCTCGTTCTTCCTTGTCCAAATGCAGATATGAAATGGGTGGGTTTTTGTCTTGGATCTAGGACTATGTTTTGCCATAGTTACAGTCAAATCAAATTTCTGTTTTGGTCCCCAGCTCTTCAATTCCACTTGAGAAAGAGCCGATCTTGAATTTACATGGAATTATTATTTGTCAATGGACAATTATAAGCCTAATACTTCTGTACTAGTTATGGAGAAATTATGAATTGGATGCTCCTCTACTATTTGTTATGGGGAAATTATGAGTTCAACGCTTTTTTTACTGGAGAGGGATAAGGCGGCTGATTGCAGTGACAGCCAAGTGTGCATTATGCTAAGTTGTAACATCTAATTTTAGCATATTCTTGTTCCATTACTTTCAGTGGGAATTGCAACTAACCTTTACTGGATTGTACCCACAGGAATTTAATTTGTGATTAATGTACTCTGCCACATCTCTTTGCAGACTGTGCTTGTTATATGATTGCTTTGGGAGACTTCTCACTGTTTGACCCCATTTTTAGTAATAGCAGATAATATTTCACATTTGGCAGTGTCATCCTATTTATTCTGCAGCATGTTTCTTATCTCTATATGAAATTATTTAAAGAGGGAAAAAAAGACTAAGAACAAGCAGCTGCCTAGTCCCATAGCACTTAATGTTTTATCTGGAGATGAGAAATAGGCTACTGACTTACTTTTTTTAAAATAAGTAAGTACAAGAATGATTCCAAGTATTTCAATTGTCCATGTACTGTAAAACTGCAGATTTTGACTTCTAAATCCCTTCATGACTCTGAAATGGGGTATGTGAATAACTGTCTACCACCACGAGTGCCTGTTTGTAGACTAGGAATAGATGAGTATGCCATTTGATTCATTATTATTTTTTTTGAAAGACACAGACTTTCAAAATTAGAATCCATAATATAGACCACTTTCTTCAACAATGGCCCTTTTCCAGGTACCTGAACTATCTGAAGTCTGAGATTATGGAATAGTCTCCATAAGAAAGCCTGTGTGGCTCTTGTTACTTAAGTACCGCCCCCCCCCCCCCACACACACACAAATCTTTTTTGGGAAGCCTTTAAATCTCAATTTCTTTCCTCTCAGATGAAGTTTCTGATATCCCCATTTTTCATATTTGCTTTAATGAGACTATTGTACAGTCATCTCTCCACATTTACAGCTTTGACTTTTTCAGATTTGATTGTTCACATATTTGATTAATATGTTCTC
This sequence comes from Sceloporus undulatus, assembly GCF_019175285.1. NCBI lineage: Eukaryota > Metazoa > Chordata > Lepidosauria > Squamata > Phrynosomatidae > Sceloporus > Sceloporus undulatus. The sequence goes on from NC_056525.1 coordinate 160,177,836, forward strand.
TCTAGGAATCACTAAATCCTCTTGCATGACTCTGTTGGAAAATTGACCATATAGTCACACAGGAGGACCTAGAGATTTGAAGAGAAAACACTTCTCTAGGCACTTGTAGGTCCTCCAGCACAATTCTATGTTCAGTTTCGGCTGAATGTTGAACATAGAGCTGCACTGGATGACCTGCAAATTCCTAGAGAGGTGTGCTCTAAGGGTTTTTTTAAAAGTGTTTTTTATTACTGTTTCTCAGTACTTTTACTGGTGATTTCTTTTCTTTTCTTTTCTGGTTTTTTTTTAAAGTTGATTGTGTAAGCTCTTTGAAAGGATGGGGTAAAACCCACATTAATAACTAAATAATCTAGCAAAATCTACAAAGCAGGACATACCTTTTCACCAGTATTCCAGACCATGATTGTTCTGATACAGTTTTGAAAAGTGACTCTCATACTCCCTCAGCCAGAATGACCAGTGCCCCCCCCCCCCAAAAAAAAGTCATTTCCCCAAGCTCTACTCTCTGATTAGGAAGAGTGGGAGGAATAGTATCCTCCATTTTTAAGAGTTTAGCACATCACCTTTCAAATTCTTCTGTCACAAGCATTTACACACACTGGCTACCGAGCTAAGCCAAGCCCACAGCTGTGTAAAAAGACACTGCATTCAATAAACTCCACAAGCGTCTATGACCTGTGCTGTGATCTTTGAATACACATCGTTCAATTTAGATCATAAAGCAAAATATGTAAACAGCAAATAAGAGATGACCCAACATCAGCCAGAAATTGCTTTTCAGACATAAAGAACATGAACATTTGCTGTCCAACTCATTGAAAAATGAGACCAGACACAGAGACCTGGGTTATAAAATGGACAGCTTTATTTAACTAAACTTATTTAAACTTATTTCTTCGGGAACTGCAAAACCAGGGGGGAGAACCTCTTGTGGGAACAACAGGAGGATGGTCAGATTTTTGACCAATTCCCCAGCTTCCCCTGGGCAAAAACACCTGAGGCGCAAGGGCAATCCATAAGTGGGTTGCTCCCCGGCCTGCCCACATCCAGAAGGCCAATCCAAGGTTCCTCCACTTAACTCACAAGACTTAAGTGAGGGCTTAAATCTCACGCCAACCCCAACACAAGCCTCTTTCTCTTCGTGTTTAGTCGCAAGATCTAAAAGTCAGTTCCAGAGACCTACCTTCACCCTTTAGGAGGGTACCGAGGTGTTCACCTGGACTTCTATCTCCCCTCGTTTATGCGTGGAATCTATTTATGATCACACTCCAGGACAATTGTCAAAGTCCCCAACTAACAGTGTGGGGTAGGCAAAATAAACCTTGGAAAGTGGAGAAAATTCCTACCCTGCTCTGAAGCAATAAGAAATTAATCTCACACTGTTGTTGAGGCAGGAGGTTGGGTCAGTGTTTGCTTTAAACTGAGAAGGGACTGAGCAGGCAAGCCACAAGCAGGCTAAGCCTCATCCTCCTTCTCTCACTGGCACACAGAGCATGCCATTGTTATTTAAAATTGCTAGTCTTGCCAATGAGAGGCCAGCAAAAGCATCTCCCCAGCCCACAAGGTCAGGGATAAGCATTGCTAACTAACTCATTGAATAACGAGACCACACATAGAAAACGGAGTTATAAAATATGTCAACATTGCCAACCATAACAATGTAACAAAAGGCCATCTCTCACTAATGTACCACATGTTGTGGATGGCCTGCATAACTAGGGCCTTGCCTTTCAACAAACCTGGATCACTGACTCCTAAATGTATCACCAGTATATGAGGGGGTAGAAACTGGCCTTGGCCAAACAACATCTGCAGGTGCCCATGCCACCACAGGCCACGTGTTCCTTTCCATTCAGTGATGGCCCCAGCTGACTTCCGAAATGGCACTTCCTGGCTTGGCAGGCTGCCCAGAACACCATGCTGTATCTGCAGATCCACACAATGTGTCTCATCACAGGGTCATATTTGTGACCTTTGTCTTACTGATGCTATCACATCACTAGTCAGAACAATGCATTTTCTCTTCATACTTCTTTCACTTTCTGATGTTAATTTTCCATATTTTTGTTTGTTTTCTTGTTTGTTTGTTTTTTGTTTGTTTGAGGGGGAAATTGCTGTGGAGATCCTCGGTTAGACATTAATGGGCTTTATGCAGCCTGGTAAGCTTGCAGAGAGAAAGTTCTGGTTACTCCGACAGGTACAGTGCTTTCTGGAGAATTCACTTGCCCTTCCTTGATGACTACTATGTTTCACCTAATCCCTTTCCCTTCAGGACTGGCTACTGAGTTTCAATCCACTACCTTGGGCATATGCAAACATCCACACACATCCTTCTGTTTATGCTGTCACTAGAACTTTTATAAAAATCCAGTTCTCAATATCACAAGAGGGGGTATTCTTTGCCTAAGGAACTCCTGTGAAAGTTATGGGACACCACAAGCTGGCAGGTGACTTGAAGGCAGACACACAAATGATCTACTGCAATATCTTTGACCATAGACTGTGTTCATGCCTTTGAGAAAAAACAAAAGATTGGTACTGTTTACCAAAGGTAACACAGAATATCTTATTATTTATAATCTCATGTATACTTCTATTTGATGCCGCACCACCCTCCTGCACCAAAACACCTGGTTACAAGTTATGTCAGTGATATCCTACAGAAGGATATTCTATCTTTTTTTAATACCCTGTCTCTCATATTCATTCTTAATTATATCAGTCTTGAATATACTTTTCTTTTAACTTACAAAATGATTTTTCTGAACTGTCTTTTCTTACCTTGCCGCCCCCCACCTTCCAGTCCTTATCTGATTCTTTCAATTTCACTCACACCACACCATTCCAGACCACATCTCTCTCCCCCTCACTTTCAACCCATTTTTCTGCCAATCCTCATTCAAATTCAAATGTACACTACCTGTCAGTCTTGTCACTCACACAGTCTTGTCAATGATACTTGTCAACTACTTTCCCAAAACCTCTGACTGTATAAATGCATGGTGCATATCTTAGTTTATAATGTATCATAGCAACTGTATCTGCTGTGTCTTCTGTTGCAGCCACCTTTTCAGTCTTAGGGGAAGAGGACATACCAGGGAGTTCAAAAGATAAAGGAACAAACAAAATAAAGTCCAACTGTAAGAGAGAGAGGGGGGGTACTGAAATTGTGAGAGATTAATAATAATAATAATAATAATAATAATAATAATAATAATAGAGTTTATTTTTATTTCCCGCCTCTCTAAAGTTCGAGTTGGGATTACAGCAATAAAATAATACAAAGTAATACACAATAGTACAAGATGTTAATACAATCAATTAAACACTAATATTGAATTTAGGAATTCCTATTAGTACTCTAAAATCAATTTATCAATAATCAGTGGTCAAATTTGAGAGTGGGCTATTGTCATCAACTTTTATATAGAATCTGGTGGATAAGCCCATCGGAAGAGATCTGTTTTGAGTGCTTTCTTAAAGGTCTCTAGGGTGGTAATGCAACAGATCTATTCTGATAGGCCATTCCATAATTTTGGGATTGCTGCTGTAAATGCCCTGTGGGAAGTTGTTATTAACCTGGTGCTATGATGTTCCAATAAGTACTTCCCTGATGTTCTGAGAGTGCGGGGCGGATTGTGTAGGGAGAGGTGTTCCCGCAAGTAACTCGGGCCCAAGCCATGTAGGGCTTTAAAGGTAATAACCAACGCCTTGTATTGTGCACAGAAGGTAATTGGCAGCCAGTGGAGAGTTTTTAATACTGGTGTTATATGGTCAAACCTAGATGTACTAGTGACCAATCTGGCTGCCACATTTTGTACCAATTGAAACTTCCAGACTTGGTACAAGGGTAGCCCCATGTAGAGCACATTACAGAAATCTAAATGAGAGATTACCAGTGCAAGTACCACTGCTTCAAGGTCCTTTCGGTCCAGGTAGGGATGCAGTTGGCGTATCAAACGAAGTTGATGCCAAGCACTCTTGGCAGTCACATCTACATGACATGACAACTGCAGAGATGGATCAAGGAGTACTCCCAAACTGCGAACTTCATCCTTTAGAGGAAGTGTGACCCTGTCTATGACTGGTTGACAAATCTCCGTCCCTGGACTTAGGGTACCTTTGTTTTCTCTGTTTTCAGCCTGAGTTTGTTTTCTCTCATCCAGCCCATTACTGACCCAAGGCAGGCCTCTAGAGGAGAGATGCCATCCTTAGTCACTGCAACAGTCGGAGACATGGGGTGCTATCAGCATACTGATAACACTGTACCCCATACTTCTGGATGATCTCTCCCAGCGGCTTCATGTAAATATTGAATAGCATTGGTGACAGTCCCCTTAAGGGACACCCAATATGAGCTCCCTCTTGGATGAATAACTGTCCCCAAGCGACACAATCTGGACTCTGCCCAAAAGGTAGGACCTGAACCACTGTAAAACAGTACCCCTGTTCCCTAACTCCCTCAGGCATTCCAGAAGAATACCATGGTCTATGGTATCGAAGGCCACTGAGATGCCCAAGAACACCAGCAGGGTGACATTTCCCCTGTCAATGCCCAGACGGAGATCATTGACTAAGGCAACCATGGCAGTCTCAACTCCATATCCTGCCCTGAAACCAGTTTCAAATGGGTCTAGATAATCGGTTTCATCCAAGATAACCTGGAGCTGGAAGGCAACTGCCCTCTCGATCACTTTGCCCAAGAATGGTAAAAGGAAGATGGGTGAGATAGAGGTGAGCTTTCTTCTTCATGGGTGGGGGGGCAACAGATTCTTGGCCGAAATGGCACCAGAGCGAGATAGTGTTCTCTATTTTCTTGGCAGAGATAAATATGTGGGCTGTTGAACAATGATAATACCCACATCAAATGAGAAATCTGAGTTCCAATTTTCCACAGGATGATGGTGAGTTTTTGAGGATGAAAAATTACATTTGCCTAGGAGGGGCGCAGCTTGTCTTGGAGGAAAGGCCACAACTTTATTAAAATGGCAACATTAACAACAACAGCAATCGTATAGAGTTGGCCCATAGCATAAGGTCATAATCTGGACAATCGGACAACACCCCGGTTGTTCGATGACAGCAACGGCCGCCATCAGCCGAACACTGGGATGACCTAGGGGCCATGGTATGCCATAACCAGCCATCTGGATGTATATCTCAATAGCCCCTAGTCACCAGGCAACGCCAAACATTATGGCCCCCTCAACGGCCACAACGTATGCCCTCAGCGTACCCGTGTCTGCAAGGTCTCCTGCTCCAGTGCTCCGCAGCCCTGGAGACCACTCACCCCAGATCATGACCTATGCTCTGCCCAAAGTTGTGACAAGCAACACCAACCCGAGGGAGGGAGGATGGGGAGCCGATCAAAATGGCCCCTAACATCGGGCCGTGCAGCCTTATAAAGGCCTAGCAAGGGGGAGGGGCCAGGAAGAGGTTGCTCCTCCCCCTCCAGGCTGCACCAATCAGCATCCTGGAGGACAGGAAGGAGCAACCATAGAGAGGTCCTCTCAGGGCAGAGAGGCCTCTCCCCACCAAAGCTCCTTCATGCCCCTCCCAACTGGCTCAGCCGGCCTCAGATGCCCAGCAAGGCATGCTGGGGTGCTCTGAGGTGCGCACATAGCAGCGGCAAGGCGTGGCCTCCCCGCTGCAATGCGGCTGGGCGGGTGAACCCACCTGCCGTCCTTTCTCTGGGTTTGGCTTCTAACATATTCTGGTTCCCAGGGAGTCATTCCTAAATCAAAACCTGACTTCTTTGCCTTCCCTTCCCTTCCCTCCCCACTCCCTTCATTGCACACATTAGCATTGCCTACTCTATAGTAACTGATATTAAAATGTCAATTTCACTTAGTACAATCATATGCAGTTCTGCTTAGAAAAGCTCAATGTAAATTTGATGTATATTTTCAAGTAGCCATAGAAAATCCTGTGATAGGGTCCCCTTAGTATCACCATATATCAGAAATGACATGAAGACACATAACAACAACAACAACAACAAAGCTTAGATTGCACATCTAACATGGGGTAGCATAAAAGAAAAGACAACAAACAACACATATTGTGATTGGATGGTGATACAGTTATAGTTGCACTGGTTAGATATTAAATAGTTCTTTATTGGTCAAAGCCAGCTTGCTATACAGTACTCTTCCCAGCCTCCCTGCTGGATAGCTCAGTAGAATGATAAGATAAGGGGACTCCTGACAGTGTGGGCCAAAAAATAAAGCTATCTTCATTTTTTAAAAAATTGCAAGAAAATACTGGTTAAAAGTATCATGGAAGGTTTGTTTTATAAAGAGAAATAATAGTTAATGTGGTAATAGAATAGAATGAAGGAAAAGAAACATGCAAATGGACAGCAGCCAGAAACAGACAGATTGGTTCATCCTACAATACATCCCAAATGGATAGAGACGAGGAGGAGGAGGAGGAGGAGGAGGAAAGAACATGGTAAGGGATGCTGGGGGGAAAAGCTGTTACTGGCACATATCCACCTTGTCAGATGTTTCACATCTTAATGGCCAGATACATGTAGCTACACACACCATTTGGAGGCCTTCTTGTTCATAGCCTGGACACATTCTAAAACAATCTTTTGCCTCATGACCTTCTTGGCAAAATCCCTACAGGCGTCACTAGAGTCCACGTTTTATTGACTTGCTGCTAGCTTATTTTCAGTCACAAGTCTTCTTCTGTTTAGTCATTCTTCAGCTTATTTATATTTCTGTCCAATCCCATTTAACCTTTAAACTGACTTCAAGACATGCTGGTCCTTTATTAATAATGGTGGTGGGGTACCAGAGCCCTTTTGCTTGGCTTAGCAGGACTGACCTTTAAATGAGTTGTCCTCACATCACATTTTCCCCCCACTACTGTGCTACTCAAATAATTTGCCACATTAAAATAGAGAAATAAGAATACAGACCGTCTGGTTTCTTGATATCTTGCTGAGTTTCCACCCCCACTGCACAGCCTTCTGTTAATTCTGTTCTGTTTGTTGGATTTAAATGAGCACATGTGGATTAGAAAACAACCTTCAGGATTAAAAAAAAAAGCATTTGGCACGTCACAATGTTTTCTAGGTATAAAAAGTACAGTATGTAAGCTAGGGATTCCAGCCAATTTTGATGAGGTACTGTTCTGCAGCTACCTCCATATAAGCTTTGGAGAAAAGCAGCAACAAAGGATATTATTTACAAAGCTTTAAAATACAAAGAGAGACTTCTGCAAAATAGACTTTTAGAAAATAAAAAACAAGCAACTCTTCTCTTTGGTCTACAGTTTAATTGACTTCAAGGGGATGAAATTGGCTTGATGTTCAAATAGGGATGCTTGAGGAATTTGATCTTTGCAAATGCTAAAACGAACTGGCCCAATCTGTTCCTCCCAGACTAATGGGCAGATTGGAAGAGTTTCCCATCACATTTGGGAGTCCCTGAATGCTCTGACTCAGCTCTGGCCTCAGCCAATACAACAAAATATGTTTACGTGTATATATTTTGTGAAAAGAGAGTTTTCTCTTGAGAGAGAAAACAATTTAAATACATATTTATATGTATATAAGAATCCACCTTTCATGCAGATTTTAAACAAAATATATAAATTAATATGGACAAAAGATGAAATTACAAGTGTTCATGTGTGTAATACAAATCAAAGATGGATTTTCCCATACAGTACTTACATATGTCAACTATACTTAATTTCTTTCATTCTTTTAAGTATTGGATTAAGAAAAAGATCTCTTATTTAAATGTTTTTAACCCAGTTATTCCATATTGTCACATAGTTGAACTAACATGTGATTAATATCATCAAATGTTCGGTGTGTGCCAGAGTTTGTTTGTTTGTTTCCTTTTGCGGGGGGAAAAAGACATTTCCCATAATTGATTGCTCTCATAGTTAAGTAATGACCGCTTGAAATTTTATACCTTCAAGTGATATTCACACTCTGTATAGAAGATATAAAATCTTAAAGGTGTAGATGTTTGAACAATCCACATATGTATATGAGACCTTTGTATGTGAGATCTCATCAAAGAACTCTGTCTTTACTTAACAACTGACATTTGCTAGTGTTATGACATGTGGCAGCCATTCACATATGGGTGAATGGAGGGCTGTAAATATCGGGGATAAACTTGCCCCTGTGCATACTCATCAAATGCCTATGCCACTTTTCAGTGTCTCTCCGAGGTCACTATGGTTGTGTGGTGGGTTCACGGTACCAGGTGACAATCTAACAAGGGTTACACCAGTTTTCCCAAACATATCCCTTTTGGCAGAAAGGAACTGTGGCATTCGTATGCATCCTTTTAAAATGCTAAATATATGGTGTGAGTGGGGAGAGGCTTAGTGGGAGAAGGCGACACCTCAGGGTTTTGTTTTGTTTTTTAAATTGACCTCAGAGTCAAGTGTTATTTCAAAAAAGTTTAAAAAAATAATTCCAAAATTTTCTTTTAAAAACTTCACATGTTACAAAAATTTCACTTCATCCGTGGGAAACTATGTATGTGTAAATTCATTTAGGCTGTGTTTGTAACATTGTAATTTAGGTATAATTTTAGTTTTGCTAGTTGTTTTTGTCACTATTACCATTACATTCGGTGATATGAAGAAATTATTATTTATGAATACAAAAAAACTTACTAAGGTTTCTGCAACAGCTGTAATTAATATGGAATTAATGACATATGCAGTGGCATCCCTGTGGTTGGTGTCACATGATGTATGTGTGTGGGAGGGCAAACTGCCTTACCCTCTACTGTTTGCCTGCTCAGACTTGTGCAGCCCCCCCCCCCCCCCCCCCAAGGACTTCATGGTCTGGTGTGGCTGCACCAGACCCTGAAGGCAGCACCCTCCCCAAAGAAGGCCTTCAGAGGCCAGTATGGCTGCAGCCACATCAAACCCTAAAGGCAATGCCCCCCCAAGGCCTTCAGACTCTGGCTTGGCTGCAGCCATGCCAAACCCTAGACACCACCACCCTGGAAAGGTCTTCAGGGTCCTGTGTGACTACAGCCAGGTGGGATTCTGAAGGCTGCATCCCCCCCAGAACCTTCAGAGTCCAGTGTGGCTGCAGTTGTGCCAGACCTTGAAGCCAGTGCCTCCCCCAGAAAGGCCTTCAGGCCCTGGTGCAGCTGCAGCTATCCCAGACCTTGAAGGCAGCACCCCCACCAAGGCTTTCAGCATGGGTGCAACCACACTAAACCCTGAGAGCAGCAACCCCCTGGACTTCAGAGTTTGGTATGACTGAAACTGTGCTGAACCCTGAAAACACCACCTCAGCAGCCACTGCTATTGAGGTGGCCAGCACTGTAGCCTCCAAAGGGCCCACTTAGGGTTCTGGGTGGCTGCTGAGTGAGTGGGAAAGCACCCTTTCTCACTTGCCCAATAGTTGTGTCAGTCATTCCAGATGTACCACCACACCAGGAGATACCCCTCTCTGGGGTGTCACCTGTGTGGGCCATTCTCCCCTAGTGACACCACTAGACGTAGGCAGAGCATATGTAGGCAAATGGCAAAGTGGTAAAAGTGCTTTAAGATGCCATTCTGATCCCTCAGTGGCCCTGTTTGCATTGAAAAATAACCTGGTGTAGGTTAATTCCCTGAAATGCCACAATCGAATCTCTCTGTGGCATTGATTGCCAGGATCGATTCTATCTGTGGCATTTATTTGCCATGATCGTGGCATTTTATCCTGGGATTCCATTCACATTGGCAATGGGATAAAATGTCATGATCCTGGCGGGGAGGGGAGGAGGAAGGGGAGGGAGTGGAGGTGGCTGAGGAAGAGGAAGAGGAGGAAGGAAGAGAGCGGAGGGGGCAATTGGAGGTGGCTGGAAGGCAGGAGAAGAGCGGAGGGAGCAATCGGAGTTGGTTGGAAGGCAAGAGGAGAGCCGAGGGAGCAATTGGAGGCAAGATCAGGGGTGATGGAGGAGGAAGAGGAGGAGGAAGAACAAGGATGGAGGGGGCAAATGGAGGTGACTTGAGGGAGGCAAGAACGGAGGTGGCTGGGGCAGAGGAGGAAGGAACGAATTGGATGGGAATGATTTTCAAGTTCCCATTAGCAAAAAAAACAACAAAAAAAAACACAAAAAAAAAACACACACCAGTTCTTTTGAAAAGAACCACAAAAAAAATCCATGTCACAAAACCCGGGGTTAAGAGGGATTTACCCCACCCCCCAATTCACATCAGGAAACCCTGGCGCAAGTATGAATGACCCTCCAATTCGGGTCAGTAAACCCAGTGCAAGTATGAACAACCCTCGTTTAAATCGGATCGGAGCCCAGGTTAAAATGCAGTATGAGCGACCCCAGTGATTACCAACAAAAGAACAGATATAATATGTTTGAGCAATTTTCTGTTGTTGTTCTTTTCCGATCATTATGACATGAAAATCACATCTACATTGAACATTCTTTTTTTTTTTTAAAAAAAAAAACAGACCCCCTTAAGCATGCATGCCATTTTTCTTACTGTGTTGATCTCTTAATTTAAGAAGGCCCTGATTTTTCTTCAATATGTCTGTTTTACAATGGTACTTTTTTAAAAATATATTATTATTTAGTCCTTTGCCATTATTCTAAGCCTGCTGTTCCAGCCTGCTTTTTATAACTGGTGAAAATACTCTCTGAACATATAATAGATTCTATTTCTTCTACCAATTTTTTCTTCTTCTCATATTGAACAAATATTTGAGGATTCTTTCAGTCTGGGATTAAATCCCTAGTCCTCACCATCCCTTTTTTCAGTAGCACAAAGAAAAGAAAAGTCTGACACAGGTTATAATAGTATTTCTATCACATTTTCTGAAAACATGCCTGTATTTTAAATAGATGAATAGGGGACATAGTTAATAACTTTGATGATTCAAGGGCTGAGGGTGGGTAGCTGATTCTTTCTTTGTTTGTTTTTTTGTTGTTGTTGTTGTTGTTGTTTTGTAAAGAATACCCCTTAGACGTTGTCACTGACACATTTGACCTGGCCTTGGGAGAAGAAAGTTATACTGAAAAAATAGCACTGAACACAGGTTTGCAAATACATTTGCTCATAAATAGACAGGGGAGTTACAAAATCTTTTTCAGAAACCAAATTTTCTAAAGAAAGTCTTTTGAGTAGGAAGAAGTCCCTTTGAAAGGCTCAGAATAGCAATAAAATACTTTAGAACAAAACCAGGGTTGGGCGAGAGGATGACCCTAAATATCAAAAGGATTTTGACCTACATTAAAATGTATTAAACCATCCTGTTATAGTGCTTTGAAGATTGCAGCCTCTTAGAAATGTAATTACAAGAATAAAAGCATGTGTCAATACAATATGGCGTTGTTCTATGATGGAAGTTTGGCATAAAGTTTAATATTCCCATGACACTCCTTGACAGATAAAGTAATACTGCGAAGGGCAAAAGCTGAACCAAACAAAATTGTTCAGAATTCTTGGGAAGCCTGGATCCCACCCACTGACTTCTGTTTCACAAGACTCTTGATCAGCAGCTAATTTATAAAAGAGGCTTTCCTCATGCCCCCTGCAGTTGAGTAAATGTCAAAGGGTAAGAACAGTACCTTCATATGTCAATTTATTTTCTTTTAAATCAAGATGTAGACAAAAAATATCTTTAACACTATCCTACCCCATAGGAACTAAAGAAGAAATATTTGCAGATCCATTTCCTGCACAGGAGTGAGCAAGATTAAGTAGGCCTTTGTCTATGTTTCCTGACTGGCAGATAATTTCAAACATTAGCATTCACATTTAAGGCATGATTAACCACAGAACCTGAAGCATGGATCCAACTGTTACATGATTAATAAGTAATGGTAAAGAGAATGACTGTAATAATCAGTACAGAGAAATAAACACTGAGAACAGAAATGGAAGAACCACAGATCTCTTTCACAAGATCCATAAAATCAAAGGGAAATTCAAACCAAGGATTGTGGTGCTGTGCAATCAGTAGAGAAACATAATGTATCACCAACAGGAAATAAAAAGATGAAGCAATACATAGAAAAGCTATATAAAAGTGATGAAAAAATCAATGTTACAGAGGAGGAGGAGGAGGAGGAGGAGGAGGAGGAGGAGGAGGAGGAGGAGGAGGAGGAGAACTCCAATTTTTGGAAAGTGAAGTGAAAACTGATTCAAAGCAATTGAATAAATCACCAGGAACAGATGACATACCGATAGAACTGCTACAATTCACAGAGTTAGAATTGACTTTAGTTCTAATTAAAATCTCCCAAAAAATAGGGGGAGGGAGAAATGGCCCTCAGATTGCAAACAGTGAACATATATTCCCATCCACAAAAAATGACACAAAAGATTGTAAAAACATTTTCCATGCAAGAAAAGTCATGCTCAGAATATTGCAGTAAAGACTCCTACCACATATAGAGCAGGAAATTATAGCAATAGCAAGTACATTTCTATACCACTTATCAGGGAACTAGCACTCACTAAGTGGTTTCAAGAAGTTTCAGATTCATGAAATGAAAGCTGGACTCAGTAAAGGAAGAGACACTAGAGCTCACATTGTAAACATGTGGTGGAGAATGGAATGCACAAGTCAATTCGAGGGGAGGGATATAATGTGTTTTATAGGCTACACCAAAGCCTTTGAGTGCATGGATCACAAAAAGTTGTGACTGACTCTTAAAGTAATGGGTATGCCACTTCATTTGATTGTCCTGGTGCATAATCTATACACAGGACAAGAGACTACCATTAGAATAGAATACAGAATGGTTCCCAATCAGAAAGAGTGTCAGACAACACTGTATCCAATCACCCTATTTATTCAACTTGTATGCAAAAATGGTATATGCAGAGCAGATTTAGACCCAGAGACAAGAGGAGTGAAGATCAGAGGAAGGAACATAACAACCTAAGATACGTAGACCACATAATATTACTAGTAGAAACCAAAAAAGAATGAAGATCAATCAACAATTGAAGATATTCAGTTGATGCCATACTACACACAACTACACAGAACACATCAGATAGTTGGAAAATTTGCTAAAGGAAGTCAAAGAAGAAAATGAGAAGGCAATGAAGGAAGGCATCAAGAAATAAAAAATCATGAGCACAAAGGATTTACATCAGTTCACTGAAATTGAAATAGTTAAACATTTCTCATATCTTGGAGTAATCACTGATCAAAATAGAGATTGCAGTCAAAAAATCAGAAGACTAGGACTGGGAAGAACAGCATTGAAAGAACTAGACAAGATAGTAAAATGCAAAGACACAGCATTGAATATTAACATAAGGATTGCCCAAATAGAATCAATCAAGGAGACTACCACCATGAGTCTAAAGAAACTGAGCGAGGTTGGGGACAGAGGTCTTTGAGATATTTCATCTACAGGATCATCATGAGTTGAACTCAAGTCAAAGGCAGTTAACAACAGCAACAACATCCATGTTACCCTTCCAGTGGCATGCAAATTATCACTGTATTCACCTTAGGCATTAGCAATTAAGCTGGATTCCAATGGAAGGAGTTTTTAACAGTGTGGGAATTGCTGTCTCATTAATGATTTTAATTTTTTAAAAAATCTGTCTCATTTTCATTTAGTGTATTATATTAATTGAGTTTCTCAGAACAACCGGGAAGAACTTGTTGGAAATTCCACCTTCTAAATATGCTACTACATCCCAGAGGGCCTTCTCAGTAGCGGCCCCACAAATCTGGAATAGTCTTCCCGACGAGCTCCGTCTTATCACCCCCCCTGGAAACATTTAAAAAGAGGCTTAAAACCTTCCTCTTCTGTCAAGCCTTCCCCCTTGGAAAATGAAGTTGTGTACTCTGATCCCATTGACTCTCTACCTCACTCTATTGATTGAATGATTGTTTTTAGATTGTATATTGTATTTAGTGCTCTTGGTTTTATCTATTTTATGATGTTTTTGTAATTGGTTTTAAACTCTATGTAAACTGCTTTGATCTTTTTGGAAAAGTGGTATATAAATAAAATTTATTATTATTTTATTATTATTTGATGTTATTATCATTAGCTGCCTTGGGGAAAAAGTAATGGTGGGGATGAAGAAATCTGCAGCCCAGCTACCCACACATGGCCCTGCTTTCAGGTGCTCCGGGGGTATGGCACTTGCATACTGCACACCAGCAGAGTGCCTGAAGGCTGGCTTCCATCTGCAGCAGGGCAGAAAAGCTGGGGTTTTGCCAGCGCAAAAAGAAACGCCTATTTGCTGCTTCTTTTTAGGCTGGCAGAAAGGTGGATTGGAGCCACAGTGTGTGGTTGCAGTGGCCCCAATCCGGCTTTTTCAGGAGTTGTCTATTTCATCCCTAATTGGTTTATTTATTTTGGTTTGATCCTTTGTAGATATTGATGAAATCTCTTGTTTAAATAAACCAATTAGTCTCAAAGATGCTGCTGGATTCCTTCATCTGCTATCCTTCCACCTTCCAGATTTTATGGTGAAGCAGACTAACAAAATTATCTCTTTGAGAATTAGACTTCGGTGTCACACACTGGTGGAAAGGCAGAATATAATCTGATAAACACACAGGTCTCAAAGTAGGGGGGAAAAAAGTGTTTCAGAAACATGGTATTGTGCCAAAGGGTAGTTTCCTTGGATCGAGGGTTATTCTAGAAGTGAAATGTAAAGTCTTGGGGAAAAGATATTGCTTTTGGTTTCCACCTGCTTTCATTATCTGCAATTTCATCTTTGTACTTTTAGTTTGTTATATTAGTCCACAAGTTAATAAAGAAATGTTTTCATCAATATAGGAGTTTATCACAATGCCCTTTCCCATCTTTTCCTCCTGAGCTAGGTGTGAGATGAAAACTTTTAAACATGGATGTTATTTCACTCTTCTTTGCCCAGGCAGGAGGCATCTCATATGCAGTCATATCATCTTGTACCCAATCTGGACGTCTCCCGAACTTTTTTTGGAAGAACATGATTTTCCTGTTCTTTGCAAGGTGTGGAAGAAGTCCAGACCATGTACGGGATGCCATGATCGGGTATGGGATGCCTCCTGTCTGGGAGACTGGGAACACATGACACACCTTTCACATGACACAATTATACCACTATGATTCCAGCTGAACTGCTATTGGAACATCCTTTGGAATCCTGGGATATGAAGTCTATGGTATTTAACTTTCTCAGCAACGCAGTTCTATTTCTTCATCAAACTACAAACCCCAAGTTTCCATAGAACTTTACCATGACAGTTAAAGTGGAATCATACCATTATAAACTATGGAGTATGAAAGGGCCCAGATAGGTATAATTACGGCTACCCACATAGCAAAATATGACATATGATCATTTGTAGCCATTCTTCTTCTTCTTCCTGAGTTTATAGATTCTGTGCATGTTGTTATCCAACTATAGATGTTAGGTCATTTAAAAAATTGGCATAGTAATATGTGAAAATGCAGCTCAAATTGTTATTTTACAAGCTGCTACAAGGATTTGTAAAATCACATTTTCAGAGATATGCATAAAGTTGACCTGTATATTATATAATGGATGGGGCCAAGCAGCAGAGGTAAAAACTAGAAGGGAACATTTTCTAATCTGGAATGAAAACTCATTTCTTACCCATTTGTATTACAGACAATCCTTCTGCATATTCCAAGAACACACGAGGGATGTTTGTGAGGCTAGGAACCAGGCTAGCTACATCCTCATTGTGTTTGGGAAGTAACAGCCATGTTCCACTCATCATACACTCGATAAAAATGAGAAGGGATGCTGGCATAATGAGGATTTCCATTCTTGTGGAGTACATCTACATACCTAAGACAGTAAATACACATTTCTCACATACACAAAAAGGATAGATAAGGGTGTGAATGGTCATCACTTATGTCAGTGGTGGAAACAACATCTATGATTTCATTTCCACCCTCACTCCACATTCTGTGAACATATGAGATTTTGTCTGAAGGCAGACAGAAGAATCCACAGGGAGTCCAGTCATGCTGCTAGGATATGCACATTTCTGCCTCCTTATCAGTTCATCTAAAAATGATGAAAAGGGATCCTTTTTTACATTGATTGAAAGCCTTCATGAAAAGCAACTACTGCCCAGGCTATACCCTAGGATTTTATTTCACCCCATTACTACCATGGCATCACCTGCACATCTAAAAACAGATTCTAATTCACATATGGATGAGCCTTCCAGTTGGACATGTTTCTTTTTTTAAAGCAGTGTCAAACTGTCCTGAAAATGTCAGTGTGGTTGCAATTATCAGTGCATATATTTGACAGTAAATTTCATTAAAATCAATGAGCTTTATTTCTAACCAGGAGCCTGAATCTATCTAAACATCTGGATAAAAATGAATGAGCTGTATATGTGTTTAATTGTGCTATGTATAAGAACACTGTATATTCCCCATTCCAATTTAAAGTGGGATTTCATGGAATCACATGAAACACTCTGCTACATAATTCCATATTTGCCAGTTATATCTTAGCTACTTTGGGCCTAAAGCCAGAATAAGTATGGATGTAATACCGCACAATCATATTTACTCAAAAATAAGTTCCAGTAGTTTCTATGGGGCTTACTAATGATTAAGTCTACATTTTAAGCACTCTTGCATATACATTTGTAAAGACCAGCCTGGTATAATGGGAAAAGGCTCTTATTATTTAATGTATGTTTAGACATCAGTGACTATATTATCTATGCAAGTTCACAATCAAACTGAACCAAATGTTTCATAATATTCTTGCTGTTGAATTACAAAGACATGGTAATACTCCTGCCAAGCTCTTACTCTTATACGGCTAAAGAAAAACACTAACTGTGTGGGAATGTCATCCAAGGGAACACCTGAATCAAATTAATCTGTGAACATTTCCCAACTGGTACTGGTTTGCTACTGAATTTTACTTAAATGTTTCTTTTCATTTCTCCTTCCACATCATCATCATCATCATCATCATCATCATCATTTCTTTGTGTTAGTTTTGCCTTCCTGGAATGTTTTGTGCATAGGCTTTTCCCTGAAATCAACCTACAAAAAGACATAGCAGAAGAAAAGAGGACAGTGGTGGCTGCTGGCTTCCAAGTTGGGTGAGATGGTGAATGCTTTGTGATTTAGCTTCAGCTTTAATGGAGCTATCCAAGGTGTTGAACATATTTGAAGATAGTGTTCAGCACTGTGGATAGCTCCTTCAAATTTAAGATTAAAACCCAGAGTAGGTTCTCTGTCCCACTGAAATGGAAGCACAAGACATCACTGGCAGAAGCAGGAGTATGACCTTGAGGAAACCTAGCACAGAAAGTTGCTGTGCTTAATAATCTCCAGACAAGTACTTATAGTACCTTATAGAAGGGGTATCTTTCATTCTCCAGATGTGTTCAATGCTTTTGCTAAAGTGCCTCAACCAGAATGGCCATGGCAAAGGATAACAACTCTCAGTGAAAAAGTCACTTTAAAGAGGTATTTAATGATCAGAGCAATCAAGGATTAGGCCCAAATATTACCCATGATTTTAATTAGACCCCTCATTGGAATACAGTTACTATACAACACTTCAAAGCATTAACTTCAAGTCTATGAAATGGGAAGGCTCCAAGTGAAAATGCCCTCCTCTCAGAATTGATTGCATCTTTTCTAGACTGTTGGGCACATATGTTTGCATCCCTGTTTTCCCTCATTGACCAAATAGGAATCCTCCCACATAGTTGGCTCTCAGCCATGGTGGTCTCCATCTATTAAAAAAAAAGACTTAAGGAAGATCCAGCTAATTATAGACCTATCAGCCTTCTTGATGTTTCCAGAAAAATCTATGCCAGGCATCTCTTGAAGAAACTGTAGGACTGGGTAGAGGAACAATCTTTCTTTGCACCAGATCAAGCTGTTTATTTGTACAGAGTCATCAACATTTGACCATTGCTTGCTGCTTAAGCATATAATAGATAAATATTTGTTGGGACTCTCTAAAATGAATTATGTTGCTTTTATTGTTTTCAAAGTGTTGTTTGATTCCACCCCTAGGGAATGCTTGCAAACCAAGCTATAAACTTTGGGGATTTATCCACAACTGTGCCAGACAAGGATGCTTACTTGCACCACTTATTTTTAATCTTTTAAAAAATGATATTGTAGCCTTACTAAAGGGCAATTGTTGTTTCCCACTCAAAGTGGGACAAAATAAGATTTCAATCCTCTTTTATGCTGATGATGCTATTCTAATATTTCATGCTCAGGTAGGACTGCTTAGACCAATAGATTATTAAGACAATTTAGTCACTATGGCCAAAATGAACAGCTCTCTGTGAATTATAGCAAATCCAAGGTATCGGTCTTTAGTAAATCTAAGCAAATGTAAAACTGGAATATAGATGAAAACAATTTAGAACTCTTCCTTTAAGTATGTTAGGGTTATATTCCAACAAACAGGGACTTGGTATCTCCATGTACATACTAATATTTTGCTGGTTGATAACATTCTCAATGGTTTACTGTGATTTCATTGTACTAAAGGGAGAAAGCTTGTGTAATCAACTCTAAAATTATACCACATTAAGTTGTTGTCATAATTGTTATATGGGGCCCCAGTATAGGCTGTTGTCAAATTAGATCTAATACAAAGTATCTACAATAAATTTTCTGAACAACTTATTTCTTTACTAGTTTCCACTAAAATGTCAAGAATTCACACTGAACTGGGACTGATGTTGAGAAGAATTGAAGCTTTTACACTTGCTCTGTCCTATTGGCTGAAGGTGAATTTATATTTCCTGGAACAAATGGGACTTACCTCCTGCAAACAAACTGTCAACTCTATTGTTGCAAACCTGGAGTTTTCAGTCCCTTTCTTACTGACCTTGGGTTATTATAGAGCAAAGGAATACTTACTACAACACCTTAAAGATATCAGATTGTGGTTCTGAATGTCTGATATAGCAAGCTGGTTATCTAATAAATTTTATATACATTTTGCCCTCTCCTCCTTTAATCTTCCCATCATACTTTAATGCTCTACCCGCCAATAAAATGAGATTGGGATATTCATGGACAAGTCTAAATATCCTTCCCTTAGCAGATTTCATGGAGCACATCCAGAGTACTCCTAAGGAAAATCCATTCTGATTTTGTAATTCCATTGTGTAGGATATTCCTCATTTTGATTTAGAGTGTGGTGATTATTCCAATATTAGGAAGATACATATATACTCATTGTTTACTAAAGTGACAAGATGGTCACTGCTGGAGAAACCGTGCTTTCATTGGATAATTGTAACAAATATATAACTTTTAGAACGATTACATTCATGACTTTGGCCTTACACTTGCACACAAAGGCCAAAGGAAATAATTGTGTTATATTTGTATAATATATATCCCCTAATCGAGTGTGATTGGGGATAGGACTTTGCTTGCCTTTGAGGAGGAGAGGCCAGCAAGAAAGAGAAGTGTGATGTTCCTGTGCCATGTTTGGAGAGATGCAAGACTGGACCCAGGTTACTTAAGGCCTGCCTGCCCCGCACTCTCTCTCCTTTGCTTTGTTGTTGTTTGGGGACATTAACAATTGGCCAGTGTGTGATCATAAATAGGTTTCCGGGCATATATTGGGGGAGACATAAAAGCCCAGTGAACACCTACGGCACCCTCTTGAGTGAAGGTTAGGTCTCTGGAACTGCCTCTTTAGGTGTTCAGACTAAAGGGGTAGGAAAAGACTTGCCTTGTGGCTAGCCTAAGACATAAACCCTCACTTAGGTCTTGTGAATTAAGTGAAAGGATCTTGGGTTAGAGTTCCAGATGCTGACTGGTCGGAGCATAACCCATAGTTGGGTTGCTCTTGGGGCTCTGGTGTTACACTCAAGGGAGGCTGGGGAGGTGGTTTAGGAGCATATGATCTGCCCTATCCAGTCCCACAGTAGGCTGCCCCCCCATTTTTTGCAGAGCTTGAAGAAAAAAGTTAAATAATGGTGCCCCTTTATAACCCAGATCTCCGTGGCTAGTCTTGTTATTTCCCTAGTTGGTGAGCAATGGCTGTTTGCTAGTTAGAATAAAATTATGACTGACCAATTGACAACTTACAACAATATTGGATCTGTAGTCAAAAATATCTGAATGGAGAAAACATCCCCTTTTCTTTCTTACAGTATGTTTAAATTTAGGAATCAGTTTTAGATGTACAATGGTCTCTAGAGCATTTAAAACAAAGATGGAAACACTATTCTTACCTTTAACCTTACACTTGTGAAAATGCTTTTACTGTTGCAATTTATATATCAAATAGGTCCAAATAAAGATTAAAGTAAGATGTATTTGACAATGCTGACCCCAAAGCTGTCCATTCACTAGCAGAAAGCCTTTTCTGTTCACATGAGGGAGGTTTTATGACCTGCTGAAAGAGTGCCAGATGAGAGGAAATGAAACCCAATTTGAAGCAGTTCTTCTGTTTGTGTAAACTCTGGCACAGGACTTTAGACAAGTTCTTTCTCAACACCATTTTTATCGCTCTCAAGAGTTTATATTTTACAACCTGCATCTTCATTATTCACCATGTTTCTTATACTAATGCAACTCCTAATAAATTATGGTACTCTGCTATAAGACATCCTCTTCAAGTTTACAGAGGAGTTCATGGAAAAGTAGACCCTAATATATTTTATCTTTATATTTGTAGCTTCCCCCCCGCCAGCTAAGTCAATAACTCAGTCTTTAGATAAAAATGAAACAAACAAAACAAGGAAATATATGAACTAATATGGTTTATAATACAAGGAAACTACAACTATTGCTTGATAACACCTGCAATGTTTACTTCCAGTGTTACTTCTTATGAGGTGTCAGAGATCTCTGGGTATGAGATATAGGCACAGGATAAACCATCCAAAAAGGATGGTCTCCCGGCTCCCAGCTTTGGTCCATGGGGAAGCTGCAGCCTCTAGACTGCAGGACTTCCCTGTGGACCAAAAAGAACCTGCAAAAAGCAGGTTCTTCTTGTGGCGCCATTATGATGCCGCAGTGCACCAATGGTGCACTCGCAATGTCACAATGGTGCTGTGATGTGGAGACATTAGGCGTCCATCACATAATGATGGCGGCGCCCATCTGTACAGGGCGCCGCCATTTTGATGCCCTCATCACGTGCGAGGGCGAGGGGCATCTAGAAGTGCTACCCCTCACACGTGATGAGGGTACCCTATTGCACCCGTCTGGACCGGGCCTTAGAGAGAAAGAGAGGCTGCTGCCATATTGCAGAATTAATGCAGTTTGACACCACTTTAACTGTCATGGCTCCATTCTGTGGAATCCCATATCTCGTTGTTGTTGTTGTTGTTGTCATCTTAAAGCCATTTCTGATTAACAGTGTGCCCACATCATATGCAAGCACTCCATACTCAGCTTTCAGCTTATGCTGAAGCTGCATGCCACAAGCAGCAATGGTGCACGTGCCCATGACTCACACACTGCACTGCACCGCATGCGTGAGTGGATCCCTGCATAATGGAAGGGATGACTGTATAATGATCCTTACGTGAGACTGTCATGACGTTTTCTTGGCAAGGTTTGTTTAGAGAGTTTTTTTCCCTTGCCTTCCTTTGAGACTGAGAGCATGTGACCTGCCCAAGACCACCCAGTGGCCAGATGGGGATTCAAACCCTGGTCTCCAGAGTTGTAGTCCAACACTGAAACAACTATAAAACACCAGCTCATAAAAAAAAATCCCAGAATTCCATGGCATTGAACCACGACACATGCAGGTGTTGAACTGCATTAATTCTGTAATGTAGATGCAGCCAGAAAAAGTGACAGAGAAGGATGGACATTTCATTCTAAAGTGATTTACAAGAAATAGCCTCATTGAAAGCAATAGAACAAGAATACATAGAACTATACCTCTAATCCAACATGAAACTCTCTTGGTGACTTGTGATTGCATAAAGGTTTGCAGAACCAGAGTAGATCCCTTTCTGAGTGGGGTATATTTGTGCCAGGAAGAAAGCAGTGAAATCTATTTCCACCTGGAAATAAAGATGTTTACTAGCTCCTGAGAAACACAGAAACCAGCAAAGGAGATTTATCTCTCAATGGACATGACTTTCACTGGTGTTGACATGGCCTGTTGTTGTAGTGTCTATGACCGCTGTACTCCTGCCACTTCACCACTGTGTCAACCATTTTTGATCACACAGTCCTATATGTGTCTATTGAAAAATAAGTAGAAATGTATGTTAAGATTGTTGCTTTTGTTTGTTTGTAGCATTTATATGATAGTTTTTAGTCAGAGAGAGAGAGAGAAAGAGAGAGAGAGAGAGGATTTGTGTTCATTGTTTTGTTATTTGTGTTCAATAAAAACGAATAATAAAACAAATAACTAGACACACATTGAGTCCAATGCCTGATTGTATTCAAGGAAATTTCCATGTAAGTGGGTTTACAAATGTAGCCATAGGTTCCATGTCTTTACCCAATTAATTCAGTCTGCATGTACACAGTAATAACAATGCAGTTTGACACAATTTTAACTGTCATGTTTCCATGCTACAGAATCCTGGGATGTGTAGTTTAGTAAGTCATCAGCATTTTTTGGCAGAGAAGGCCAAAGTCCTGTAAAACTACAAATCCCAGTATTCCATAGGATGGAACTACAGCACTTAAAGTGGTGTCAAATTGCATTATTTCTACAGTATAGCTGTATCCATAGTGGAAGTCCCACTGAACTCAATGGGACGTAAACCTGAATAGAAATTTATAGAATTGCACTACTTTTTTCCTTTACCTCATTTTGCCCTGGGAGGTATGTGAATCAACATAAAGTTGTGAATAGCCCACTAAATTAAGATTTCAAACAGCTGGAGGTCATTATATCACAAAAATCTGAATAGATTGTATTTCCATGTCTTTCCAATTAATTTTAATTATGGTTTAACTCACCTTAATCCCTTTTCAAGGATACCATCAATTTTAAACACACATACAAAACAGAAATTTGAAGCTTCACAGAACCATTCATCTTTATATCAGACTAGTAACTAGAATATGAAATAACACAGATTTGACTGATTATGTTTTTTAAAATTTTCTAACATAAATGGTTATCAAAATTACATGTTCCTGAAATGATCTCCCAAAAGATAGACGTGTCGATAGCGGCTAGTTAAATGTACATGCTAAATTTATATTTTTGAATATTAGTGGCTTTTCTTACAGCAAATATATATAGCCTATGGTGGAATATGTTTTGGAATGTGTTGTGTGCAGACTGGGAACCAGAAAGTTGATGTGATAAACTGGTCAAGGGTATCCTCATGAAGCTGGGGTGTTAAACACTGTTAAGAAATATGTACTGTGCTAGGAAGCACACTATTCCTGATGTTGTGTTCTTATGTGCCTTCAAGTCATTTCCAACTATCATGGGGTTTCCTTGGCATGTTGCTTCAGAGGTGGCTTTGCCACTGTCATCCTCTGAGACTGTGGGTTGCCCAAGGTCACCCAGAAGGTTCACATGGCTGAGCCAGAATTCAAACCCTGATCTTCAGAGTCTTAGTCCAGTGTTCAAAGAACTACGGCATGCTGGCTCTCCACCGTTCCTGATAGTTTCTATGAAAGCTACTTAATGAAGCTTCTTCAAACATAGGCAAATCTGTTTGCCACCTCGTTTCCTTCTCAAACCTGTCCTGTTGTGATGAAAATTAAGTTAATGGCAAAGCACTTCGTGTAACTGTGGATGAATGAGAAGAGAGTCCTGTGACCATTAATGTTTATTATCACACTTTTCAGTGGCGTAATAGCTAAAGTGGTTTCTGCTTTAAACCTCTCCACAGCCAGCTGGAGAATCAGAAAATGGGTACGAAGCTTTAATTAACTGTAAAAGCCGAAATGAACTGCATCGTAGGATACCTGGGGATTTTAATGAAGAATGTACATATGTTCTTCCTGCTAATTGAGGATGAGCTACATTTTAAGGGATTATATCCCCTGAGGTTTACAAGTAAGAGAGAGGAGAGAAGAATTTTAAAGGCCTCAAAGTAAACTTTTGCTAATGGTCTGCCCTTTGCAAGAAACAGTTTATTACAAAGTTATCTTTGAGCTGAATTACTGAATATATTAAAGGGATGATATAGATCTTTACACTAAGGACTTATTGGTGTGTAATCTTTTGCACATGCCCAAAGCATAGAACTTGGAAAGGTCATCCCTTTTACTTCCACCTCCTTCAGGTTCAGTAGGAGGAGAGCTTTAATGAAGAATAAAACAGGAGTACTAGAAAAACTTCCTTTGAAAAGCTTTTCTGACACAATAGTTTGGTTACATTAGATGCCTTCAGCTAGTGACTCAGGGGCTGTACAGATGGATGGCATCCAGCTGCCCCTTTAGTGGCCAGATTGGTGGCACAGCAACTGCATGCTCCTTTTTGCGCACTCTAAAGGTTGTCATAGCCATGGTGGTACAGCTTTGCGATGCCCTTTCGATGCTGCATTGTCTAGAGATGCAGCACCAGGATCATGCCATGATGCTGTGCACCATCTAGAAGCGCACATGGTGTTATGTGATGGGGGCAGAGTCATGGCATCCCTGGTGGCGCAGTGGTTAAATGCCTGTACTGCAGCCATTCACTCAAAACCACAAGGTTGTGAGTTCAAGACCAGCAAAAGGGCCCAAGCTCGACTCAGGCTTGCATCCTTCCGAGGTCGCTAAAATGAGTACCCAGACTGTTGGGGGCAAATTAGCTTACTTGCTAATTAGCTTACTTGCTGTTCACCGCTATGATCTTTGGAATAGCGGTATATAAATAAAACAAATTATATTATTACTATTACTATTATTGTTGTTGTTGTTGTTATTGTTATTATTATTATTATATCCAGCATGTGGATGGTGCACTGTGGCTCTGCCCAAGGGTGGGCACAAAGTTCTGGTCTGTACACCACCTCAAATCCCACCATCAGCTCCTCCATGTCAGGATATAGTAGGAATGTAAGCATTTGATTTTTTTCATTCTTATATGTAAAAATGAAAACCACCAAGTTTTCTCTCTGCTGAACATATATGAGAGGTTTGCAAATTTTTGATGAATTTTCACATCCACGAACTTTGTTTGTTAAAATATAATTTTGTTTGTGTTTGTTGTTGCAGAAAAGTTTTTCTGATTTTTCCCCCAAACCGTTTTCTTCGACAAAATACATTATTGTTAAAAACAAACAAACTGTGGACTCCCCCCCACAAAAAAAAATAAAAATCTTTTGACACAAACACCAAGTTTTTGGATCTTCCTGCATATGGTCTTGCTTCCGTGCAATTTTTTTTCTTTCTCTTACAGTAGATAACAAATATTTGTGAATATTCCTTATATTGCTACACCAGGAAATATACAAGGAGATACACTTTTATTAGAAAGCATGGTCTATAGCTATCAGTGGAACCCCAGTTGTATGGTAAAGCCTGTATTGCAGGCAAAATGTCTCAGGGTCTCCAATGTCCAGTTTGGAAAATAGGCTAATATGAGAGAAAATTCCCATAATTGTTTGGCTTTCTTTTGTTCCATTCTACTGGTTCTGGTGAGCATGTTGAGTCTCATGTGCACAGATATCATTTCTCATCAGGTTGGGTCACTTCATTAATTGTAGTGTTAGGTGGTGAAGTATGAAATAGATTCCAAGGGTCATCTGCTTCTGCTGAAACAAAATTTCTCTGAATATGTTGGAACTTGCTGGAATTTTTGGAGTTTGATTTAGTGTATACACACTCCAATATCTCCATGATGGCATGATGATATTCTCTTGTATTTTTGGAACATGTCACCTCAGGAGTCTGTAATTGTCAATATTTGTTAGCCAGCCCTGCACCCATTCCCAGTACCTAGTATATTTGTCACCCTGTAAGGATACTTTTTTTTAATTACCCCCTCCTCTCATCAACAGTCTTTTTTTTGGGTCTGGCAGAGCTGCTGGGCAGCAGATCTGCCACACAAGGGACATTTATATCCCTTTCCACCAGAATCAACTCAATTGTACCTTAGCATTCATGTATCTTAATTTACAGGTGAGAGTGCTGAAAACAAAATACAGGGATGGGGATTTGAGTCATGTACTGTAGTTGGATTTCAGCTCCTATCAGCTCTAGAATGAATTGCTAATCATCAGGGATTATGATTTCTGTTGTCCACCAACATCTGAAAGACCACATTACTTTCATTAGTTCTAGTTTAACTCTTTTCTGTCATTGAAACATAATTGTTTGTTGCTATAGCAAAATGCATATTTGGCAGCTGAAGCTTTCTCAACATAGAACTTTTCCCATTCACCTGGAAAAGACAAAGTATCCTTCAGCATCAGTGATTTTGTCTCCAGACAGGGGACACATTTGCATCCTATTTACATACAGCATAAATACTTAATGAATCATGCATGAAGTTTGCACACAATCTAGTATGGATATACTGAATCGTGTGGGTGGGGAAAACCATAGTGCTATTTTGATCCATGGTGACCCTATGTATGAGAGATCTCCATGTCATTTTGTCCTCAACCGCCCTGCCCTGCTCAGCTCCTGTAGACTCATTGCTGTGGCTTCTCTGATTGAGTCTGTCTATCTGGAATATGGGCATGCTCTTTTCCTACTGCCTTTTACTTTACCAAGCATTATAAGGTTTTTTTTCCTAGTCAGTTATGTTTTCTCATGATACAGCCAAAATATGACAATATCAGTTTAATAATCTTTGGTCTCTTTAGCAGTAGCCCCAAACCTTTTTCCCACCCCCACATTAAAATTTTTTTAACCCCCCCCCCCCTCCCAAATCAGCTTTCAAAACCATACATAGAAATGGGAAATACGATGGCCTGGACAATCCTAACATGCTCAGGAATATCCCCCTTTTGAGTTTTGCAAATATTGTTTTTGTTCCTAACAGGATTACATTGTCAAGTCAAACAAACTAGCAACTGATTTGGGTATTAAAACGTTCTACTGTAGACAGATAAGGGATAAAACAATGACAAAACTGTGGCTGTATACAGCCCATCCCTCCACTCACCTCTTTCCTCTTACCATCTTCTTCTTTCTGCCACACATCACAATCTAAATATATCATGGCAGGTGTTAATATGAATCCTCTTTAAAACAAAAAAGAAGAAGGGATCAGAGCTTGGAAGCTTTAATTCATTAATTTCCCCAAATAATTAAAATGACACTAAATTAAATTACACTTCACACTTCAGGGGAAATTACTTAATGCCTTTTGTAGCATTTTTATTTTAAATGCTTATTTTTTTTAAAAAAATGCTTTAAAATTATTTATTTTAAATGCTTATTTTTTTTTAAAAACTAACTATCAAAGTTCTGGAGTGGCATAAATACAGATGAACTGCTTTTCTTCAATGTTAGCATACAATCTAAGGTAATCATGCCACATTTTTTGACTCAATTCCTGTTTTCATCCATGCAACTTTGTCCAGGACCTTTTGGGTTTTTCCTTGATTTCCACTGATCAATAACTATTTTCTTGGACAATAAAGTTGTTCTGTGAGACCACACTGTATACGACTTTATTATTTTCAAAGTTCAGAGTACCCTTCTGAGCAATGCAACTTGGACTATAAACTATTGAATCACCCTTTGACCTTCAACCATGGTCAGAGGTCTCATGAGTCAACACTCTCTTCATACAACGATAAGAAGTTGCACAGCGAAGTGATGTCATGTCACCTGATGTCTTGTAGTTCAAATTATGAGGGAAAAGGAATAAAGATGAACCAAATGGTGGCAGCTCAATGAATGCAGCTGAAGCAAACAAGACAGACATATAAAGTTGTACAATGGGACCTTGGTATCAGCTGGGGTTTGGTTCCAGAAGCTCTCAGTCATACCAAAATTCACAGATACTCAAGTCTCATTAAATATAATGGCACAATAAAATGGCGTTCCTTATATAAAATGATAAAATCGAGGTTTGCTTTTTGAAATTTACATTTTTGGGAATATTTTCAAGCCATGGATGCTTGAATCCATGGATAAAGAACCTGTGGATATGGAGTACTGACTCTGCAGTTTACCTTCTGTAGACTATTGTTCAATATAGCTTGAATAGGTAGTAAAAATAGCCTCACCACTCCCTATGTTTTAAATCCATCATCCACCCCATTATTCTTTTTACGAAAATGGATAATTTTGTGAGTTATATTTTTTCATAAAATATAGCTTTATAATTGTAGTTAAATAAGACACCACCTTAAACTTTGTGCTCCCATTCCAAAACTACCTTTCATAACGTCAGGTCTGCAATTAATGTTCCACCGGAAGCATCCCATGGTGAAGAGTGGACAGGTTTATTCCTGAAAATATATGGAATCATAAGTTTCTTTTCTCCTCAAGGCATGATCCAGCCAAAGTTCAGCATTTTTAAATCCCCTTGATTTAAAGCACATATTTAACTTTCTCTCTGAAACCAGAGAGTTATAATAAGGTAAAGATGAAATTAGGTGGTGTTGCAGATGGGATCTCTTAAGTGTTGTTCTTGTTCTTGCTGCTGTTGTTGGTAGAAGATACACTGACAAATATTTATTTCATTTGAATTTTTCTGGACATTTCACATTTTGAATATTCTCCCAATTTATCTTCTGTTAACACTCTAAAGACATCCCAGTCACCCTTATTTTGGGTTCCTTCAAGATTGTTCAGAACATTTATCTGAGCAGAAACCTCCAATTCATTCCAGTTTTGCAGTCGAGGAAATTTTGCTGTCCACTCTTAAAGTAAGCTCGGTGGTATTAAAGAAACAGGACATTTACAAACAGTTTTCTTGTACAGTGGGCTATTTATAGGTGAAACAAATTGGCCAAAATAATTGGCTTGGGAAAAATGTGGATTCTTGGCTAGACGGTTAGAAAGCTTCACAGGATGAAAAAGTTAGGTTTGGGGACTACATGTGACATGGGGGGGGTGCATTTTCAGTATCTCTGCTTTAGAGTCCCTTTATTATTTTGAGTCCACATTATTATTTTACATAGCTAGCTATTTATCTATATAGCTAGCTGATCACTATGCTACAGTGGGAGAGCAGTATGACATTGTGGTTTGAGAGTTGGTCTGCAACTATGGAGACCAGGGTTCAAATCCCGGTTTGGCCATGTAAATTCACTGGTTGATCTTGGGCAAGTCATACTCTCTGTCTCAGAGAATGGCAATGGAAAACACACTCCAAAGAAACTTGCAAGAAACCTTGTGATATTTGCCTTAGGGTTGTCATAAGCAACAACAACACACTACAGTGGGTAGATAGATAGGGATAGATCTGTAAATAGATAAATGGTAAATAATAATATGGATGTTCACTGATCTTGTGAACACTTCCAGTCTTTCTTTTTTAATTAGAATTTTTAATTTTAGTTTAAATGACAACAGAAAATACAAAAGAATAACAAAAGACCAAAAATATGACCACAAATAAAAGAGAATACAGAAAGTTCCCATGCTGCCAGTATATAAGCAACATACAAAAGAAAGCATATGCTTCCATGTCCAAAACTATTTTATCCTTAAACACTAGAAGGGTAAAATAGTTTTGGACATGGAAGCATAAATGGTGCGAATCTGAAGATACCTACTGTGTCTGAAAATGTGCAATTTTAGCAGGACTAAAGGCTTTATACTCAGTAGAGAACAAGCTGCCTATTGGGTAAAGAAAAGATCAGTGGCTGAGTTTTCAAAGTTGTTAGCTTATTATTATTACTATTATTAATATTATTATTTGACAACTATAGTTGGAGCTTCGTAGCTACAGGGGATCCATTCTGGACTCCCCATGCAGATACAAAAAAAAGGTACCTCAAGTCCCACTGTCCCTAATGATGGTGCAATGTGTGCATGGCTACTAGCACAACTGCATGCATGCGCCTCCATAGGGGACAATGGGGCTTGTTGTTTGCAGATGCTCAAAAGTGCAGATGGCAAGCCTGAAGAAAGCAAAGTCACACTGTACCCAAATAAAAAGAAGAAACAACCAAACCAGTGTAAGAGAATTCTTATTCCCACCCTTCCCACCTTCCAAATTAAAATGTTAAATATTCATAGTCACACAGTGCCTTAAATTACTCTAATGTTAACCTATCCAACTTCTTTATCACACTAGGGGGCAAACAGGATTCAAATGAGAGTCAAACTAGAATTAAACAGGAAATGTCATGTGCTAAACATCAGGCATTTCCTGTTTAACTCTTGCTTAAATCCTGTTTGCTCCCTTGTGTGATAAAACAGCAAGTCTGAACAGCTCATAACTTACACTTCTCAGAGATATCCTTGTACATCCCCAAATAATTTAAATAGGTAAGGGGTATGTAATTATGAAAGCTCTGGGGCCACATTTATGACTAGGGACCCTCTTGGGGGGGGTTTACATATACTACTATAAGACAAAACAAGGCAAGACAAAAAGACACTCAAGTCAATTTCCAATCTTTAAACAACCATATAAATAGACACTTGTAACCAGTTTCAAAGGTAAACTGTTGTGCCAGGAGGCTTCCATGGTCAGCAATTCACTCTAGTTTTCTGGCCAGAAGATCAGTGTGGGGATTCTGGAGGTACCAAAGTCCTCAGAAGCATCCTTAATGGGATGCATGTGGCCCTGAGGCCACATTTTGCTCACCTCTTATCATGAGTTGAGCTTGGAGGCTTCATAGTGGTATCCATCATGCACCAATCAATGAGAGAGGATAGATTTGGTGTGTGTGGATGTGTTTCACTGAAGGTTTGGTTACTCTCAGACCCTTTCTAGAAATAATCTTATTTTATTTGATTCAATAAAATGCTTTTATTTAAAGAACTGTATTGCTGGGAGTGGTAGTTCCTTCAGTATTTGCTATTAAAATTGTCCTCCCTGCGCTCTTTCTGGTAAGTTACCCACTACCCTTCTTATGAACTCACAAGTATGTTGCTGTTGTCTGCACTATTGAGGGGGATATTCTCAGTTGTGTAGCCTTAGACGTTCCCTGACCTCTGTCTGCCACTTGAAAACACCCTAAATCTTTTGATTTGTCATAGTTACTTTATTCTCATTTACTGCCAAAGAACTTTATTCTTTCTTCCCAAGTATTCTAGGATCCTTTCTAGACTTCTGAATGAAAGATTTCATTTCTGGACTTAGTAGTTTATATGAAAAGTTAGACTTCCCATCTATCACAAAATCCCCTTGTATGTCATGGATTGGCTGAGCTCTGTGGCTTGATTGAAATTCTGCAACCAGAGAACTAAGGGGGTTGTGTCACTTTTAAGCACCAGAGGGGGGTAAAATATGTAGCAACAGAAGGCATTATGTTGTTATTGGACTTGCTGAAAGTGTACATTGCAGGTCCTGTACTGTTTGGCATTCTGGTCCCTTTTTGCTCCTGACAAAAATAAACTGTATTTTTTATTCTGACCCTAGCAGCTGAAATGTCAACATAATGCAATCTTTGAAGTTGGGAATACGCAGCTGACTTAAGAATATAAAGTTTAGAGTTGAGAACTCTAAAGTTACCCTAGAGCAGCATAATAGCAAAGAACTATTTGAGGTCATCTAGCCATGCATATGTTAATGCTAGACCTCTTACCATGAATGTCCTGAGACCAATGAGAGAGAAATCCAGAAAAGAGAAGATCAGGTCAGACCATTGCAACTTTTTAAAAATGGATTTAAATGACTAAATAGCTTAACCCATACTCTCCTACTGTCCCAATTTGGCAGGAAGAGTCCCAATTAATACTCAAGCCTCCCATTTTCAATGTCCCGGTTTCTCTCTTCCCCCTTTGACCTCATCTTACTTCAGCTGCTGCAAATAGAGTTCAAAATACGAAAGTAGTGTCTCGGAGTGGGGGGGAAAGGTTTCGGAAACTTGATCTTTCCACTCAGTACAGGTAAAAGCAAACTACTGCAGCATCTCCTGGTGTGTGCTTCCTTCTTCATTAGTAATGTTTTCCATCTTATCCATACTCTGATTTTTTTTGTCCACAAATGTCCTGGTTTTCATCAGTAAAATGTTGGAACATGGGTGCATCCACACTATAGAAATGATGTAGTTTAACAATACTTTAGCTCCTATGGCTCCATAGCATGGCATTTCTAACAGAATCCTGGAATTTGCAGCTCTGAGAGGCACCAGCACTCTTTGGCAGAGGAGGCTAAAGACATTGTAAAATTACAGATCCCAGGATTCTGGAAAGTGGAGCTATGGCACTAAAAGTGGTGTCAAATGGCATCATTTGTACACTGTAGTTGGACACCACATCATTTCAAAGGCTTGACTAAGTAAAAGTTTGATGTATCCATAGTATAAATAAAACTGTGATAATTTTTTTGTGGCCATGTTCTAGAATAGTTTCTTCCTGACGTTTCGCCAGCATCTGTGGCTGGTATCTTCAGAGAATGCTGTGATATTTCCTACATATATAGATGAGGTAAGACTGATAATTAAACATGGATCATTGCAGCCAGCTAGCTTATGGTACAAAACACACTGCAGACATAATGCAGTTTGGGACCACTTTAACTGCCCTGGATCAATGCTGCGAAATTTTAGGAACTGTAGTTTTGTGAGACATTTAGCCTTCTCTATCAGAGAGTTCTGGTGCCAAAGCAAACTACAAATTCCAAGATTCCCTAGTCCCAGGGCAATTAAACCTAGTACCTTATGTATCATATTTGGTCTGGCAGTGAGGCATAGCCCTTCCGAAATGGTTAAGACCTGGCTTAGGACATTCAAAGCATTCCTGATAAATTATATCAACTGTTAAAGAAGTGTAACCTGCTTGGATGAAAGGCATGCTTTCTTTCCATAGCTCAGTGGTTCATGACTTTGAGGACCAGGCTAGCCAAGATTTTTGTAAATACAATTTGCAGATGGACTTCTCTTTAATCATGTCACTCCTCTGGCACTTTTGCAAGCAAGTGAAGAGGATAAACAAACAAACAAACAAATGGGGAGAGGAAGTGGCTTTGTTCAGCTTACCTACACCTGTGAGTCTGACTCCCTTTTCAAATTTCCTTTTCTTAAAGATTGGCAAAACGATATGATAATTTTCACATCAAATGGAATTTATGCATTTAAAGAGAGGTACAAAATCAATCAGTCTTTACTTCAGTTAATAAATGGTTCCCTCTTTGTGAGTGGAGATGTATTCATTCTAGGCACTGCCAAAGGACTGTTTCAAGACTTTTTCATACCAGACTTTCACAAATAAAGAAGTATTCTATTCACAACATCTATTGCACCCATCAACCTGGCTTCACCAAGCAAGCAACTTCTATGCTCTTGTGAATAATTCAGATTACCCCTCCCTACACACAGTGTTGCAGAGGGGAGGTATATTTGCTGGCCTCCAGTAAAAAGAGGCCACATTAGTAATGTCAAGGCACTAAACACTCTGAGAGACACCAGAATGTGTGGGAGAGTATAGGAGGTGGAATCACAGTATTAGAAGCTCTTGCTGTCCCCTCTATGACAAACCTTTCAGAATGAGAGTGGCAATGCACCCCAACCTTATGGGGGTCTTAATACATTCCCAGTTATGGATTTAGGCTATGACCCCTGCACAACTGACCCCAGGGAATCACACAGCAGTCAAATCATCCATGGTGCCTTTGCAGGGCACCCACAGGCAGCAGCAGAAGCTGCTTTGTTCGCAATTCAGTTTCAGGGTGCTTGCATATACCAGTTCTGTAAATATAGGCACAAGTGTTCCATACGAAGAGGGTCTCACTTCTGCTTGAACTGCTCTAAGGGGAAGGCTCAGCCAACAGGCAATAAGAACCAAGGGAGGGTCTGGTAACACAACCACACCTTCGAAAGTGTCCCATTCCAGTTAATTTGGAGAGGATCCTGATTTGGCTGCATTTGTGTCCTGATCAGATAGCAGCCCATTATTTAACGGAGTGTTTGCAACTGAAAACTGGGTTTTCAGATTTTGTTTCTGGGGAAATATCACCCCTATACAATCACAAATCTGAAAACCAGAACATATATATAGGGGAAAGATTTGGAAGGAAGTGGCAGACAGGAGGGTGATTGGATCCTACCCTCCAGGTTTTTCACTCAGGGGAAGCTGGGGAGGAGATCTGAGAGATTATCTCAGCTGCTCCCACACAAGCTGCTCCCCCTTTTGCACAACTTGGTAATTAAATCAAATAGAATGATAGCTTAAATAAAGTGGTCTATATTCAACACAAATCTTCAGTGGGTGGTTGTTATTCTATGGGTTAGTCAGCAAAGAACATTGTTTCAACTTTCAAAGAGAGAAGAGAACTATTTACTCATCAGCCTTTAAATACTTCATTTAATTTTATTTTCTCTTGGGTCATAAAATTTCTCATTAAAACATAGGGGATTTAATATGACTAATTAATCCTACATCTGATGGGTTTTTTCTCTTCTTCTAATATTATTACCATATTAATTAGCTAATTACCCTGCAGTTGCCAATGGTAATAAAGGAGAAGAGATACTATAGCTACAATTGTTGCCCAAACTATTGTTTTGCTTACAGTTGGAATGGAGATTTATCAAAAGATTAGAGTGGGCACCTTAATCCTTACATGGAAGAGTAGCAAGTCCTCCAATGGGTGTGGAAATTCTTAAACTTCAAAAACACAACCATTCAGTCAGATCAATTAACATTTTATCTCAAGAGTGAGAAGACATCAGATTTGTGGGATATAATGTATTTTTTTTTTAAATCAAATTTCAACATCTATGAATGAGAACTGGAAAAACAGCACTAAGAGGGAGGCTTACATTTCAACATTTCACAGGTGAAAATTGGGACATGTTGCTCCAAGTGATGTCAGAATATGGTCAAGGGGAAACATGACTAAATTTATATTACAAAGAAAGGTTAGAGCAATTTGTTTTTGTCTGAGCCTACAGGGAAGGTGAAGGTTCCACTTCTTCTCTCCTGACCCTACTGCTGAATTAATTGAGTACAAACTGTCCTGTCCTGGAGGCCAGCCAGAAACAAAGTACAAAGCAAAAACCATCAGAGACAAGTCAGAAGCAGCCCCAGTTGTGTATAGGAGCTTGCCATGCAGTTACAATTCTCAGAGTTTAGGCCAGTAGGGTACAGCAATAAATCCAAGATGTCAGTCCAAGAGACTGTCCAGTAGCATGGTCATCTTATGGTGCATTGTCCAAGTTTCTTCAGAAACATTAACCAGGAATCAAGAGCCAAACGTGTTGCTTCCTGCAGAATAGTTGGGTGTCAGCAATGACCTTCCAAGAGAGTTCCTGATAATATTTATGGTCTGGCAGCCTCCGCCAGCTTCTGCCTGATTAATGAGTGTTTGCTGTTCAAACACTCTGAGCATCATAGCCCCTCCGTTTCTCATCTGCATTCAGCTGTGGTGGCTACCGTGGAATCCATGCCTATGTCCTGTGGCTACTATGGTGTGTGTGTCTATCTCAAGCACTAACATGTACCCTTGTCCTTCTGTTTCCCTGTCTGTGTCATAGTCTGGATCAGTGGTATTTCTAGGCTTGGTGTCACCCAATGTGTGTGTGTGTGGGGGGGGGGGCAGCTAGAGGGTAGACTCTCCCAGTCACTTGCTTGGCTACTCAACTCTGAAGGGGCAGATGTGCAAGTCAGGGAGGGGAGGGAAGGGGATGGGATGGGAGAGAGACTCACCCCTCCTTCACCTCCGTGTGACTCTCCCCTCATGAGGAAGCTGGATGGAGACAAACCAAGAGATCAAGGTTCTCCCCTCCTTTGTCTCTGTGTAGCTTCTTCATGAGGAGGGAGTCAGGTGGAGGTGAAGACAAGAGGGGTGTGCATGCCGTTCCTCTTCCACTGCTTTGGCTTTCTCCTCAGAGAATCACAGTAGCAAAGAGGTAGATGCTAGCACCGGCAGCAGCAACACACCTGCAGTGGGAAAAGCGCCCAATAGGGGATGTCACTTCTCTTCCAAGATGTCATCTAGTGTGGTCTGCAGTCCCTGCACTCCATAATGATGCCACTGGTCTGCACCTGGGTCCCAGGAACTAGACAAGAGACATTGTTCTTCTGTTTCAGTGTCTGTTTCATGTATTAAGTTGGATCCTGGGAATGATGTATGACACAAACATTTTTTTTTTTTTGCAACAACTGAAGTAAGCTGAGAACAAAGGAGAGCAGTGTGAGGAGAAGAGGGAAACTGGAACATTTTAAAAGCAGCTGTAAAAGTGGGATAACAGAGGATTAATTAGGATTATTCCTTCAAAATCAGGATGGCTGTAGGAGGATGGGTCAGATCTTTTTATCAACAGCACTCTATAATACAACAGGGATAGAAATTAAGCCTGTGGTTGACACACAGCCCATAAATTCAAACACTGCAACCCCCAGTGGTCCCACAAAGACCTCTGGGCTTTCCTAATTTTTTAAATTATGTTTCAGGGTTGGTTGCAGGTAGATTTCTCCCCATAAACATCAAGCAGATATGATGATTTGGCCAAAATCACAATTTCACTTGAAAAAGCTTCATGGCTGAAAAAGTTTCATGGCATAGATTTAAACCCAGATTGTCCGAGTCACAGTTTAACACTCTAGTAATGACACTTACTGTCTGAACAAATTTGTAACACAATTCTGGAGTTATGGAGATTCAATTTAGTTAAACAAGGGGGGGGGGAGAAAAGAAAGTGAATTTTAAAAATTAAAAAAAGAAAGCAGAGTGGCTGGAAATAGCGATGGGGAGGTGCAGAGAGGGAAAGGGGGAGACTGACACCATGTAAGTGCTCAATTTTGGGACTGCGACAGACTGCCACTTATTATACCTCTGGAGTAATGGAGTGGCAGCACAACTGGCTGCTTATTAGCAGGTTTTTCCATCAATGAAAAGATGCACTCTAACAATGCTTCCAAGACACAGTAGCAACCGATCAGAGCTGACATCATGTAATAGGTACTGTACTATTCTCTTGCTACAATTGTAGTTGAAAACCTGCATGTGATA
Organism: Sceloporus undulatus; assembly: GCF_019175285.1. Lineage (NCBI taxonomy): Eukaryota > Metazoa > Chordata > Lepidosauria > Squamata > Phrynosomatidae > Sceloporus > Sceloporus undulatus. The sequence continues at coordinate 160,214,751 of NC_056525.1, forward strand.
ACCCTTAAGACATAATACTGACCTCAATAGCTTGTTAACCAAGAAGAGGAACAAAGCCAACCTGGCACATATGGGTTTGAAAAGCAAACCTGTTTTTGTTGCTATCTTGCAGTTATAAATCAAAGAGATTAACAAGCATCTGTCAGGGGTTATGTGAAAGCCCACAGGGGAGGGCTGAGGAAAAAATTAGGATATTATTGCTGTTGTTGTTTTGTTTTGTTTTAAGGATAGGGAACTAATGGGATGGAAAGGGATAAGTCTGAGCATTTTAAATAACCACAACAACAACAAAATTAAAAAACACAATCACCACCACCTGGGGTTGCTGACGCTCTGCCATTTAGGGACTATGCAGACTGGCAGTTTGGGCCAGGTTGGGCGCAGATATGGGATGTAGCGTCTACACGACACCCATCCCAGCTTCGTCCCCAGGGTGGTGTGATATTGTGCACACAGCATCACAGTACTCGTCTGGCGCTGCGACCACACTATGCAGTGTCGGAGGAGCACTGTAAAGCCATGGCATCGTGGCTATTGCACCCTTTGCAGGGCACAAAAAGGAGCTGCTTTTTGGGGTTTCTTTTTGCTCCCTGCAAAGGGCAGATTGGGGCTGTGGCCCTGATCTGGCTCTGAAAGGGAAGTTGGAAGCCGCCCCTTTGCGGCTGTCTGCACAGACCCTTACTCTAATATATCATTTAATCAAATGACAGCTCCTTATGAATTGTGCATAGGAATGCAGCATTCATTTGGAGGATTTTCTGTCAGAATTATTTTCTCACTTATTTCCAGATGAAAGAGCTGATTTTTGTAGATGGCTAAACAAAACTGTTGGAAATGTGTGTGGGGGGGGGGGGGTATCATATTTTTGAACATGGGCAGGAAATATGTGGCCCACTAGATGTGGCTGAATTGCAACTCTCAGCAGCTTTTCTCTGCATACCCAAAAATGATAAATACTGGGAGCTGCCGCTCAGCAACATCTGGACAGCCACACCATTCCCATGCCCCTTTGAGAAGTGCATCTGTTTATCAAAAGGATAACAGAAAGGGGAAAAGGCAGGAAAGCTTGCATACACCATTGACAAAATTTCCAGCCGTGCTTCAGATGTATTTCAGAATCAAATTTGTTTCAGTGGATTAAAGAAGATGACAGAGTGGATATTGTGTATGAGGAGAGCGTATCTAGTTAAAATTCCTAGTATGAAGCTGATGGCGAGGCCTGGAGTGGTGCACTTTATTTGGGAATGCAGATGCTGGGTTGATTTATCTTTGCACACTAAATAGAAAAACTTCAAAATGTTTCTTCCTGGTGCGAGCTGCCATGAACGTGAGAATTTTTTTTCAGTTAGGCTCAGAAAATTGGCACATATTTTAATGTTGATTTTGTTCCATCCTGTAAAACTTTCAGTTTTGGAAAATGCAGCTACTGTTGCCTTGTTGCATGGCCCAGTAATAGTGTCATTACATGTATCTTTGGAGATTATCCCATCCGTTTCCCATTCTTATAGTACAATTGTGAGAAGATTTTCATACGACACCATGTTTATCCCATCATTATCCCATCCAGAAAGTGTGATTGATTGTGATCGTGCAAAAGACTTTCAAACGATGTTGTGCAGATCCCATCACTGAAGCGGCTTTGCCTGGCATTTTGCATTAACAGGAATTCCTGTTAATGCAATCCCGCTTCAATGACAGGACACTAGCACTGTGATCTGAAAACCTTTTACAGGATCGCAGTCGGAGACAAGATAAGGACAGGGGAGTGATCCCGTCCTTATCTCATTTGTGTGTGATAATCTCCCTTGTGATCAGTCATCTTGTCCTGTTGTGGTTGCTGTGTGCTTGGGTTCATTCTTATGCTCAGAAAGAGTAAATATACCACTTCCAAGCAGAAACAGAAAACATATATTTTATCTAGGGTTATTTGTTTTCACACTAATGTTATTGTTCTACATTAATAAGCATAGAAATTTACAAAGTATTGCAAACAACAACAAAAAGAGGTTCCTGCTCTGAAGTACTTAAAATGTAAGTCAGGTATGGCAACAAAGTCAGTTGAGTGACAAAGGTTATGCTAATAATTCTTTCTTGAAACTAGAAACTGTCAAAACCCTATTGGATCACAAGGTATAGTTTATGATGCTATAATATTTTTATAGTATTTAGAATAAATCATAATTTCTTATGACCTACCCAATCAAAGCACTTGCTGTAATCAATAGAGCATAGATTGATTTTCTTCTGAAATTATTTGATGTGTTTCATTATTCAACATACATTTTCAAAATAATACCTAGAACTCTTTCCTGAGTTCTTCTCAATTGACTACCTTGGTCTAAAACACACTGCAGAAATAATCTAGTTTGAGACCACTAACTGCCCTAGCTTGGTGCTGTGGAATCCTGGGATTTGTAGTTTGGTTTGACACCAGAGCTCTCTGACAGAGAAGGCTAAATGTCTCAGAAAACTACAGTTCCCAGAATTTCCTAGTATTGAGCAAGGGCTGTTAAAGTAGTCTGAAACTGAATTATTTCTGTAGTGTGTTTTGGACCCTAGTTAGAGCTGTTCTGACTTGCAAACCAAAAGGATCTGAAGGGCAACATAATTTCTCTTCCTGTTTTAGGCCATGGCCATTTGTAGCTTCCTTTTATTGAGCTGCACCACTGTTGTATTTTTAAATAAATAAATAAACAAACAAATAAATTGTTGTTGTATGCCTTCAAGTCATTTCTTACTTATGGTGATCTGAGGGCAAACCTATCACAAGGTTTTGTGAGACTGAGAACATGCAATTCACTCAAGGTCACCCCAGGGGTTTCCATGGCTGATTGGGGAATCAAACCCTCATGTCCAGAGTCCTAGTCTTATGCTCAAACCGCTACACCACACTGGCTCTCGGTTACATACTTACATACCTAGGGGTCATTCACACTACAATTTAATCCAGTGTGGAAACTGGGTCAAAGAGGGGGTCATTCAGACTCATCCCAATTATACCTGGTATGATTTGGGGTGGTGATGGCGCAAAGCCCATTTTTAGATGCGGGGGTTGCAGCACTTCTTTTTAAAATAACCGTGTGGTTTTTGTTTTGTTTTGTTTTGTTTTTGTCTAAGGAACAGCAAATGGGAACACGATGGGGTTTGGATTCCAATTTTCTGCACCTCAGAGAACAATCCCTTTAAAATGCTGCCCAGCTTTTTTCTTCTCTTCTGCTGGTGAATTCGTCCACTTTTCACTGTCAATGGTTGATTCCCAGAGCACCCAAAAATGGGGGAGGGGGGATCTTGGAAACAAAATGGGATGGTGGATTTTTTAAAATAAAAATTTTGACAGCTTATTCACACTTTTGCATTTACAGGATTGCCACTGGGGGTTTGAAGGTTTTGCCACAGCTTTTTGTGTTGTTTGCCTTCATTTCCGACTTATTGTGACCCTATAGCCACCCTATTATGGGGTTTTCTCAGCGAGATTTCTTCATAGGAGTTTGCCATTGCCATCCTCTGAGGTGGTATCACTTTACACACCAGTAGTCATGATTGGAATTTGCACAGTTTACAATTCCTCTACACTATACAATATGGGAATTCTGTTTAACATTGAAGCAGCGAAATGTCATCCAAACAGTGTGACATAGATGCACATCATTTGATTGACACTTTTTAAAAAAAAACCTGAGAGTGATCAAAATGGTAGCTCCATTTTAAATCGCTACAAAGGGTAACGTGAACATTAACAAGGTTAAATTGTCATGAACAGTTTAGATCGTGGCAAATGTAGTGTGAACTTAAATTCAGTATCACATCAATGATGCAATCCAAATCTATTCAGCTCAAAAACGTGTGAATGACCCCATAATGACATAATTAGAAATGGACCTCAGTGTGTGGATGCAGGATTGCAGCTTTTCAGTCTCATGACATTACATATTTATTGTTCATCAACTTGCTCTGTTTAGATGAAGCACAATGTGTGTGTGTGTGTGTGTGTGTGTGTGTGTGTGTGTAAATATATGTATCTACATCTTCATCTAAGTGGTAGATGAAATTAAAGGTAGATAAACTTAGAGCTGGGGTGCCAGCATGGTGTATTGGTTTGAGTGTTGGACTATGATTCTGGAGAGCAGGGATCAGATCCCCATTCAGCCATGAAAACCCACTAAGGGCCAGAACAGACCTGCATAAAAAGCCAGCTTTCAGCTGGTTTGGGGGTATGGCATGCAGACAACAAATACTCTCAAGATGCTTGGAAGCCAGATTCAAACCATCCAGCCATTTACATGGGGGCCAGCTTCTGGGCACTCCGGCAGCTTGGCATTTAGATGCCACACGCTGATGGAGTTTCTTAAATCTGGCTTCCCAACATGGTGAGGTGGCAAAAGGAGTGTCTATTTGCTGCTCCTTTTTTGGCCAGCAAAAAGGTGGATTGGGGCTGCAGCATGTAGCTCTGGCTTTGTCAGGGGCGGCTTGAAGCTGTCCTTTGGGGTGGTCTGTTTCACCCCTGAGTGACCTTTGGCAAGTCACCCTTTCTGAACTTCAATGAATGGCAATAAAAAACCCTTTCTGATGAAACTTGCTCAGAAAACTCTATGATTGAGTTACTGTAGGGTTGCAATAAATTGGAAATAACTTGAAGGAGCACAACAACACCACCAACAACAAACTTTGAAGTACCACCACTAGCACAGAATTATAAGGAAAGGAAATCCTTTCAAGCAGGAGATGATAGGCCTGTGGTTGGTTTCAGTTCGTGGACAGTATCTTTAACTGTCAGAGAATCCTGCATCCATCTTATCTATTAAAAGCCAAGGGAAGGCCATTTTCAGAATGCAAAAGTTAAGGACTGGAGTTCACTTCTCAGGGTTACAGGTTTTAATGGACTGGCTGTCACTGATAAGAAAATGATGGAGAGGCACAATGCTTCTGCAATCTCATTAGCTGGATGTATTGTGCAATGTTAAGTTACTGACTCACAGCATACTAAAGCATACCAGTTGCAAGGAAAAGGAGAGAAAAAGCAATTTAAAGTTCAGTGGGAACCTTTATGCCTCCATTGTGGATTGCAAAAGACCTGTTTGGATGCTTTATATATCTTTTGATAATTTCTTTTGTGCTGTGCAAAGTTCAACCTGGTGTTATTTTTATTTATTTTATGGGAAGGAGGGATTGTTATTATAATATTTTCTGCTGGCATTTTCCATTGGCAAAGGCTTTTTTGGGAAAATATGTGCATACATACACATAACAACAGCAACTACTCTGCCAGATGTTTTAGAGAGAGGGCAGGCAGGACATAGAGAAAGTGAACATACTCAAATTACAGGAGAATTGGCTTGCTGCCACTGTTTCCCTCAAATGGTTATTTGAGTGTAAATGTGACATTTACAATTTATTTACCTGGGGAAATTCAAGTCATTTACCAGGCTGGATATTTTATATATGCCTACCAGAAACAACTTTTAAGAGCATAGTCCAATTACTCAGTTTTAGTCTAGATATTCCTTGTTTTGGGGGGGGGGGAGAAATCTATCCTCTGTCGACCCTTCAGTAGCAGATGGATAAGGAATAAACTATTCACTTAAAACAGTCCTGTGTTTCTGCTCTCTCAGGCTGATGAACTTAGTCTGGAAATTCAAAAATCAAGACATGTTATGTCATCCCTAATCATCAGATAAAAAAATACAATCCTTGCGAAACAGCAAGGAAAAACAATAGCTGAAACAATTTTAAATATGAAAAGCTGTAGGAATACAAGAATTACTTATGATTATTGTTCAACTGTCAGATTCCACTAGAGTAGATCAATTAAATCAATGGGAATTTGCAATGTTCGCAAATGTGTACATTCCATGAATTCAGTACTGGGACTAGCAACTGGTTTTTACCTTACATTTGGTCTTTTATAGACTCCCTTCTATTGACACTATTAATAGTGTGTTATATCTGAAGATGCAAGGAAATAACCACATAGCATATGAAAAGGATGCTCCCAGCATCTCACAGCAGGGGATGTTTCTCCTTTTTCTTACAGCCTCCTCCTCAATCTATTATGGAGAATGAGGAGATCCTGCAGAGCAGTGTGGCATAAGGAATGCAGTCAAAATGGGAAATAGATAGAAATTACCTTCTCAGTTGTGGCAAACAAGGTCCCCAGAACTTTCTTCTTCTTCTTCTTCTTCTTCTTCTTCTTCTTCTTCTGGGAAGTACCCTCTATGTGTTCAATATAACTTGCTTCCAAGTAAGCACGCACAGGATAGGTTGCAGCCTTCATTATTGCTAGAAAGGCTCGGTGATAATAATTGTTTAAATATTTCCAGTACTTCAACATTTAGCACACTTCTTGGGGATAACTCCTAAGTTTGGATGCAGTTCAACTGCATAGAAGTCTTGGGCTGCATCTCTACTGCAGAAATAATGCAGTTCGATACCACTTTAACTCTTACAACTCAATGCTATGAAATCCTGGGATCTGTAGTTTGTTGTGGCACTAGAGCTCTCTGATACTGAAGGCTAAATATCTCACAAAACTACAAATCCCAGAAATCCATAGCATTGAGCCATGGCAGTTAAAGCAATGTCAAACTGCATTATTTCTGCAGTGTAAATGGGGCCTTGGTGGTCCAATTCTGCCAGATCATTTTTGTTGGAGTTCACCTTCCCAGCCCCAGCCCAGCCTCATCCTGGGATCCATAAATTTTTAGGGAACAGAATGCTTCCTTTCATGAATGGAAGGACACCATTAGATACAGCCAGGGATTATAGTATTATGTTATTGAGATTTCTATAAGATAATCATGACTGCAACTGAATAGTTTTGAAGCATGGCTGCAGTTTTATGTATCTGTTGTCATGTGATTCAATATACAAAATACAATTTTGTGAAAGTGAACAAAGACTGAATAGATTTTAAGTGAATATTGGTGAGGCAGGGTGCGTCCAAAATAGAGCCATTTTATGGGAAAGTTAATTGGATGTTTAAAGATCTTCCACTGAAATAGTGAGGCTTCAAAGTGCTTCACTGAGGGCTGAAACAGATGGCCCAGAAGGGGCAGCTTGATGCTGCCCCTTTGAATGCCAGGATGAAGCCATGGCAATTGCACCCAACACACCCAGTTCAGCTTTTTGCCAGTAAAAAAAGAAGATGCAAAATGCCATTCCTTTTTGAGCCGGGTTTTTGCCATCGCTGCAGCTTTGTGGCACTCCTGCAGTGTGTGGCATATAAATTCCATGCTGCAGGAGTGCCACAAAGCTGCCCGCTGTGTGGTTGGGCAGGCAGAGTGACATTGGCTTGAGGCGGTGTCAAAGCATGTCATCTAAATGCCGTCTTCTGATGCTGCCCCCAAACTGGTGCTAAGGAGCCGTCTGGTTCGCCCACTACTTGACATTACATATAAATTCTGGTCCATAAAGAGGTTTTGTTTATTGCTTTGGAAATCCCTTTCCATCAAATCTGTTAGTACTGATACCACTACACCACTGGAAATACTCAACAGTAGCTTATGAAAAAAGTGGTTCGTTTTGATTAAGGCTGAAAACTGTTCTGCAACTCCCTTAATCTGAAGTTTTATTTCTGAAGAATGCACATTCCAGGCTTCCTGTTACATTTCCTTAGGCTAGACTTACTGTACAACCAAGCTCAACTAACATGATTATTAAAATGTGGATTTTTAATTAAGAGGTATTTGCACTATAAAAGAAGCTTTCATCTTTGGAGAAAAGGGTGTTTAAAACATCTGAATCTCTTCTATTTGCAATTTTTGGTACTCATTTTTGCTGTGATTTTTGTGATTTTTAAAAAAAAAATTTGCAGTGCAACTTGGTACAAATACTACTCAAAAGATATTTTAATAGAAACTTATACTTATTATTTAGTGTTATATTAGGTAGTGTGTGACCTAATTAGCAAGATAGATAGATAGATAGATAGATAGATAGATAGACAGACAAATAGAAGTGAGGAGTTCTAATATCTAACAGCCAAATCTTGTTTACATGGCTATTCCTTCAGGGTGAAAAATAAAAAATCTGTACGATACTCTTTGAGCCTCTTCCCCAAAAGGTGTATTTTCGATAATACACAGAGAGAGCACCCCTTAATGCCCATTGATGCTAATGGAAGTTCTCCTTGTAAATCCCAGGGTGTTGGTTTGAAATGCACCCTTAATATACTAAACACACAATTCTTATTTCTTCCAGAAAAATGGCTAAAAGGTTTTTGTTTTGGGCTGTTGTTGCTTTTTGAGTCCTTCAGCCACTTATTCCAGCATGCTGTCTCTGGAGGGTTTCACAAAATCTGTGCTTAGACACATTTTAAAACCTGAAGTAGAAAAAAAAAACATCCAAGTACGTTCTCTAGTAGAAATCTAAAAGCAGGTCTGAAACAACAGCTTTCTTTCTTTCTTTCTTTCTTTCTTTCTTTCTTTCTTTCTTTCTCCATAGAGGAAACTGCTTGTCTTTATGCCAAAATATGAAGAGAGGCCTTATGAAGAAAAAATCAAAGAAAGTTGTAGTCTTTTTATAGATAACATGATCCAGGAGGCCTGAGGCTTCAACAAAGAGACTAGAGAAACAGTGTTATATGTTGCACATATTAAAACAATACATTTTAAAATCTAGGAAAAGACTTGTGAGAGAAGAATGATTACATTTGATGAAATTCACCGTAAGTAGGATCATCAAATTGCATGCATTTATGCAAGATGTTTAAACCCCCATTTATCTTTAGCACCATAGTATCCATTCATAATCACAACAATCAAAATAGAAAACATGTACTCTTCTTCTCCTTCATTAAAACATCATAGGCCCGTTACAAACGGGCCAGAAAGTACGCGTGGAGCACGTACTAGGGTTAGAAGGGGTGGTGCTTCCACACCCCTTACCCTAGTGCGCGCTCTGCGTGCACAAAATGGCGGCGGCTGTTCCACACGGCCGCCGCCATGACGATGTCACGACCGCGCCCGCCTCTATATGGGGTGGTGCAGACGTAACGTCCTCGCTCCACGCCAGGGCACTTATTGCGCCCTTAGCGCGGAGCAGGAAGGAGCTCCGTTTCGGAGATCCTTCCTGGTTTGGTCCACTGGGCACAGCTTCACATGGCTACGCCCAGCAGATCAAAGGAGAAAGGGACCAAGCAGCTCCTTTCTCCTCCTCCCCGCCCACCGCGGGGTGTCCTTGGGGCTTGAAGCCCCAAGGAACCCCTTTCCAGGCTGCGGGGAAGGGGCCTTTTGCCGCTTCCCCGCAGCCTGAAAAGTTGTGGATCGGGGCCTAGCGGCTGCCACTCTGGACACTGGGCCCCGTAACCCCGGGGAAAGGGGCGGGTGCAGCCCGCCCCAAACAGGCGTCTGTAACCCTCCATAGATCTAATAAAATAAAACAGGTCCTCATTCTTTTATATGTCTTGTTTGACAGGACTCAACCTCACCATAGATCTGGACATGATACATCAATGTGTCATACAAAGGGGCAAGTTGTTTTTTACTGTCATGTAAAAAAGAAAGAAAATAGTTATCTCAACCAATCAACTAATATTCCTGAGCCTTAGAGAAACTTCAAGGTTAGGTTTGCTCACTGATTGGCCTCCGTTTTTTAAATGCAGAGACTTTGGCGCAATATCCTCTTCCCCACCGAACCAAGATGAAATATGTGTGACTGCAATAAATTCATATTCTTCTCCTGTTTATCCATTCCTTTGTTTCTTTATCATTCTGAAGGTGTCTTCTTATTGCAAAATTTACAGTATACCCCCCTCCCTCACCTTTCAATAAATGAAGCAATGAATGGCTGGACATTCAAGAAGCTGTTTCAATTTCAAATTAAATCGGAAAATAAGATAACCTAACAAAATGAAGCCCTTGAAATGGGCTGAGATAGCATTCAGTTTTGAGGCAGGAAATCTGGTTGTGTTGACAGGACCCCATCTGTGGTGATGTGAGATCTTACAATATACATAGTGTCATAGGGTTATTTCTTCTGCGTGTGGTTGTATGTGCTTTCAAGTCACCTATGACTCATGGTGACACCCATGAATTTCATAGGGTTTTCCTAGGCAAGGAATACTCAGAGGTGGTTTTACCAGTTCCTTCCTATAGCACCTGATTTCATTTATGTCTCCCATCCAAGCAGGGGTCAACCTGCTTAGCTTCCAAGATCAGACCAAATCTGGTGTCTTCAGGGTATTTAGACCTTGTGTATCTCCTACAAGATGAAAATTGTAGATTACTGGTTCATGATCAAAAACACCCATTGCCATCTCTTTAAAAGATAGTATGCAACTTTAGTACTAAGATCTTTTCTTATCATCATCATCATCATCATTCATCATCATTCATCATCCATTATCATTGTTCCGTGTTCTTGTGTAATGTCATTGTTATTTTGTTATGCTGCTGCGTGCTAATCTATTTGCTATTATTATTATGTTGATGTGGCAACGA
>NC_056525.1:160228300-160255174 GCF_019175285.1 Sceloporus undulatus
TTCTGTTGTGGTTTAGTTCCTGGTCATTTTATCTCTACTAAGGTAAATACAGGGTAAATTCATGCATAATAGCTTCCATCAATGGCAATTCACCATGGAGGTTAAACAGAACTCCCAGTTTCAGAGCCAGTTTACTGGGGGGAGGTAAACTCTGTGCTGCATTAAAGCTTCTCAAAACCTCATGGTTGGCCGCTATTGAAAACAAGAAAACGGACAAGACTAAAACCACCTTCGATTTGATTCAGTGGGCTTCTGTGTCAACTTTAGAGGTTGGAGAAAAATCAACAATGATTCTGAGGTGTTTGTTATGATCTATAAAGCCCTACACATCTTGAGTCCATGCTACCTGATGGACTGTATTTCCCCATAGAAACATAGAATAATAGAGTTGGAAGAGGCCGCGAGGGCCATCCAGTCCAACCCCCTGCCATCTACACTCTGAGATCTTGCCACATTTATAGGCAAATCTGATGGAGACACAAGAAAGGGTATTCTGGGTCACTGTTCTCAGATTCAGATATGTCTTTTAAAACTGTCTTTAATTTAAGTGTGTTTTAATATTATGGTGCATTATAGCCATTTGCATTTTTTTTTAAAAAAAATAACTATATATGGGTTTAGCTGTTTTGATTTTGGTGTCAGCTACTTTACTTCCCAGTTCTGGGACAAAGGTGGACACACACACACAGTGTGTGGTATAGTAGTTTGAATATTTGGCTATTAGTCTGGAGATCATGGTTCAGTTCGCTGCTCATCCATAGAAACCCATTTGTTGACGGGTGAGTCACATACTTTTAGCTTCAGAAAGCCCCAAGGTACTTTTGCCTTAGGGTCACAATAAGCCAGAAATGTCTTGAAGGCACACAACAAGGAGTATACGTATGCCTACCTACATACATATATACCATTTTGGAGATAAAGAACTGTTTGTGGTAGTTTTCCGATTTATGGAATTTAGGCTAGTGGTTCTGAGGATAGGAACATGGGACACTGGTGGTGTTTTCAACACAGTACTGTTTTTAATTTTATGAAAAAAGATTATAAAGATTATCTATTAATCCTGACATGAATATATTTTAATTCAGCTATGGAGATGAAAGCTTTAGAGATGAAAGAGCTACAACAGCAAAGCTTTCATAATGACCAGACATCTGGTTCCAATCATTTCAAATGTGACACATTACTCCTTTTCTTCTGCTCCATGAAAAAAATGTACGCAAGTGTACACACACACAAACACAAGGGGTTTATTTTTCAGCACTAGCTGCTTCACTATTAACCTCTTCATGCAGATGGGCATTGTGTGCCTTCAAGTTCTTCCCAATTTATGATGACCCTAAGGCAAACATATCATGGGGTTTTCTTGGCAAAATTTCTACAAAGGAGATTTGCCATTGACTTCTCCTGAGGCTGAAAGCATGTGACTTGCCCAAGGTCACCACTATGTCATGCTAGCTCCCTACATGTCTAAATGATTCTGCTTATTTATATAACAAAATGTGTGCCACGTTCTCTATATGTTTTCTTCCTCCTGCAGACATTTAGATCCAGTAAATACAAGCTTACCACTCCGAGCATGCAGCATGACTAGTAGAACACAAGCCTATTCTGTGTAACATCTATGTAGCAACCCAGTACCTACCTAAACCAATAATACTTAATTTTTAAAAAAATTATTTGCCCTCTGCTAAAGCATAGTGTCTTGTGATTAAAAGTAGTCTCTCCAGATGTTATTCACTTACTCATGGTATCCCACTGAATTATCACCATCATTGATTGGTGCACAACATTAATGCTGGCATAATTTCAGGCAGAATTAAAAATCCTTTATAACCATGTCATCATAGTGAAATTTGTCAGTGTACTTTTTCAATTTGATGGTTGCTGATGGGCTTTTTATTAGGCAAATGTGACAAAATCAAATTAGTCATGGTTCCTGTAGTTACATGTGTTACAAAGGACTGGAGCAAAAGTGGAGAGCTAAGGTACTTTCATTATTAGCTGGGGGGAAATAGGTAATGTTCAGCTGTCAAATACAGTCTAGCACACATAACTGGAGACACAAGTTCATTTACTGGTTGTGAATGTACTCTGCTTTGGTGGTGAGACTGGCTGCTACAATACTACATGGGAGGAAAGTCAATTATTGATTCAAATAGACAGCATAGCTAATAACAGTGTGCTTTGCTATATGACCTGGTCAGATGATTCAACAGAATCTATGACTGCATCAAAAGAGAAAAATACAACTCTTTTCTTTAAAAAATAGTACATGTTCTATAAACCAATTAAAGTTCCCAAGCACAGGATCAGAATCTTCATTAATACTGAGCTTGAGAAATACCTCTTGGCAAAGTGCTTAACTCATATTGCAGATAATTGTTAAAGGCTGGAGAAATGAATACTTGCATTTTCATTCAGGAATATCAACAATACAAATATTGCCTTTATTTCTATCTTTTGCCAATGAATGGAATTTACTGTGATCCAGGATGAAATGTTTAGATGAAATCAGATGACACAACCATTTCTAATGTTTCCTTTCAGGCTTCCCTGAAATCTTAATAATTACAGTACTAATAAGTATAAAGCATGTAAAAATATTCTCCATGGCCAGCCAAGAGCAGGTCTCGGAGGATGAGGAGGAGGATGGGGCTCCTCCAGAGCAAGAGGTAATTGAGGCTACACCAGGTGCTAATCCTGCTCCAGTACAAGAGGTAATTGAGGCTACACCTGGTGCTAATCCTGCTCTGCCAGAATCCAGCCCTGATCTCCCAGCCCCAGAGGAGGAGGCTCAGCCAGGTCCTAGTGCTGGTGGGATTCCTCTGGTGGTACAGCAGCCTAGTGGTGATTCTGGGGAGGAACCAGGCTTGAAGGTTCCCTCCTATAGACAACGCAGGGCTGAAAGTGCTGGCAGACGCAGATCCCAGAGAAATGCTGAGAAGCAATTAGCAAATCAGCCTTAGGTGGCATGGGAAAGTTTCTCTTACTTAATGAGCAGAGAGACACCAACTCAGTGTCAGAGTTTATTGCATGATCCTTTGGTGTGGCTGCTGCCTGCACTGGCTCACTGTATCTTGACTCCTTGTTGTCTTGACTCTTGACTTTGGATCGGACTGGGCTATTGCTACCTTCTGGCTGACCTGACCCTGGACTGGACTGACTATTGTGACCTCTGCTATCCTGACTTTGGCTTGGCTTTTGGTTTGCTTTCTCTCTTTCTCCCTGCAAGGTTTGTGGACTACTTCCAGCTCCATAGTTAATTGCCTTTCTTATTGGCGTGTGTCTGTGTGTGCTGGCTGCAGTCCAGGACACTCCAACTGACCCGTTCAGAATGCTTCACAGATACTGTCATTGTGCATCACACATATGAAAACCACAGCTTATAAGTTTTTTAAAAAAAAATTAATGTAAGCTTATTTAAAAAATGGTAGCTGAATAATGCAACCATGTGCAGCCTTTGGGCCACATATGGTTCCACTAAGGCCCAGTTTGGTTCCTTGGACCCCCTTCAACTCCCAATGTTTTCTTTGTCTCCTTTGTCCCATTATAGCAAAGAGCATCCCTAGAAGCCTACAAAAAATGATTTACCATTTAAAGTTTTCCCACCCCCACCCTTCACCTGAAATAGCTGGGTCATGATGGTTGCTAAAATAGTATTTGTCTAACAAAACAACAACAACAACAACAACAAACCACTGGAGGGAAAGAGGAAAACAATAATAATAATAATAATAATAATAATAATAATAATAATAATAATAGTTTATTTATATCCCGCTTTTCCAATTTTGATCAAAGTGGCGTACAAGTTTAAGTAAAAATACATCAAAGTAAAAACAATTCAAACAGTATCTAAAAACAGTCACAGTAACAGTAAAAACAACAGGTTCAGCTGAGTGGGGGAATCCATAAACATCGCAAGGTCATCAAACCAATACTTCTAGGGGTGATATCTGCCATTTTGGGTCATTTTCTCTTCTGCTTGGAGGTTTTTAAAGATGGATAGGGTCCAGCAAATAGGCAAAAAAATGGTATTTGAACTCTTGAGATATGGCCCAACCAGGCTTATCTATTTGTTTTTGATACCATGAAGACAACTGGAACAGAGCTCGTGCTCATATTTTCTTTTCTTTTCTTTCTAAATATTTTCTTTTGTGTAATTTTTGCATGAAAATTAACTTCTAGCTTTTTGGGGAGTTCAACAGGCATACAAAATCCTAAATATCAAGAATGATTTCTATACAAAAATAAAATCACACCCCTCGAAAATACATATGTGCATGCATGCATGATGCATGTGCGCGTGCGCACACACACACACACACAAAATCCACAAAGGAGTTATACCTTTATTTGGCAGCCAAAATGAACATCACACAGAATGCAATTGAGAGATGGAGGGAGAGAATTATTTTCTTTCTTTTTGCTCTTTTATGTGTGGATGTTTATTGAGCTGAGGCTATTTGAGATACACACATAGAAAAGGTTTCTTTTTTTAATGCTGATCACAAATTATAGCTTATTCAAATAGATTAATTTATTATGACTGCACAAAGGATTTTTTTCGTTTAAATATTCATTTTCGTCTAAGCACTGATATTAGTAATTTAAGTTTGGATATAGCACAATCAATTAAAGTGAAACATGCTGTGAGAAAGTGAGCCTGGCACATTAATTTAATCTATTTTAGCAACTCCTGCTGTCTCTGGAATAATTTCTATGGATGCAAGGCATTTTTCAAAGTTTTATAAAAGGAAGAAAATGTATGTCACTGAGCTCTTTCTAAATAAAACAAATGTTTTATTGCTATGACTACTACAACAAATATGCCCGTTATGTAGGGAAATCTGGCCATAATGTTGAGCTACAGCTGGCTGGGTGTTCTAGTGCTAGCCATAACATCCCACCTGGCTTTGTACCAAAGCCTCTGTGGCACCTGCTTTCTCTGTTCTAAGTTGGCCAAGTCTCTACCACTTCAGATCATGAAACCTGGTGGGAGGAGACTGGGGGAGAGAAGATGGTGCAGAATGTGTCCAAAGTTTGTAGAAGCCTTTGGCAATTCTTACTATATCTCAATGTAGTTTTACTGATAGATTCTGTTGGAAATTTAAAATGGTAGTTCTGAAGCACTTGGACATGTGCTTAGAGATCTAGCCTGGGTTAGTGCCTAGGAACTTAGGCGCTGGAGCCTAGTGTGTGTGTATCTCTCTGTGTGTGGTGTAGTTTGTGGTTTAGGGGTGTGAGAGTGCTCATATATTGTCATTCTGACTAGAAAATTTAGTGCATGTATGGCTAGATGTGAATGCATTTCCTGGTAAGTGAGAGGCCCAGACGTTTGGTAGCACAGTGAGATACATACTTGATGTGTGATCTAAAAAAACCATTCCTGTGTGTGTGTGTGTATGTGTATGTGTATGTGTATGAGTGTAGTGGGAGCTTCACTGGCCACTGTGTGAAATGCTAAGCTTGCAGATTCTGTGGAAGCTATCTTGTTGGCAAGAGAAAGAATGAGCTTGGCGAGGGAAAGAATGGGCCTGGCAAGGAGAACTTGCTGCCAACAGCAGCTAATAAAGGCTGGTTCATTCTATTCTTACATCTGAAGCCAATTTTTTTCCTACTGTCCAAAAGGAAAAGTATAAAGAACCACCATTACATACTATGGCTCGTTACAGACTGTCGGATTGCGGCAGTCTGCTGCCGCCGCCGGTTGCTGCGTCTGGGAACCGCAGCAGCTAAACAGCGCAGTTCCCGGATGCAGCAAAGAAGGAGCGTGAAAATTGCGCTCCTTCTTGCAGCCCGGAAGAGACGCCGCGAGGCACTAGTCGCGCACTCGTGGCATCACTTTCACCATGCGACGTGCAAACGCAGAGCGTCCATTACATCAAAATGGCGGCGGCCGTGTGGAACGGCCGCCGCCATTTGTTACGGACTCAGTCCATGCTAGGGGTAGGGGCGCCCCTTTCTAACCCTAGCATGGACTGAGTCCATCCTAGGGTGCCCATTTGTAACGGGCCAATATTTCAGAGGAAAAACAGCAAGAAGCAAAACAGAAGCTAGTGTGAATTGCCCTTTAAATTTTCTGCTTTTAAACTTTCTTGATACTACTTTAATCTGGCTAATCAGAATAACAATGTTAGTGAGTATGCCTGATACAGGGCAAGGATGGGAATCATATCATTCCAGATGTTGCTGAACGGCAACGCCCAGCAAACTTAACTAGCATACCCAATGGAGAGGAACACTGGGTGTTGTAGTCCAATAGAATTTGTGCTTTTAGATTCCCATTTGTATGGGGAATTTTATTAGCTAACACTATATGTTAAGTAACTAGACAAAGTAAGAATTTCTTTGGAATTTTATGTTTATAACTGGCAATAACATTTTTGAAAAACGTGATTATTTGGTTCCTCATAATATCTAAGCACAATATCTAAAACCACACTATACCTCATTGTTTACAGAAAAGTCCAGATGGAGACAGTACTGGAGCTATTAACAGCAACATGTCTCATAACTGAAGGAAACACAACTTCCACTTTAATTCTGGCCTCACCCCTACACAGTTCTGTTCATTTTCCTCAGTTTGCCAGAGAAAATGAGAACTATATGGACATTTCAGCTCAGTCACTGAACCTGACAACACTATGGACACTCAAAACCTCATCTTGGTGTTTCTTCCCCACTCAGTTGAATTCCCTGGCAGTAGCAATGGTAGTAATTACTCTTATCTATGTCCAGAACTTAGTAAATGAAGTGATTGCTTCCATAATAAAAATTGATTTGGTTCCTGCTAGGCTGTGAGAGGGAAAGGGATTACAGTTATGGCTGCATATGCCATAGGGGCACCAGAACGTCTCTGCAGTAAGGGAAAGTATTTGTTTCCACTTCTACTGTTCTTTAGTGGAAAGAACATTTGGATATGCTTTCCTTGATGAAAGACTTTAAGTTCCCCAAACACAGATGATTACAGAAGTAGAACTACTTCAGAAGTAGTTGCAGAGGAGAAAATACAAAGTAGAAAACAATAAATCTCAAAAGTATCACCAATCTCCTCCTCCTCCTCCTTGTCTAATTTGAAAGAAAAAGAAAGAGAAGTATTGAGACAGCACATTTTTTTCTTCTCATCTCAAAGTGTAGAAAATAAGTAAACATTTTTATTATCATCATTATCGGCTACCAGGCCATTAACACAGCAATATATCCCAATGACTGACGCAAACTAGAACTTTGCAGCTGGAAATTGGTTGGATCACAATGTGAATCAAGCTGATTGAGACCTTTTCTTTTCTTTTTTTATACCAGCTCCAGATCAAAATTAGACTGTATTTATTTGATTTTGGAATAAAATTGCACAATATGAACTAATAGAGACTGATCACGAAAAGCAGAGATCCAAAAATGATTAGGTAAAACCCAGCATCTCAAATACAATCACATAAGGTGGTAATGAGGTGGTGTGATGGGTACTGGGTAATATGAGATGTTGTAATGGATCATGAGAAGGCATGATTCATTGTAAAAAAACAATAATGCTAGGAAGGTGGAAGGAAGTAGAAAGAAAGGAAGGCCGGATGGTAGATGGGTGGACACTCTTAAGGAGGTCATGGGTATAATAATAATAATAAAATTTTATTTATATACTGCTTTTCCATTGATCAAAGCGGTTTAACAACATGTAAAACTTACAATATAAAAACATCAATATATTAAAAACACAGTAAACAATAAACCATATCTCATGCCAGCTCAACAGTGCTGTCAGAAGGGGGGGGGAGAGCATTCGGGAGTCAGGAATCAGGGGTATGCCTGCTCAAAAAGGTGTGTTTTCAGCCCCTTCTTAAATTGGACAAAGGTATGACTTTTCAGGAACTAAGCAGAACAGTGGAGGGTAGAGTGTCTTGGACATATCTCATCCGCAGAGTCACCATGGGTCAATATTGACTTGAGGGTGATTAACAACAACAACAAAGTGGATCTCTGAAGCAGAGCATATGATGCTCTTGGAAGGAGTTGAACAGCTCACCAGCTTACTTAATCACTCCACACACATACCCCACACATAAGATTTAGAAGAGAAAACTTAATATATACAGTGGCCCCTTGGTATCCACTGCAGTTTGGTTCCAGGAACCCCATAGATAACCAAAATCTACGGATGCTCAAGTTCCATGATATACAATAGCATAGTAAAATGATGTTTCTTATATAAAAGGGGGAAATCAAGGTTTATTATTATTATTATTATTATTATTATTATTATTATTATTATTATTTTCAAACTGGATATTTTCAAATTGTGGATGATTGAATCTGTGGATGTAGAATCTGTGATATAAAGAGCTGACTATAAAAGTAGTTTTACTCATGAACTGATGTGCATAATCAACACAGGTTCATATTATAGAAGAAGGCAAGAAAAGAAAGAGTATTACAAAGTATCAGGAAAGTCAGTTCATCTTATTCAGATAGGCTCTTATCACACATGCTTCATGGAGGCTAGGCAAAAAAAGGGAGAGAGAGGTGTGAGAGCAGATAAGACACCAGTGGACAAAGGAAAAGCTACACAAGGCAGGAAGAAAGTGGATGTGAACAAACAAACAGGATGTTACCATAAACGTGCTGTGCTTAAACACCTAGAGAACAATGTGCAAGGTAATTACCAGTGAGTATAGACATAAAAAGTTTGCTAACTCCAACAGTGTGGAATAGGGGAGCTGGGCTTTGCTCACTGACAGTTGTACTCTGAAATCTCAGCCAGTAATCTAACTAAGGTCTAGTACATACCATCAGGAAGTGGTGTCCTGGCAGCTATTCTAGGGTTAGGGAGCATGCACCAACCACACACTCCCTAACCCTAACACGTCATGGCGGTGGTATAATGATGGCCTCCCGTCTGCACAGGGGCTGCCATTGTGCCATAAGTGACATGAAGTGTATAGACATCACTGTGTGTCACTTATATCACGAATGCACCAATGGAGCACTCGTGACGTCGGCATGGTGTCCCAACAAGAACCCAGTTTTTCTGGGTTCTTTTTGGGGCAGAGAGATGCTGCACGGTTTGGGTGCTCCTGCCTCCCTCAGGAGGAAAAATGGGTGCCTCCAGCCTGCCCTTTCAGGTGGTCTGGAGAACCCCTAATACAGATAGATTATGCAAGGCCATTAGCAGGCTCTGCAGACTGGCAGGAAAGGCTTGCCTGTGGACAGAGTTGGGATGTGGCTTTCATATCATGCATGCCCTGGCTCCATCACCAGCCTGGCATGACACCATGCGCTGCACCACATGGTACGCGGGGTCACAGTGCTCCCCTGGGGCTGTATTTAAATGATGCAATGCCAAAGGAGTGCTGTAAAGCCAGTGGCTACGGCATTCTTTTCAGGGTGCAAAAAGGAGCTGTTTTTTGCAGCTCCTTTTTGCGCTGTTGAAAGGTCAGATCGGGGCCAGAGCATGTGATTGCCATGGCCCCGTTCTGGTGAATATGGAGGTGGCTGCAGCCCACCTCTTCAGGGGTGGACTGCACAGCCCCTAAGTTATCCATTTAAATAGTTACTCCATCCCTTTATTTGTTAGATTTAACTGTTAGTAGTCTTCTGTTTGTCTTTTTCAATTATTTTTTAATTTCACTAGTACTCTGTTTAGTACTGTGTCAGAGTTTCTCTGATTGTTTGTATGACTAAGCAATTAGGGATGTGATAATTATTCATTGCTGTTTGCTAAACATACATGATTTGTCTCTCAACCCCTTTATATTTCTCTTTATGAATCAAGAAATATGCTAGCTTCTCATTGAAATGTGAGAATTTTTAGATATGGCCATTTGCAAATGAAGTAACAGGGCAAGAATTCAATTAAAATTTGAGTTTTATTGCATACATACTTTACTTGAACAGTGCCTCTCAGCAGGTAGCAGTCATTCAGGCAGGCTATTAGGTCAAGCACTTAACACCTGGGGTACAGCTGACAGGACATGTTTGGTTTAAATTTTAAAGTCCCTTTATTACAAATACTTCACTGGTTTAAGAGGAAAAAACACTCAGCTGTTTCCCTCACCCCAAGCAAGGGGAGAAAAAGCTTAATCTCATCCCATTACTCCTTATATAATTATGTAGCTTGTTCCGTCTCTTCTTGTAACTCAGCTTTTTTCTAAAAGTTAGACAGCTACATTAATCCAAATCAACAGAAGTGGAAGTTGTGTGGCCCTTCACACACATTGTTGGACTACAACTCCCAGCATGCCTCATCATTAGGTCATGCTGAATAAAGCTACTGGGAGTTGCAGTCCCTCAACATTCCAATGGTCACACAATTCCTTCCTTGGCCAACAAGATTGAGCAATGGATCTGCAGAATATTGACATGCTCTGAACACTGTGCATCACATGCTATTACATTATTTTGTGTGCAAGGCCATGCGGCTGTTTTACTGCTCTTGGACACAACAGGGAATTAGTATGGGGTTGGTCCCACTTGGTGGTTGTGGTAGCGTTCAGAATAATGGGAGTCATAGGCCAACCCATCTGGAGGGTGCCCAATGGCAGCTGTTTTACCAGTATCTTTGCATATTTACCAGCATATTATATACAGCATATTATATGCAGCTAGCTGTAAGAAGCCAACACAAGGCATGGTGATTTCGAGATTCAGAGAGTTGTAATAACAAAAAATGTAACTTCTACAGTCTCTGATGGAAAGCAAAACAGAAAGAAAGAAAGAAAGAAAGAAAGAAAGAAAGAAAAGAGAAGAGTTTTCCCTCCTTATTTGTACTTTATCACTGGGTATGCTGATTCAGAGAGTTGTAATTTTTTAAAAATGTAACTTTTACAGTCTCTGATTGATAGCAATAAAATAACAGTTATTTCCTCCTTATTTGTACTATATCACTGGATTTTATGTGTTAGGATACTGGGGGAGATCAAAATTGCAGGCAGAGGACAATGCAAATAGCATTAGCACCCACACATGTAATTTGACCAAACGTTCACTTTTTATCCTTCAAGAATTTGCCAGGAATATGTCAGAATTACTCAGAGAAGAACAATTAACTTGAAATATCTGGTTCTGTAAAGAGTGAAAAGAATAATAAAATTTCCCACATGCCTCTTCAGGAATGAGATGAGTTAAGGGAGAATTTTACAATACAGTGGTACCTCGGGATACGAAATACCCAGGTTACGAAATTTTCGGGATACGAAAAAATCCCATAGGGAATTATTGTTTCGGGTTACGAATGTTTTTTCGGGTTACGAAAAAACTTTTGGTGCTTTTTTCGGCTTTTTCGCACGGAATCGCGGCTTTTCCCCATTAGCGCCTATGGCAATTCGGCTTACGAAGGCTTTTCGGGTTACGAAAGCGGCCGCGGAACGAATTACTTTCGTAACCCGAGGCACCACTGTACTGTAAGCAAATTTATCATCTCCTTCTTACCCACTTCTATTAACCGTAGTTTTGGGGTGTTTGATTTACTTTCTCAGTATGAGTCAGATTTTTTTTTAATATCACCTTTCTATTTCTTCTGCCTTCTGTACAATGTTGTGCTCATCTGATCTGATTTGCCAGTGAGCACATTTATTTTGTTGACAATATTCGTTGTTTAATTCATATTGTGAAGTGAAACAAGCATGATTATTTTATTGCTAATTTCATTCACATTTCCTAAGCAGCCATACCATTACATTTTTTCTACTATATTTCTTCATTACCTGAAGTCCTACATTATCTCAACAAATTTTAATTATCATTATATCTAAACATAAGTTTTCATCCATCAATCATGAGGCATCCCCAGAACAATCATATAAATCCTTACAGCACCTTTAGGATCAGAGTGAAGCAGGGTACTTTGCCTGCATTGCCAATAAGAAGCAATAAGGGTAATTTTTGGTGTTGGTAGGGAGAACAAGCATGGTTTAGCATGATGGTAATGTAATCAAACTTATTTCTACTGTCAGAAGGGCTACATCTAAGTCTGAAAATGAGAGGCATGTAGACCTTGCAAGACCAGCAGTGCTGTGACTGTGGTAGCTCTGAGATATAAAGGCAGGAACTTGGATTTGCCACAGAAGAGGCAGAACATTGTCTGGGAACATTTTGAGATGGGATTGGATCCCAGGATTGCTATCTTCCTTCCTTGCAGCAAATTTGCTGGAGCAAATCAACAGAATAAATGGAGAGTCCTAGCCCTAGTCCCAGGAGGCTATTTCAATACATTAAGAGGCAGCACAAAGGGGTCTTTCTTGAGTTAAGCCTCAGCAGTCAGGCAGCAGTGACAGGCCCCACAGGGCAAGAAGAGATAGTGGTGAATCTGCTCGCAATAGCAGCTTTCAGCTGTCTAGCATCACCAACCCCAAGTGGAAATCATAGATGTGAAGTGGGCAAAACCACTGGTAAAGCATCCTCTTAAAACTTATCTCTGGGTCCCCAAAACAAGCTCCAAACTGCATTAGGTGCCTCTTGAACAGTATTAGCATAAAAGCTTTTTACACAAATGTTTAGTATGCTAATTTTCTATCTTTTTTTAAAAAAATGCACACTCATATCTTAGTTTTCAAATGCAGTGTTTTAGAGAAACGTATTTGTTTAAAGATTAAAGTCTTTTTCATTGTATTATACGCTCTATCTAACATATACACTAGTTTTATTGATTTATTTTTGATGTTTTTGACTGAAACATACATTGCTGAAATTATTTAAGAAATGATTTACCTGTTTTTCCTACTTTTGCTGGGTTATTCCTCATGTGATATAAGCATTCTGATTGCTGCATAAATTAATGCAAACTAAGGACCTTATCACATGGGGTTAAAAGAGCAACTTACCTTTCCTAAATTCAGCATTAATTTGGGAGGCAGCCTATTCCTATCACACCTAAATTGCTGCCAAATTACCATTCAGATCCACCCTGGATGCAGCCAGGTCCATGTAAGTAGCTTCCAGCTTCTAAAAATGGCCACAGAAGTGGCTTAGATGACCCTAGCTGCAACTGGAATGGACCCTTGGAAGTGATTCAACAGTGATTTAGGTGTGATAGGTGATAGGAACCAGCTGTCTCCCAAATTAACACTGAATTCAGGCAAGGTAAGAAGCTCTTTATCACCATGCAATAAAGTCCTGAATACAAAATACTGTAACTTGAATACAAATGCTATCTGAGAAGTAAACAGCTGAAGTAGGCATCAGGCATTTTGATACACTTCATTATTAAGACAAAGGGTGTAAAGAATATCATATGGATGACATGTGTTTCATAATGTATGTTTTTCCTTATAGCTCTAGAAAGCAAACAGATGCTCACAGGCATATGAAGAATGAAAGCGTTTATTCAAAATTCTCTCCCATCTGGTTTATATTCGGCTGCTTCACCTTTTCCAACAGAAGCATACTTAACAAATTACATTTATTATATTACTATTCCCTGAAATGCAAGAGAATTAAACATGCAATCTTTTGAAGATGTATTTCTGAAGCCTGCTGCTGAGATTATTTACACTCAGTTGCAAGATGAATTTATTTATTTGCTGTATTTAATTTTTATTCTGTCAATCTCCTGAAATATGACTGAATACACTTTGACATAGAAAGCATGTTTTCTATCACCCAGATATGGCTTCCTCCCTATTATCATAGTGTACAATTGGATCAACTGCATCACCTGAAGTGTGTGCAGCTACAGACACCACTCTATTGCACCTCAACATCTACCCTCCTTACAAACATCAGAGACTCTGGAATAAATTTATCCAAAAAGTTGATTGCATCCATTAATAAAAGGATAGGAAACTGCAGAGGAACACATTGCCCTCCCTGCATACATTCCACCAGTGGATCACATGGCCACTAGCTGATTATCAAAATCAGAAGTCATATAACATCACTTCTGGTTTTGGTAATCAGATGAAATATGGCCAATTTTGGCAAAGTGTTTTGTTTGGGACAGCAGGAGAATCAAACTGACACTTTCTATTGTAGTTTGAATATTTTCTCCCAGCATTTTTTTTTTTTTTTTTGGCTGATTTTTAATGGGACTTCAGTGGGCTTCCGGGGTCTGTGGGGGATTTTAAGTGCCACAAAATGGGTCCTTGCTCTAAAGAGTGTGATTGAACATTTGGAAGATTTCTCAGAGATAATAGCAGTGGCATCATGGCTAACACTTGTTACTAATGCATAGAAGGGGGCACAGTAAACCCCCTTTGAGTGTCTTTTAGCATAAAAACCCTACAATGAGACAGTCCAAAATGAAACAAGAGATAATGCCAGAAGATGAGACTGTCCGGTCGGATGCATTCAATAAGTTACTGGGGTACATCAGAAGACAACTACAAGTAGCACTATGGCTAATGACACAACTGGACTCAAGCCTACCTATTGATTGGCCTTTTCAAAGCCTGTATGCTAGAGAACTCCTGGGAATGGGAGCTGACAGGGGTGTTAACCTGTAAGTGGGTATTTCCTGCCAATGAGGGTTGGGGCTAGCATTACGAGGTGGTTGTCTGAAACTGTCTGCATAGTCAAACTGGGAAGTGTGCAGAATATCTCTTTCACCCCCTCTGTCAATTTGTGTCAATGGAAAGAAAAGTAGAACTTGTGAATTGCTATGGGGGGGGGAGGTCTCAATCTTGCCCAGTCATGTCCATACGGAATACAAAACAAGTAATAATAGAGCATATCTTGAAGTGCTCATCCTTATTCTTTCAGCATGGCTGGATATTTCTTTTGACTACGGAATGTTCAGCTTCAGTTTAAATTTCAGCTCTGTTTAGGAACAGTGGGGGTACCTAGTAAAGTGTTTAAACAGGTAAACACAAATCAAAGTTGCCCAGCTTTAGGCCGTCAAGCTTCAAATCACTCACTTAAATGAACAACTTCAACAATTTGTCAGTCAGTGCTTTCTAACATCTGGGAACCCTGAGGCAGTTTCATCATTTTGCAAAGCATGCAGTAGGATTAGTGGCTTCCATCTTCAGCAAGCATTCTCTAAGTTATGAACGCAGCAAAAGTAATGGCGCAGCCTACTAGGGTAAATTGTTTTACACTGTAGTTACGTCATGCCTTTCTGCAGCTGTTGAGTAAGTTCTCAGAATAAGGCATGAGTGAGAATTACATATGGATAGATAAGACTTTACTACACGAGCCTTCTCACCTCAGTCTCACCACAGTTGTGTTATTAAAAGAAAACAAAACTATACTGGATTTGGAGCTTTTATTATTACAGGTGTCTTCAAGGGTGAAATGGGGGCTTATTGCACCATCAAAAATCATGGAATTCTTTCTTCTTCATCTCCTCTTGAATCTGACTCCCTGCCTTATGCCCTACTCAGCATGCTTTCTCTACCCTTCTGCCAGAGAAAGAAGAAATTGTAGTCTCTCCTTGCAAGGAGACTCCTGCATTTTTCCTTTGGCAGGTTTCAGGTAGACAAGCAGCTTCTCTGCCCCTTCCCCCCAGTCTGGCAAAAGAGAAATAACAGTCTCTCTTCTTGTGGGGATTCTAGCATTTCTCCAATGGCAGGCGGAGGGAGGGAGGTGAGGAGAAAAGAAATGAAAAATTTAAATACCCAGTCTGTTCTGCAATAAGAAGCAGGATTGGAGAGGGATGAGATACTGATAGCACATGTCTGCTCAATACTGGAACTGCTCCCCAAGGATTTACTGCATTGGAGGATGAGTGCTACAGGCACATTTTTGGGACTTTATTGATGGGCATTCCCTGCTAATGAAAAGGGACACTCTAACAGCAAAGCAGCAATAAAATGGCCACAATGTAGTGTGAAAAATATTGCCCAAGGCACAATTTCTAGTTTTAATGGGAGATTTAAAGCCTTGTATGATAAAGTCCAGAGAGAGAGAGAGAGAGAGAGAGAGATGTATTTGTGTGTGTATACGGAGACTGAAAGAGAGAAAGAGTTATCAATGATCTGATTTTTTTTTAATGAATGTGGAAGAAAACAAAACAGATTAATTTATCCCTACACTGAATGATCCCTTGGCGTGTGAAAATATAGCACTAACTACTTAATGGAAGTAAGTTTCCAAGCAGGTCATTCATTAGTAAGCTTTACCTCCATTCTGGGTGCATGGCCACTCTGGTGGATCAAATTTGATTTTTCTCCAAAGTGCATGGTAAGGTAGCATTAAAGTTGGGGGAGAAAAGTTAATGACTTGTGGACTACATGTGTTTGTTGTTGTTGTTAACTGCTCTCGAGTCGATCTCAACCCATGGTGACCCTATGGATGAGACATCTCCAAGACCCTCTGTCCTCCACTGCAAACCCATACCTTAATAGAGTCCATCCATCTAGCATATGGCCTTCCTCTCTTCCTACTTCCCTATACCTTTCCCAGCATTATTGTCTTTTCCAATGAGTCCTTCCTTCTCATGATGTGTCTAATGTATGACAGCCTTAGTTTGGTCATCTTGGCTTCCAGGGACATTTCTGGCTTGATCTGCTTTAGGGCCCATTTGTTTATCCTTTTAGCTGTCCACGGGATCCTCAACACTCTTCTCCAGCACCACATTTCAAATGAATGGATTTTCTTCCTATCATGTTTCTTGACTGTCCAGCTCTCACATCCATACATAGTAAAAGGGAATGTGATGACCTGTATGACTCTAACTTTTGTGATCAGTTGTATATCTTTGCATTTTAGAATCTTTTCTAGTTCTTTCATGACTG
The DNA here is from genome assembly GCF_019175285.1 of Sceloporus undulatus. Taxonomy (NCBI): domain Eukaryota; kingdom Metazoa; phylum Chordata; class Lepidosauria; order Squamata; family Phrynosomatidae; genus Sceloporus; species Sceloporus undulatus. The sequence continues at coordinate 160,244,971 of NC_056525.1, forward strand.
CCCTCTCCATTCTTGATCTTCTGATTTCCTGACTGCAGACCCCATTTATATCAATGTTTGATCTCAGGTATGGGAATTATTTTACTATTTGTATTTCTTCATTGTACAATTTGCTAATCACCACTTTGGAGAACCAAGAACAGGTTTGGTTCTACCCCATTAGAGAAGACACTAAGGAGTGATTGGGTGGAGAAGTCTGGCCATGTCTACATTTCAGAGATCAGAGGTTAGACAGTTGATAGAATCACCTGTTAGAAAGGGAGGCGCATGTCAAAAGCAGTCAGGACCATTTGAATTGGCCCCTCTCCTGGTCCCTTTGGACCATTCTTGTCCTGTGCCTGGAACCTGTGCAGAAAACTTATCTATGATCCAGGCTTAGCCTGCATCTGTGCAAAGGAACTCTGGTGGTCAAAGCTGAGGGAGATTAAGTCAACCACCACGTAGCCATATCCCACTAGATTGCTGTGATATTAGACAGGTTGGTGTGTTTATCCAGAATAAAAACGCAGACAGAAGTTTTCTCATTAAGTGATCTGGCATTAAGTAGGTCTGAACTTCGTAAGGGAAATATTTAAGGGTAAATGGTGGAGGAGGACTAAGACTCTAGCCTGTTTTAGTGCTTTTCATTTCTGTTAACATTTAGCAAATGGTTCAAAATTAAAATGTTTTCTGCAAATGACACTTTCTTTTGTGGAAAACTATTAAAAGTGTGTGTGTGTGTGTGTGTGTGTATCGGGGGGAAATGTAGCTGACATTGAGCCTTACTTACTCTTATTAGACTGCCACAATTTGGTGCTGTATTAGATGTGTTTGTAAAGACCTTGTCTTGAAAGCCAACAATTATAAAAATAACATTTAAGAGTGGGAGAGAAACGAAAGAAAAAGAATAATAACACAATCAAGTGACTGGGGATTTTTTATTTTATTTTATTTTATTTGTGAATGCTGGGTAGAGGAAATCATCATACCAGATTTTGACAGGTGATGAATTTCAGGTATGAAAACAAGCAAAGAAATTTGTGTCTTTTTTCCTTTTGTGTCACAGTGGAGTACATAGCAACAACTGTGATTAAACCCATATCGATATAGGTTTAACAATACAAGGGGCATTCAGAGAGAAATATTAACACTTTTCATTCTATATGTATTTACATTCTGTGCATCTTAACATCCTGAGAATCAGCCTATGTCTGAAGAATCCATTATGTCTGATAACTGCACTTAAAGAATCATAAGAGTCTGTGTACCAATTGATGTGCTAGATGTTTTCTTTCAGTGGTAAGACCAAATACATCAGGAGTATAAAGAAAAGTGACTAAGATTGTAATAGTCAGTTACTAATCCAGGTGTAAAATATAAAACATAAAAGCAACAAAGTTCTATTATTGAGGAAAGTGCTGCTGAATAATTTTAAATATGTTTTTGCTACTTGCTCAAGAAATAGCCTGGGCTGTTTGTTTGTTGGTATTCCCTCCCTGACCTGTCAACTTTTCTCAAGTGGGAATGCATTTAAAAAGAAGTTTATTCATCTATATGATACAGCCAGTCCCTCTATGCAGATTAGGTTCTTTTGGTCCCACCACCATATGGACAGTTATTGAGAATATGGAAGACAGTCTTCTGGGTGGGTGCTTCCATGCGAGGTGTGTTTGACCTGCTGTCTGCTATCTTTCTTCCAGCATCCAAATACCTTTTAAGTTAGACAGGCCCTTGGTTCTTAAATTGTGTTTCAATAGTGTGTTTTAAACTGGTGTTCTATGCTTTTATCTTTTTATTATGTTTGTTAAATTGTTTTAACTTCAGGCTTTTAATAGTTTTTTTTAAAAAAACTTTGGTAAAATATTTTAGTAGGACATTGTTTTAGGTTGCCTTGTGTCCCATCCTGGAAGAAAAAATGGGTGGGAGAGATAGTTTAAGTAAAAAAGATAAAATACAAATATATCATGAGTACTTGTTTGGATGGAATGAGCATTTACTCAATGAAATAGCTTAATATATGTTCCAAGTGAGCACTTCTGAGTGAATGATCTGCTCTGCAAACTTGCTGTAACTATGGTTGCTTCTATATTTCCTGTCATTGATGTTTCTAGGTAAGTGTTTGTTGAATAACCACTTCCAAGATTTTTTTCTTTTTTTTAATATAAAATTTTTATTTAATATTCTTAAAATTATGCATTACATAACATGGTATTTGACACCGGTGAGATTACATAATATTGGCAAGAATAACTCGAGAAATTGTTGGAGAGGTTGTCAAGAAGTAGGGTCATATATGCATATGTGGTGGCAATGTAAATATGTACAAATTTTCAGGGGGAAAGTGATATTAGAAATAGAAAATATTATGGGCAACATCATCAGCTCTATTTATACAGAATTATGAGAAAACAAGAATACAAGAAGTATCAAAACCATATCATAAGGAAGGCTTGGATTCTCCAAATATCACTTTCAATCATATTGCAGCATGTCTGAAAGTAATTTGTGAATGTGAATGAAAATGTGAATGAAAATATTCTGAAATATGTTCTGAAACAATTTATTGAATTGTGTCATTGAATTTTTTAACTTGTTGATGTGTGTGTGTGGAGGGGGTATATAACGGAAAAATGTTCAGTTAAAACAAAATGTAAGCATAGCAGATGTTCTGCTAGTCTGGGATGGATTCAATTATATGATCTATTTGTGTTAGATCCAATACTGTATTGCCTAAATCATTCATATGGAATAGGTCATTCTTAATATACTTGATTTATTAAAATGATAATGATCAATTAAGCTTAGGCCTGTGCAGGAGCATTTTTATTGTTGTTTGTTCAACGTACCCTGGATCTGAAGTTTTGAAAGTGACATACATAAATATGAACCACAATAAAGTTAATAAAATGCCGTCGAATGAAGCAAAACAAACAACCTATGAACAGCCAGAAAAACAGTTTACAATTGGGAGAAAAAACCTAGATAGATGGAGAGATGCAACTTGAGATAGCCAAATATTAAAGAGATTGGATCGGTTAGTAAGTATCATGAATAATGTGTGTACCAAGTTGAAAAACTTGGGGGGGGGGAGGATTTGATCGGTATTGAAAAAACCCAACAAGTAGGTGTCAGGTGGCCCTCTCTCTCCAGATTCCATAATACTGGGGCACAAGAAAACCCCAGCTGAAAAGGCCTACTTACTTGTAACCGCCTGTGAGATCACAGTATATTGTGCAGCACAATGTGGTTAAAAATGAACACATGACATCTGTAAAGAATACTCAGAAATGTTCTCATCCAAAATGAGAACTGTTACCTGTACACACTGAAGCATGCCATCCAAACACATCAACCACCATGAGATTTTTAAGATGTCAGGGTTTGGTGGTGGGAAATATCATTTCAGGGGGGAAAGCTGCAGAAAAAGAAAGCCATGGGGTGAGATCACAATATTTTACACGGAAAATTGTGTTTTGTGGAGAAAGTATATTGGGGTTTTTTTTGTGTGTGTGTGTGCAGAAATGTCGCATCCCCCTAGGTTCAATGTCTCCATGCAGTTAATTAACACAGCTAGGCAGAAAAAGCTACAATATCATTTTTGTAATCTGATATTATATGTTAATTTTTTAAAAAAAATAACAACTTTTTTGTCTCAGATTAATGAATTCCATTTATAGTAAGAAGAGTAATGAATAAGCAGAATACAGGATTGATACAAAACATAACAGGAAGAGAAGTATTGGTCACGGAAGCCAGAAAGACACTCATCCCAACATTTTGTTTTCTATTTCATTTTATATACATAGATGTGGGGGGGGGGGGGGGAGAAAGAGAGAGAAAGAGAGATTATAAATGGCCAAAGCCTTCAAAATGCATTTTAATTCCACCTTTTGCATTGGTTCCTTTTGTCCCCACTTTATTTTTATTCTGTGCAGACTATGTCCTTGTGGTTACTGCATCAAAGGTCTAATCATAAAACATATTGCTGAACCTTAAACAATTGAATTAAATTACTTTCAGTCAATTATGCCTTTTATATTAAAAAAAAACTAAGGACATAAGAGACTCTTCTGACAGATTGTCAAGGACATTTTTACTGGACCTGTGTAAACTCTGCCTACCCCTTGTATATTAGTTGCAGATTTATTAGTTTTAAAACACATTACATCATTCCATATGGCATATGAAGTGCAACTTGTTTTACAATGCCAGTGTGAAAGATGTTCAATGGAATAAATTGATAATGGTATAGTACCTAGGGAAACATTAACTATATAGGTAAAGGTTAAAGTAGAGATTTCTGCATAAAAGCCCTCCATATAGTGTAACGTTATGTGGTCATAATAAAGTAATTGAATTAATTTTATTTCTCATCTATAACATCTGTGTTGTATTTATTGTTGTTGTTGTTACTGCTATTTATTACTATTAAACCATGGATTGATTACAAAGTACTGTAAAGTATAAAGTACTTCAATACAAGGTAGTCTGGCAGAGTTTGCAATAGGGGTTTTGAAGCTCAGGATTTCAGACCACAAATGGGACATGAATGCAGCTTCTCAGTTTTCCAGAACAGGACTATTATTATTATTATTATTAACCTTTATTTATGAAGCGCTGTAAATTTACACAGCGCTGTACATGCAATCTTTTTAGTTAAACAATATGATGACTACATATACACCTGACAACTACATATACACCTGACACAACATATAATGACAGTTTATGATACATTCCCAACCAATTAATTGCAAAAAGTACTTATTTACTTTTCTGATATTAACCAAATATGTGATGCCAGTATATAGGAATGTAGAAAGATCTGTGAAAATTAAGGAGAGTGTTCCCACCTAACAGTGCAGTCTACGCTAAGCAGTATTGACATAGGAAACCATGTACATGATTACCATACTTTTGTGATGTAGTTAAGGATCTTCTAATTTGTTGCTTAATACTGCAGATAGTGATCTTGAATGCTGATCAGCCTTGAATCCTCAAATCCATGGGACAGAAGCTTTTACTGCTTTCCTGGTTTGACAAGACCATAGAATACTTGATCAGCATTCAAGATGAGAGGTAGTAACCTTCAAGATATGAGACTGAGAATACTGGTTAAATAAGTGTGTTTCTTTGAAAGATGATAGCCCTGTGATGATTGCCACATCAACAGAATACAAATGAAATGAAAACAGATCTTCAACAGCAGTGCAGAGCATTAAGTAGCTGGTGTGCTTAGATCCAGAGATAACTTAAATATTTGTACTATACTGTTACTCTGTTATTTTGGGAAATAGCTGGAAGGGAAAGACATGTGTGCATGCTGTTTGCATGAATAATGCTAAGTTTTTCAAAGAAGGTGTCTCTGAAGGAAATAATTTGTTTATCAGAAAGAAACATAGAACAGCATGTTGCGTGTTGGTAGGTGGGATTATCCATGAAGCAGTCATAGTGGTTACACTTTCATAATAAGGCCCAAAGGAACTTTGAAATGGTTTTTGCTATGGATACATTTCGAACAAAGCTGATTTATTACATTTTGAATCTACTTTTCCTCTGAATATGGCTCACACAGATTTAAAATCCCATATAAACTGTATATGTGTGTGTGGATGTGGTCTAGGGTATCATCAGTTTTACACATAAAAAGCCTTGTCCTATCCAAGTACAGATGCTTTCCATTTTCTTCTTTCATGGAATTGTTTGTGATTGTGCTTTAAGTAGTTGCTTCTTCATGAAATCCTACCCATGTTGGGTATCTTTTTCCTTTAGCACCTCTAACCATGGGATTCTGACCAATATTTGTTTGAGCTTCATAAAACCAGCTTTCTTGAAATCCAAGGTTCATATTTGAGTATACTCTTTTTTGGCCTATCCAAAGAATAATGAATTCTAGTATTGCATGGACAAAGCAGTGTCAACTGATTTGATTCCAATGACCAACTACTCCCTATTGGTTAGGATCAGATCCAGGATTACTGATCTCTTTATTCATTCCATTAAAATTGGAAATTATCTGTGAGACACATTTGTAATTTATGGGAGACTATGCTTAACATTGCTAGTCCCCCAGTAGCTATCTGAACAATTGAAATCCCCCATAATATCAGTTCTTGTTTCTTGGTTTGGTGGCCAGTAGTAAAATTCTACTGCAGTGTTGTTGTTGTTTTATTTCTTTATCCATTTGTTTTTGCCTAAATGCTCTTCACTGGTACTCTTTGCATCCTTGAATTTAGAGCTTGCTTTAGGACAGATGTTTAAGATATCATCTCCAACCCCCAAGAATTCAGTTTAAAGCCCTCTTGATCAGATTCACCATGCTTTTTCCAAAGACATTCTTCCATCTGTATTACCTCACTATACTCTTATGGTGCTGCTATTCCACTTATATTCACCCCTTATGCAATGAGGAAAAAAGAGGTCTTACTATGGGCAATTGAGAAGTTATAATACTTTATTCTTGTATGCAGTTTGTAAGATGTATTTGATGTGGAGATTCAGCATGATATTTTCCCACCCACAAAGAATAGGTGATTAAATTTGGACATAACTATTGCATGTAACAAAAATATGCTCTGAAGAACCTTAAGACTTATGTCATTTCATGTGGGCATCATTGTCTTCATGTAGTAGCTAGGAATTATTTCCTATTGTGGACCTGTAAAGAATTAATGCAAAGAATTAGAACTGAGGAGCTCCTGGGCAGATGCACAGTACCAGATATGATTCTGCTGCTATGATCCAAGCATCACTGCCATTCCATGCCATTCATCATGTTCAGCTCTGAGAAGATGGCCAAATGAATTATCTTTCATCATGGGGATAAATCATGGTACTCATAAAATTCCTTTTTCCAGTAGGGAAGCAAGTTGGATATGGTTCCTTTCTTCATCAACAGGAGAAAAGGGAAGAGAAGGAGCAAAACTAGCACCACATTCAAACTGTGGTGTAGAAATCCCCTCACAGATGAAGAGGAAAACCCTAGACCAAAGCTTGAAGTATATGGCTTAAATACAGGAGTTTCTACCCACCTGTAGTCAATGCTATTTTAATTCTTGATCCCCAAGCCATGCAGTGAGTGGCAGTGTTAGGGAGAGTGTGCTTTGTTCGCCTCCATGAAAGGGTGATCATATTCAGGGGCTGAGAGGGCGGTTGTTTAAGGGCCTGTCATGTACATGCCAACAGATGGAGCACTTCAGAGAGGTAGCCCCAGAGATACATATTTACCAGGCCCAGATGCCCATGGATCTGTGGAAGCTTGCAGAGGTGAAGTGGTCTATGCAATAAGCTTGTCATTGGCCCCCAGGATCAGGAATAGCTATAGAAGAGCTGGTAAAGAGTTTGAATGGTTCCAACTGGCATACAGCCTGATTGAAGAATGGTCAATCCTAGTGGACCACATCCTGAAGTTTTGTGTCCACTTGAAGGAGGCTGGTCTTGCTCCTCCAGCCATAAGAAACAAAATGTTGGCATTGTTTTTTCCCCACAAAGTACAATACTGATGATTTTAGGGTGTGGAAAACATTGGCGGGATGGACTAGGGAGCGTGGTAAAGCAACTGATACTAGAGTGGTCTTAATGCCACCAATTCTTATGGGTTTGCTTAAGCAGTGGAGAGTGATCTGTGCTAAACCCTATGAAGTGTCCCTTTTTCTGATGTCTGATGCCACTGCTGTTTAAGGAGCATATAGGACCACCCCCCTGACATACTGGTAATCTACCTTGAGAAGGACTTGGGACTTCTCAAGAGCAAAGCAATCACTGCCACCCCAATATTTTTATCTTCATTGTTATATTGTAACTATATGTTATGCATATTGCTAGTAAATGAAACATATGTATATATTTAAACTGAAGGTGTTGTATGTCTCAGATAGATATATAAATAGATAGATAATAGTATACATAATGTTGTATACTAAATATTTTGGTCTTTCTTTCCATATAATCATGCAGAACGTGGCTTGAACTTTGTTGGAAGAGGTGTGGGAATGCCTGGTGTTCTTTTATATTGTTTTGCTCTCTTTCTTCCTAGAGTTCCCAGAAATAACTACATTGCACCAGTGCTATGCTGTTCTGGTGACTACTAGTAACAGACACCATTGGGTTAGATTGCTCTTATTAATTCTTAAGAATCATGATGAGGGCTTTGGGAGCAGGCCATCAGATACCCAGTCATGGGTGGACTTAAGGGAATAATCAATAAGATGGTGAATGGATGGGTGGCCTCCTAAACCGAAATGTGATATTGAAGAAAGGTATCCTATTAGCAATTTGTTTATTAAAATATTTATGGTTGAAGCCACATCAGAAATTTTCAGGGTAGAGTACAATCAGTTAAATTGCTTTTTAAAATGACATAAAAGGGTTTAATTAATTTAAAACAAATAAGAGGAGCTGCTTACAAAACTCTTAGAAATACAGAACTATCTACTTAATTCTACAAGTGTCTTATTGAAATGCTGACCATGGGGGGGGGGGGAATCTGTGGCTTTACTCCTTTTTTTAATGTGAAATTTAGCTGAAGAAGAACTTCAAAGTTCATTTCAAATCTCATTATAGCGGAAACCTGGGTGGTAACTCTAATAGCAATGAATTTTTGTTTCATTGACCACTTTTGGACTGCTAATCACAGTAAAAGAAAGAGCAAGAGCTGTACTCTTCTAACAATGTCTATAAATATTTTATTGACTGTCTTGTCTTCCAACTCATTAAATGTAACTGTTCTCAGTTGTTATTAGGTAATGAGCTAAACATTATGAGAGTTCTGAGCTGGTATGTAGAACAGCTAATTTTGATGCAACATCTATTATGTGTTACCAGTTTAATCTTGTAAAGCATAAAAATCATATTGAATAAGGAGTGGAGTTTTGCATTAAAATGGCAAAGAAGTGTGTAGCTGTCTATACAGCCTTTTATCCTAATATATCTTTCTCTTTCCTGTGTCTGTCTTGGTTTCTCCTTGTATTGCATTGACAAAAAATAGTACTAAAATATGGACAATGAGCTCAAAATATTGTTGCTGAAAATGATCCTCATTGGATCCCACAAAGCAAAGCAATCAGTCAATCCATGAACAATGTTTTCATCATTTTATTTTACATTATGCTCATTTTGTCCCCTCTGATAATCTCAGACAGCTTTCCTGGGTTCTCTCAAGGCAAACTGCAGATTCAGTATTAGTTTTTGAGTAGATCTGCATCATGTTTGCATCAAGGATGGTCAACAGACATTCCATGAGCCATATGTTCCCTGTGTCCCTAGAAGGACCCTCATTTGAAAATGACGAGGTCTCATGTACCATGTTCTGCCTCTTTCCTTTACCTTGTGATGTGATTGTTGTTAACCCTTCTTCTCCTCCTCAGTTAGATGCTGACAAGAGCCAGCATCTCAGTGACCAAAGATATCATAAGCAGTGGTGCTTATATGTATGGAACATGGGTAAGTCAAAAGATATGGGAAAGGGGGAGGAAGTGGCCAACAGGTGAAGCTGGAGATAGTCTGTGGCCAAAGGCATGACCTCAGAGAAGATAAGAGGATGGGTCAAGCAGTCTACAATCACTTTATTTTGTTCATGCAAGGAATCAGTCCTGCTTACACACTGCTTACTTACTGATGACATTGAGGACACCATGTGAAAGGAGCATATAACCATCAAATAAACTCTTAAATGATGTCCTTGCCCATATCTGTGTCAGTCCTGTTTCCTTCTTTTCCTAATAGTGGTCCCACAGAGATATTTTAGAAATATTTGTTCTGGTTTCAACTTCAGAGGGAGGAAAATATGACTTACTACTTTATTGAAAATTGTTATTTTTGACTGACTTTCAGCCATGAAAAAAGAAATGTATGGAACCTATCTTAAGAATGGGCCTGATCACCCTAGCGATCATGACATTGTAGGTAAAATGCATTACTCTCAGAACAATATGATACCTTTCTACCATCAATTGGCACTGTGAAAAATGCTAATGATACTAATGGTTAATGTTCATATAATAAGGAGCCCTGGTGGCAAAGTGATTAAATGCCAGTACTGCAGCCACAACTTTGTGAGTTCAAACCCAGGATTTCAAGTTTGATTCAACCTTCCATCCTTTTGTAGGTTAGTAAAATGAGTAACCAGCATGTTGGGGAAAGTTGGTTTACAGATTGTAAACTGCTTAAAGAGAGCTGAGTTCACTAGGAAGTGGCATAGAAATGTAAATGCTATTGCTATGGAGGA
>NC_056525.1:160265140-160374737 GCF_019175285.1 Sceloporus undulatus
ATTAATCAATCCAAGCCATACATTTGCAGAGTATTTTTTTTTAATGCAATACCATTTATGTCCCTTTGCTTTTTATTAATGCTGTTATGCAACTAGTCTGTCTTGTAAGTGCATTAATTCACAAATGAAATTGAGTGGAAATTTAGTCTTTGCTCATGGGAAACTGGGGTGAGCTGGAGGATACAAAGTACTTCACAAATTTGGTACATATTATGGGAAGAAGGAAGGAAAGAAGGAAGGAAGGAAGGAAGGAAGGAAGGAAGGAAGGAAATGACAAAATAGTTATTGTGAAAGTTAATTCACAGAGTTAACAGAGATGGATCAAATTAAAAGAAGTGGACCAAATGTTGTCATGTTTTCACCTCTTGAGAGGAGCATTTTTCTTCAAGATATCAGCCAAGTAAACCTCTCTAAGCAGGTTATTTTATCCACTCCCTCAGTTTCTGAGAGCTCTTTTTCAAGTGACATTCAAACATTTTGGGGTATCTGAACATGTTCAATCATTCATGAACTAGTTTTCTTGATAGAGAAGAATTTATCCTTGCCCCTGGCGCGTAGACCTCTGCAAAAAATAATTATTATTTTTCACTGTAGTGAAACTTCCTTCTTCTTCTTTCTCTTTCTCTTTTTCTTCCCATCTCCATCTTCAATTAAAGGGAGCAATCCACCACTTCACTTTATCCTGAAATTGGAAAATGAACCTTCTGTAGCCTTGATGTCCAGTTTATGTCTTTCACACTGTCACAGACCCCATTATATTGAGAAGAAAATGGGGATGCGGGTAAGTTATCCAACCTAACATGGCTTAGAAAAAATGCAAGTTTTTTCAACTTTGGCCCATTACACACGGGCATAAAGTACGCGCTCTGCGTGTACTAGGGTTAGAAAGGGGTGTCACTTTCTGATGCCCCTAACCCTAATATGCGTGGAGCGTGCACAAAATGGCGGGGGCTGTTCCACACGGGGGCCGCCATCTTTACATAGTGGACATGCTGCGTCCGCACATCACGCAGCGCATATGACGCTGCGAGTGCGCCACTGGCGCCTCGCGGCGGCATATCCACGCTGCGGAAAGAAGCACCATTTTGGGGCTTCTTTTTGCTCTGCGAGGGAGCTGCGCGGTTTGGCTGCTGCGGCTCCCTCACGGAGCAACCGGCAGCGGCGCAAGACTGCCCCTTCTGGGCGGTTGTAAAGCGCCTTTGTTATTCCAAAATATAGCTTTCCCAATGTCACCAAACTCAGTGAGTCCAGCCTCCAAAGACTTTCCACAACCAGTAGTGTTCCTTTTGTCTTTCTCTCTCTGAACCTTAGGTCATAATTGTTTACCAAAATATCATTTAATGTAAGGATGCTTATACGTATCCTTTGGGAGTCAAGTCCATCTTAATCTTTTTATTCTAAGTGCAACCTGCTGCTAGTAAGTCAGTTTTGCTTCATTTATACTACATAACACTCCACCTGAATTGTGTTTTAAGATAATATTTCTGCAGGCAAGCTGGTAAATTGTGGGATATACAGTGATACAGTTAACTGGATCTGTAATTGATTGACAGACCAAATTATAGAGTGATCAACAATGTTTGCTTTTCATCCTAGGGGAAAGTGACTAGAATTCTATCCCAAAGTTTCAGGGTTCTGTCTTGAGCTCAGTGCTGTTTAACATCTTTATAAATTATTTAGAAGACATGCTTATTAAAACTGCAGATGACAACAAATAGGAGGAGAATAGCAAAGACCCCAGAGGACAGGAATCAAAATGACCTTGGCAGGTTGGAGAGCTGGGCCAAAACTAACAAAATGAATTTCAACCTGGATAAAGGTAAGGCATTATGACTAGAAGGAAACAAAAATGAAATGCACAATATAGGATTGGTGATGCTTGGCTTTAAACCAGTACACATGAAAAAACAACAATATCATCAACAACAACACAAGCAAAACATGAGTCAACATAGTAATAAAGTAAGTAGAATAAAAAGCCAATGAAATTGTGGGCTGCATTAAAAGTAGTACAATATCTAGATCAAGGGGGGGTGGTAGTAGTAGTAGTAGTAGTGACATTCTGTTCAGTTTTGGTCAGAACTCAAATGTAATACTGTGCCCAGTTTGGGATGTCACAATCCAAGAAGGATATTGACAGGCTGTAACATGTCTAGAGAAGGGCAACCACAATGATCAAGGTGTGGCAACCAAGCCTTATGAAGAACAACTGAGGGAGTGGGGTATGTTTAGGTTGGAGAAAGAGGAGGCTGTAAGTGACATGATAGCTACCTTTAATAGCTGTTCCACAATGGAAATGACTGCCTCAAGAGGTGGTGGAATATTCTTCTTTGCAGATCTTTAAACAGTATTGTATGGTTATCTTTCAAGATTGTTTCAGGTATGTATTCCTGCATGGCAGAGTTGCACAAGATGGCCTTTGTGGTCCCTTTCAACTGTAAGATTCTGTGATTTTGTGATCTTTTGCTTAAGGATAAACACACAGTATAGCTAACCTTTTGGATAGAGAAGTTGGTTGAATTCAAATTTTATAATAAAGTATCTATTATGTGGATTAAAGATTGCTAAGAGAACAGAACACACTCTCTTGTGGGTGTGAAAAGGAATCTACTCAGAGTGGGTACAGCCTTGACCATCAAAAAAGGAGCGATCAGATGATAGCCTTTGTTGTTAATCTGCCTCCTTGGGCCTCTTGTTCATGTTTCTGCTCTTCCATTGCCAAGATCAGCACCATTTCCAGAACTTTTTGTTTGATTCGTTTGTTCATTTGTTTTGGTTTTGCTTATACATTTTTGTTCTTCATTTCTTTTACTAGGGTTCCAATTTTGAGTTCCTTAGCATTTCTTCTTAGAAAGGAAGATATCTTTCTCTCTGTCTGTCTGTCTATCCTTCTCTTCCTTCTTCCTTATAGTTCTGGTAAGAAATGAGAAGATAGATCTGCTACTTAAATGGAAGAAAATTAGGATTTCCTTCCCCCCCCACCACCACCCTAACATGGCAAGTTTGACATTAACGATGGAGCTGCTGAAGCAGACCGTATTGTGTTCTTTAGCATTTCATCCCATCTAATAAAGCTTCTATGTATGTATGTGTGTGTGTGCGCGTGTTTGTCATGGTCCCTGGCTGATCAGGGCTGGAGCAGCCACAGGTTTTTCTGACCTGGCGGCCTGCTTCACCCCTCTCTCTCTTTCGTCCCAAGGTCATCCAATCTTTATGAAGACCTTAATGTGAACTTATCATGAGGTTTTCTTGGCAAAATTTGTTCAGGGTTTGCCTTCTTCTTCCACTGAGTCTGAGTGAGTGTGACTTGCCCAAAGTCACCCAATGGGTTTCCATGGCTGAGTATGGATTTGAACCCTGCTTTCCAGTCATGGTACAATGCGCAAATCACTACCCTATGTGTGTTAGTAAAATGTAGATTAAGATTTCAGTCAAAGAAAAACCATACGCAATATGTACATTAGAAAAATGTGGGCAAAATGGATAAACATACATTTTCAAAACATTGTGCACAAAAGTATGCACAAATATAATTAACAGAAAAAAAGAGAGTGAAATATCTTGCAATCTTATATGGAGATGGGACGAAATAAGAATCCTATTGTACATTTCAGTGGGAATTAAATTTGGGAGATTATTGCATGGATTTTTTCACCCAACCCAGGCATGGGCTAGGCATAGGATTAAACAAGTGAAAATGGATCTTATTGCGCACCTCCATGCCAAACTCACCGACATCGCATATCTGATACAAACCACTGTGTACTTTTCACAGAACAGAGAAGTATCATTCATTCTAAAAGTATGCCAGGAGTCCAGATCAGGTATGCGATGTGGCTGAGTTGGGCACAGAGGCATGCGATATGATTGGTTTTCACCCGTTTAAGCCTGTGCCCAGCCTGCATCGGGCAAAAAAAGATGTGCAATAATCTCAGTGATTTTCATCTCTCAAGCTGTCATAAAGTACTTATTAGTTTTGGAGCTGTATGCAATCAGTGTAAAACTGAAAAGATTCTTATATGCACACTGCCAGTGGAAGAAAAAAATGGCCATTTTCATTACTGAGATCAAATTAGTAATGCCTAAGAAACTTAGAAAGTGAAAGGATATATTGAAAGTGCCAAACTGCATTAATTCTGCAGTGTAGATGCAGCCTATGAAGCAGAAATTGTCTCCAACCTCTCAGTACCTGAGAACTGAAGAAGAAAGGGGGAAAAGTTGCTAAAAAAAGAGCTGGGACCATAATATGGATGGGTGAATCTGTCTGTTCCTCTATTTAGCATTCACATTTTCTTCATGGAAAAGCTTTGTCTGCCCCATTTGCTGAAGTCAGCAGAAAAGTCAATTTTTTTTCATGCAAACATAAGCATTCTGGATTGCTATACACAAAGCTACCCCTAATACACACTCATACATATATTTCTCCAAACACTTGCTCCAGCATATGACTTTTGTATACAGTTTCCCCCAGTGAACAGAAGTGTGTGTGCATGCATACATTTTAAAATGAAAAAGATAAATAAATCAGAAAATCTTGAGAAGTATGAAAATCAAAATATAATTATACTCTAATTTGCATCTCTGTTTTGGAAATGCAAATTAAGACAGTGTACATTAACATGCAAAATAAGCAAATGTTTACCTCTTTGATAAGTATGCACATAAGTTCATCACTATCTACATATATTTATTTAAAATTCTTTAGTATACCCCACCTCCTGTCCAATTTCTACATTAAAGTTTTATTTTGAGTTTTTCTGTTTTTAATTATAAAACTTAAAAGAAAAAGGAAAAAAAACACAGTTCTCTTATTCAAGCATATCTTCGTAGCCTCCAAATTTCAGGAACCAAATTAAATATGTTTCCAAGCAGATCAATTATATTGCTTCCAGCATTGACTGTCAAGTCAAAGTAAGCAGTGCCTTTTTCTGGAACTCTCTCATAATTTCCGAGGGGTAGTGGAATGAATAATAATAACAACACACACACACACACACACCTAGTACTAAATGTACCTTTTAAAAGCCTGTCATCACTTGCTTAGAAAATGCATGTTTTCCCAAGTACAATGGGTTCATTAGGTTTCTTGTGTTCAAAAGCTTTTATGTGCCTGTTATTTATAGCCATTAGTCTGTGGTGCTAATAATGAAGGCTAATGGAAACCATGGCATATGAGGAATTCACTTTCCCCACTAATTAAATATTCTTCTAAAAAAGAAGAACAATGCTATGGCATCACTATTAGAATGCAAAACATTTCTTTTAATGGTGATGATTTAAATGCCTGAGAGCAACCATGTGAAAGACAGAAGTACCCAGAGGCTATTTAAATACTGATTTGCAAAATATTGCATAGGCAGGAGCTACAGAGAAGTGAAGGAAGCTGATGCCAGGCTGAAATGCTGGAAAAATCAGCATTTCTTTTTTTAAATTAAAGGTTTTCTTTATGAGGAAATATATATTGAAGAACAGTTCCAGTTGTCTTTCCTGCCAACGTACCCAGATTCACAACACATCTTTCACAGTCTAGCTGTTGCACTATTTAATTAGAGAATGCACAGAAGAATCTCCAGGCTGCCAGTCATGATTGATGGGTTAACTGTGCCCTCCAAGCCAGAAGGAAAGCCAATAGACTTAATACCCACCTCCCCCCTAGAATTACTTCTTATTTGTATCCAAGAAAGTACATTAGTGGAACCCCTGACTTGTGTCTATGCCAGACACAGCAGGTTTGCTTTGAACTCTACAGAACAAGAGTCTTGTTTAAAAAGAAAAGAAAAGAAGCAATAACAAAACCAAGGGCTGCATCAGGTGATCTTTTTTATAGGCAAAACTATTAGTTTGGCTGATGTTCGAAGAGGATTCTTAAATGAGAACCACTTAGTTATTTATGCATTCAGTCTTAAACTGGAGACCCTGAAGAGTTTTGCTTTTTAGCTGAAAATCTATAACACTTGATTTTAAGAAAAGAAATGAAGGAAGAAAGAAATCCACCAGGCACTATTTTTGATTTAACCAATCCTTATTTCTTTCTCAAGGAGTAGAATTCTTGAGGTTGTACAGAGTTGAATGTGTAGGTTTTTAGTTCATGTTATCAAATTTGTATCCTCTATAGGGAGCTTGGGCCCTTTTACATAGTGTATTTTATTCACAAAATCATTCCGTGAAGTGATATAGACTAAGGACATTATTGCATGAGCCCCATTCTTACCACATTCACACTTATAAATGAAAACAGAGTTATACCTGTTTGTATAATAGCAGTTGTAGCCAACATGGAAGAGTGCTTTGAGAATTAGACAATTACTCCAGAGACCAGGGTTCAATTCCCTTCTCAGCCATAAAACCCACTGGGTGACCTTGAGAAAGTCTGCTTTTTTTCTGGGTCTAATCACGGTTTAAAAGCCATGTGTAGTACTATGAAAAGTGTTAGCTGAAGACCTGTCAGTATTGATGAATAGGAACTCAAGCACAGATTGCACTAAGTGGGATAGGAATCACACAACTACAGTGCGTCTGCATCATTCGCAGCTTTCAGCATATGCTGAAAGCCGCGTATGATGCGGGCACGCTGCCACGCTGCCGCATGCATGAGCCCCATTCATTTAAATAGGGCTCAAGCATATGCGTAATTTGCTTTATACAGGGGAAGTCCGGAATGGATCCCCCTTGTAAAGCAAGGGTGCATTGTATCTCTATATGGTCGGCCCTCCATAGCTATGGATTCTTTATCCACAGATTCAGGCATCCATGGTTTGAAAATATTTTTTGAAATATATAAATCCCAAAGCAAACCTTGATTTTTGCCATTTTATATAAGGAATACAATTTTTTGCCATTGTATTTAATAGGACTTGAGCATCCATGGATTTTGGTATCCATGAGGGGGGCTTGGAACCAAACCTCAGTGAATATCAAAGACCCACTCTATTGTTAGGTTACAACTCTCAGGAATATTCACTGATATGCTGGGTAAGCTTGCTCAAATTGTAGTTGAACAACATCTGAAGGGTAAAAAGCATCCCATCCCCATACTAGCCCAAACCAACTATCTATTTGCTACTTCAGATGTTTGTCAGACATTTACAGTTTCTATTAAAGGAGTCAGCTTCACACTGCTGAACTGAAAATCAGGATTCCTAATTGCTAGGACATGGACATATTTCTGCTTCCTCTGATTCTGATATTAGGTGGTTATAATACTCTGAGACAGAATCCAAACGTATCATACATCAAGCCAAATAATATGGTAACATGGCAAGTTATACTGAGGTTGTGATGGATTAGGAAGCTTTCTGCATTACACCCTGTATCTCTTCAGTCCTTGTTGAGCACTCTAACCATTGAGCTTGTTGCACTGAGTCTCTAAAATGTGGAATATAGCAAACGTGCCCAGACATGGCACACAGGAAGTCATGAAGGTGCCACTTCCTGGTTGCGCACTGCAACAAAGGAGCTGCTCTAGGCAGCTCCTTTTTGTTGCGGTGTCACATGCTTCATTCCTGTGGCAACCAGATGGTCGCGGGAATAAAGCCATGGCAGAAAGGGGCTAGGTGGCCCCTTTCTCCATGGCGGCGCCCGTCAGGGTGTCCTGGGGCATGAAGCCCCAAGGACACCCCTTTTCAAAACCTTGGAGAAGTGACATTTTGCCACTTCTCCATGGTCCCGAAAAGTGCCAGATTGGGGCCTCTGGGCTGCCAATGAGGCTGCCCTGTCCCCAACCCAGCAAGAAAACGGGGGGAGGGATCTGTACTACTAAAATGATACCACCCCACACCCTAAGGCCTCTATGAAAAGAAAAATGATAAGGCACTGTGAGAAAATTAAAATGGTCTTCCCCAAATCCACCAACCCAACAGAGAGCAAAGATGTTTCATGGGAACCTGGGTCTTCTGCTTTTATCACATCAGATTGATAATTTTGTCCTTTATGGCAGGGGAGAAACCTGTATAGCTCAAGGGCTGCATTTGACCCATCAAGATTACCAATGTTTACCCCAGATTTCCTCCTTCCATTTCTGGAAGAAATAAATGGCTCCAAAATCTGTTAATATTTTAAAACAACAACTGTAACATCTTGTAAATCTGCATTGCTTAATTATGGCTGGAAAAATGCCCATTGGGGAAGAGAAATAAATATCACAGAGCCTTTCATAGTACTACAATAAATAGCGCAAAGAACAGGAGATTGGTCTGAGTTAATATAAAATATCACTATTGTGAATTATAGGTGCAACAAAAAAATACATGCCACATTACCATGGCCACTACCAAAAATATGTAAGCCCTTCTGTCAAAATATAATTGTTCAATTGTGGTTTTCTCCACATTAAATAGTTACTTTGAATGTGTGGATGACTGCTGCATCGCATCTGTTCAGACATCAGTTTGTAACATTTCAATTCTTGCTCACTGAGTCACATGGATTGCATTGTACAATCCACGGATCAACAGAAGTAAATACTTAACAATTGCTGTACAAAGCTAAAGACAACAATATCTTCTGCCTGTTTTACCCGTGAGAAACTATTGGCCACCAGGGTAAAGGCAAGCTGAAATGTAGAGTGTTCTTTTCAATGTTGTTTGTCCTCTTTGATGAAAGAACTGCCATTTTAAAGTCATACCACAGACAAATTTTACCATATGGCATTTTACTTAAACTTTAATAAATGCATTTAAGACTAGTCTAAGACTAGTCTGCTATTGAGGTTGTCTGCTGAGCTGGATCATCAGTCAATGTGTGAAAAGGAAGACAAGTTATTTCATCTTGTCCAGACAGGGACTATGTTATGGATGACACATTAATTATCCTCCTTTCTCTCTGTGCTGAATAAATGTCTCATGTTGATTATTGTGGCTTGGGATGGGTGTAGTTCTTTATCTGTATCAGAAGGACTGAACTGTCACTGGATTTTTACCTGAGTTTGCAGTTGTATAGGCCAATAATACCATGTGAGGGAGGAAATACACTCTGGAATACTTCAAAGTACTTGACTTGTACATTGACTTGGCACTGGCATTTGTATTAATTCTGATGTCTTTCTTCATTTCTCCCTATGCAGAAGCAGTTATCAACATTTTGTAATCTATAGCTTGTAGTGAAGGACTCACCCAGGTGGAGAGAGCTGAAGGGGCTAAGGGCAGCCAGGTGGTAGAGGACGAGGGGGAGGGGAGAGAAGACCCAGGGGCAGAGCCGGTGGGAGGGGAAGAAAAGGCCCTGGAGGGTATAAAAGAGGAAGGGTCGAGGCGTGTGGAGAGGAAGGGAGGACGTGGAAGAGCTGGTCGGGAAGCCGCGGCCGAGGAAGGGAAAGGGCAGGCAGTCAGGAGCCCAGGGAGGGATGGCGTCCCGGTGTCTCTGCAGAGACGGCCACTTGGTTGGAGACGGGGACCACACGAGGAGATACGGGTGAGGAATCCCAGGGAGGAAGGGGACTTTGCCTACTCCGACACTGAGGAGTGGTGTACAAGGGGCCTTCAAGACTTGGAGGATGAATGGTGGGATCCCAAGGGGGAAGATTGGGAGACAGGCCCGGCGCCGAAGGAGAAGGAAAAAGCTGAGATAGAGCCCCTAGCAAAGTATCTAGGGAGCTATAGTGCCAAAGGGCACAACACCGAACTCACAGGCCCTACCACGGAGGGAGAAGGACTGGAGGGGTAACTGACGACACGAGTCGGGCCCGCATCCCAGCGTTCCGTTTGAACATTTGGGTCGGAGGTGGTGTTTTGTGTTTACCGGTTGGTTGTGAGACTGTTCCTATTAAACGTTATTGTTTCTGCTGCACGGGCTGTGTAAGTTTGTTTCGCACGTGGAGGGTGCTAGAGAGGAGGAGCCTACATCCTTACATTATGCAGCCCGCGACGCCAGCCCCACCCACATAGCTATACACACAAAGCTTAATCCAGTCTCAGTTTCAGTTAATGGGAAAGTTCCCATTGTCAAAACCACATTCTGAATCAAATCTGAAACAATGTAAATGAAATATATTACTGTAGTGTTAATATTCTAGAAGTATACTTTTAAAAGTAATCTCTCAGTCTTGAGGAATTCTTATTAGATTCAAGTGACAAAAATGATGCCAGGTTATCAAAACAAATTGAATTGAAGTGAAAATGAGCTGTTCCTATCTGATCATCAGACCTCCTCCTAATCATAACCAGACTAAAACATTCTGCTGTCTGGTGGAGAGTTTCAAATGGTGAGTCTCTCCACACTCATATTTTGACTTGTGAAAATTCTAGGGCATGTTGTTCTAGCATCTGGATTCTGCAAATACACAAAACAACCTCCTCCTTAATATCCTTAATATCACATTCAGTGGGACTGCTTTGGTTAACAACCTGAATTATGTTGCTAGTCCCAACCAAAGTAGACTTCTTGAATCAGTCATTTATCACCATACTGAAGGAACAAACTATTCAGCTGGTTCTGTTCTAATTAGAACTAATCAATAGGATTCAGGCATCTGTTCACCTGAACTCTTGCTCCTTAAAAATGGCAGAGATGAATCTACGGATGTGCAAGCAGGCATAAAGGACTGCCTAGAGCAGTGATGATGAACCTTTTAGAGACTGAGTGCCCTACTCAATGGCATTCCCATACCGGGTGTCACCTGGTGCTGAGAGGGGGGACTTCTGGGGACAGATCTTCCAGGGTGGGACTTCCCCAGAGAAAGAGACTTCTGGAGCTGGGACTTCCTCAGAGACAGTTAAAGGCATGGGATGGTGGGGGAAGAAGAGTTACAGTCGAAGGCCTCCTGTGCCTTCTACTATCTCCATGTGCTCTCAAAGACAGCTCTGCATGTCAGAGAGGGCATGCCTGCCATAGATTCACCACCACAGGCCTAGATCTTTCTTCCCTAGCTTACTGTAAATGAAGGCCCTGTGCAGACCAGCACTTTCGGCCAGCCTGGGGTTAGAGTTGGGGCATATTTTCTCCATCGCCAAAGAGTTTGCAACCAGGGCTTCTCTGGGCCCCACTCTCATCTTTTCAAGAATGGGATTTTCTCATTCTTGTAAAGATGGGGCAGGAGCCCAGGTTGCAAACAGGCTGCATACCCCCCAGTGATGGGGAAATGAAATAAGATCTGCCTTCTTAAAGTTGCATCCCATGTCTATTGCTGGAGCAAAGCCAACATGATAAACTCCTTCGTCCTTTCCTTTTTTTTCTCTAGCTTTTTTTTCCTGCCTCAAAAATCTTTGCAGCAGTGCCTTTGCAGCAGAGAGTTATTTCCTGTTTTTTAGCAATATATATTTTTAAAAGTCCCAATGTTAGACCCCACTTTTTTGTTTGTTTCCCTACCCAATGCCCTACCCAGAATCTTTTCAGTTCATGTTTGTTTTTTAAAATGTGTTTTGTTTTGTTTCAGTTCTGGAGTTATGCTAAATGATTTCTGAAAAGAAAAGGGAAAAATCCTGCCTGGGAATAGTGAAGGGGAGAGGGGAGAGGAGAGGAGACACTATAGAGATTATCACACAGAAGTATAAGGATGTGAGCAAAGCTGATTGCTCCCACCTAGTCACATGATTGGGGAAAAGATTACCACACACTGCACGCTTATCCCATTCTTCTCCCATAAGTGAAATGTAATGGCCCCGTCATTTGGTATTAATGGGAGTTTCTGTTAATAATAATGACGGGGCCATTACACTTCACTAATGAGAGAAGAATGGGATAAGTGTCCCGTGTGTGGTAATCTTTGGTGCAATCATGTGAATAAGACAGGATAAGAATGGGAGCAATCCAGTATGCCCCCATCCTTTCCCTCCATGTGATTATCTCCTGACACCATGTAATTGCTGAATATTGGGACTTCCACATGAAGAACTTATCACACCTGAGAACTAATGGGACAGCATCACGTTTGGGGGTTTATTGATGAGTTTTCCTGTCAATGACAAAATTCATTCTAACCATGCTTGGACAGCAAGGCAAAGATGAGGCAAAGAAGACATCATGCAATAAATATCACCAAAGACACTATTTTGAACTGTCATTAGACAGTTTAAAAGCAACATGTAATAAAGGCCCACGTCAGATTTTGAGGCATTTAGTGTGTTGTCTCAATTAGGTATGGCTACTCAACAGAAGGGTAGACAGATAGGCAGCTATTTTATTATAGATTCACTGCAAGTACATTCTGCCTTTCCTGCACTGAGCTCACAGTGGAATGCATGGTCCTCCTCCACCTCTGCCTACTTCTCCACCACCACCACCACTTCTCACTTTATCCTCACAAAACCAGCAGGTTGTATGGAGAATCACTGAGTGATCAGATGAGTTACATGGCTTAGTACAAAGTAGAACTTAGTAAAAACTAGAACTAGAACCTCCCAATTCTTAGTGCCACACTCCTAAACCTCATTATCCCTCTGAGCCAGAATTTGGATGTAAACATGAGCTGATCATTTCTAGCAACATGTCTTCAGTTGTGGGTCTCTTCTGCACTGTGGGATTGTGGGTGCTTCACAATCATGTTTATCTAGATAGCAAGAATAGGTGAGGTTTCAGTTCTGGAATAGATTTTAGATTTGTCCCATCACTGTACTCTCCAAGAACAATTGTAGCTAGTGATTAACATGAATCTAGTTTTTTTTAGAGGATAGTGTGTGTGTGTGTGATAATCACTTTACTTTGAAACACTGTTCTTTTTGGTTGACAGCACCCTGGGCCTTTTTATCCCACCACTGTCACCAAATTATGACTTTCTGGACTCTACTCCTAACTGTCCTTGTCTCACCCTGGAACCCTCTCTACAACTGTCCCTCTCTAGACATAACAGATCCCCATCTGCTTCTCTCTCTCAGGAACATCCCTATTTATCTTCTCCAGCCTTCACTGTGATTGTCTGGCATCAGCTCTCCACAGGAGGGTGTCACATGAATATATTGTTCATATATAGGGCTACTTAAAAGATTTGTTCATGGAACCCTATATGGCCCCAACATTTTAGTTACTAACAATCCCCCATGTTCCCCAATGCATCACATCTTCCAAGAGGTTTGCTATGGAAATACCTCTCCCTCCAACCCCCTCTCCCCACCAAAAAAAAAAAAATAAATAAAAAAAAAATAAAAATTAAAGGCAATCACTGTTTCTGGAGGCCTCCATGAGTAATGGAATAACTATAACTCCCAATGGTCTAAACAGTATCTCATGAAAATTTCTTAACAATATAAAGAACAGATTTGCATTCCATGCATAATAGACCTAGACCCAGGGACATAATAAAAGAAGAATGCAGACAGATGCTTTCAGTAGACAAAAGAAAGAGAAGAAATCATGGATGTGGAATGAAGGATCGTATGAAGCTGAACCCCAAATTCTAAAAAGTGAGGTGGAAACGGCAATAAAGGAAATGCTGGAAAAGAAATCACCAGGAACAGATAATATCCTAATAAAATTGCTGCAATCCACACTGACAGAGTCAACTACAGTGCTAACTGACATATCTGAACAGATATGGAAAATGAAATGATGGCCAACAGATTGGAAATGATCAGTATACATTCACATCCACAAAAAAGGAGACACAAAAGACTGCAGCACTCATCTCCCATGCAAGCAAAATTATGCTCAAAATTCTGCAACATAGACTCCAACCATACACACAGAGAGAGATTCCAGAGGTCCAAGCAGGGTTCAGGAAAGGAAGAGGCACCAGGGACCACATTGAAAAGAAATAATGGCTAATGGAGCACATGACGGAATTCCAAAAGGCCTTTAGCTGCATGGATCATGAAAGGCTATGGAACACCTTTAAAGACATGGGAGTGCCAACACATCTGATAGTCCTAATGAGGAATCTGTTCTCAAGACAAGAACATGGACAAACAGAATGGTTTGCAATTGACAAAAGGGTCAGACAAGGCTGCATTTTATCACCCTACCTGTTTAACTTATATGCAGAATGTACTGTAAGAAAAGCAGGATTGGACATAGAAGAAGGAGGAATGGAATAGGAGAAAGAAATATCAACAATCTAAGATATGCAGATGACACCATAATACTAGTAGTAAACCTCCGAGGCCTGGAACAACTACTGAGAAAGATCAAGGAAGAACGTGCAAAAGCAGGCTTACTGTTGAACGTGGAGAAAACAAAAATAATGACCGCAGAGAATCTACACATATTCAACATAGACAATGAAGTAATAGAAATAATTAAAGAGTTCTCATACCTGGGATCAAACATTAATTGAAATGGGCACTGCAGCCAGAAAATCAGAAGAAGATTAAGAATGAGAAGAGCAGCTGTGAAAGAACTAGAAAAGATCCTGAAAGGCAAAGATATACAACTCAACACAAAACTTAGAATCATGCAAGCCATTGTATTCTCAGTTATTATGTCTGGGTGTGAGAACTGGACAGTTAAGAAAGAAGATAGGAAGAAAATCAATGCATTTGAAATGTGCTGCTGGAGAAGAGTGCTGAGCATCCCATATATGGCCAGAAAGACAAACAAATAAGTCCTAGAGCAGATCAAGCCAGAAATCTCCCTGGAAGCTGAGATGACAAAACTTAGGCTATCATTCTTCGGACACATCATGAGAAAGTATGACTCACTGGAAAAAAACAATAATGCTAGGAAAGGTGGAGGGAAGTAGAAAAAGAGGAGGGCCACATACTAGATAGATGGACTCTATTAAGGAGGTCACAGGTATGAGTTTACAGATACTAAGCAGAGCAGTGGAGGACTGGGGTCTTGGAGATGTCTCATTCACAGGATCACCATGGGTCGAGATCGGCTCGAGGGCAGTTAACAACAAATAACTCCCAAGCCTCCTCAGTGTTGGAAGTGCCACCAACACACACACACACACCACTTCAAAAAAAATACAGCTGGCAGTGGCTTCTGCTTATGACCTCCACAGAAGTGGAAATTTTCCCCTGCCTTTACTGCATGTTGCTCATATATGATACCATGAGCAGAGGACAGAGGATTGGGTAACATTAGGAGACTATAATCAAGGAAAGGGAGGGGAATCCAGTCATCCATTTCAAATACTAATTAACTTTTTGAAGAAGGAGAAGGAGAAGAAAATACCACAGTATTGTGCAGGGTCAGAATAATCCAATTTAAAGTTGTTAAAGGCTAAAATGTGGTGAAGAGGGAGTGGGGCCTTGATGTTAAAAGAGGATGACCTGATTGTCTTTATTCTGAGAATCAGATATTTTCCCACTAGTGACACTTTAATTAAAATACAGTACTAGATTTTTCTGGTGTTCATTAGGTCTCTGAATACAGTTAAATGGAGTTTGTCCCTACTTTATTTTGAAAAGAAATGTTTGGACAGGTATTACATCACTTTTACATTAAAAAAGTAAAGAAATAAATATGTATGGAGAGAACGTGACGTAGTTTTCTTCCTGAATCTGTAAAAAAATCTTCTTGTTATAGCAATTTATGAAGTCATTGTGGTTTTGAAGACTGCAAATAAATTGGCAAATAATGCAGAGAAGTTTAGTGGAACCTTTATTTGGAAGGTGTTATAGATCTTTGCTGTGTTCCACAAGAAAATTAAAGTACACTGTTGTTTATTGTTGTTGTCACTGTGCATTATAAAACAAACATATGTGTGTGGCCTTTGACAGTAGTTTAGTAGCATTCTCTGTATTTCACACATTTTATCTGCATTGAAATATTGTGCAAATCAGAATAAATAAATTCAAGACTTTATCCATTCTGCATTTCACAAAATGTGGCTTGTTTTCAGAAGCATTCTAACCAAAGTCTTATGTTACCTTTATATGTGAAGCCTAAGAGCATGGAGGATGGGGAGGCTGCCTCACTCTGAGCATGTGCTGATGGGTGGGTGTGTCCTTTTTAAACCTTTGTACTGTTGACAGCCACTAGGTCATGTGCCAAATGTCATCTCATTTTTGTATGTCTGAATATGTTTGAATATATGTAAACACTTGTGTGGTGTGCGAGCTGTGTTGTGCTATGGAGCACAGAAGACTGGGACTAGTCCTGAAGGTTCACCATAGGACAGAGTGTCTGGAGAAAGTTAATGGATCAGGCACTAGTCTTGTGGGGTCAGTGCAACAGTGCAGCTCCTGCCTATGCACACAGGACATAGTGAATATAATCCTAACTAACCACTGCTACAAATAAAATCCTCCCTGAGTGTCTGAATGGCCTAGAATTAATGCAATTACACAAGCGTTAAAAGTCTCATTCCTCCAGAGTACCCTTCAGCTGACAAATGACACCCACCCTTCCTGCCTTGCATAGATTTTCAGTGAAGGAAACTACCCTGCCAAGGCTAATCACTGGCTGAGCAAGCCACCTTCTGTTGTCCTTTCATTTGCCCTGCATGACTCTTTCCATTTGTAATATATTTATAGAAACAGTTTAAAATGATGTAAAAAGCCAGAGCTTCATTGCTCTTTTTCCCCCCTGGTTCTTTGCTCCTTGCTTGTTCTTAGACCCATGAAGACTGTTGTCAAATTTTACTTTTGACTAAGAAACCAAGGGACTGATAGAGGGTCTTGTCAATTCTTTTTTCTTAGAACACTGTGATGAATGTCATTATCAAGACTCCCTTTTCATGACAATTTGAAACCTTTTTATAGTATCTTCCTTTTAGCACCCGTATAGTGTCTCCTTCCCTCAAGAGTTTTTACAGGGTATGAACCACGAAGATCAAGGAAAAGTATTGGGTGGCTCTTTTATAAAGATCACCACATATTACAAAAGTTATGTTGTTGTTGTTGTTGTTGTTGTTTGAGTTTTCCAGAACTCTCTAATGTTTTGTGCACTTTTGCCTGATGAAGAATTTGGCAGAAACCAAAAACTAATAACAAGTATAAAACACTTGTATAACATGTGCAACACTTCCTTGGTCCTAAAAAAGGCAGCATCTATCTTCATTTTTATTATTATTCTGTGGACTGCACAACTATCTCTCCCCCCCCCTCCTTTCTCCCCAAGAGGCCTGATCTATTTTCTGGGAGTCTTTTTACCTATACAGTCAGCCCTCCATGTCCACAGATTATGTATCCACAGATCCAACGATCCACGACTTGAAATATTCCATGTAGCAATCCATGATTTGCTATTGTATATAAAGTACACCATTTTACTATGCCATGGTATATCATGGGATTTGAGCATCCATGGATTTTGGTTTCCATGAGAGGTCCTGGAACTCTAGTGGATATCAAGGGCCCACTGTACACAACAGACTCCACTGCTACCCTCTGTGTTTTGCCAGTAGCAAAAGACAAACTGGTTTCCTCAGCCTGTATTTTGATCATTTCTTCCCTCCACCTCCTGTTGAACCCTTGGGACTCCCAATTTGTTTTGTCTTAACCTGCTAGCCATCATTAGTCAACCTATTCTGGGATTATGCAAGATGGTTCTATGAGGGTTTCCAGTTTTGCAGTGTGGTTGCCCTTGATTTATGTTGTTTTCTCTATATTCAAGTCTGGGTTGTTATATACCTGATTTGTCTGGGTTTCACTGAGATTCAAGGCATACAACCTTACATATTTTTTGGACCATAATTTGTCCCACATTATAGGTTTGCAATAAAATAAAAGTAGGTCTCTATGCCCTGGTTCCAAACACACACACAGGCTGGTAGGGAGGGAACCTCCAACTGATAATGCAGGCAGAGACAGCTAATCCTAAGCAAATAGAAAGCATTCTTGCCTGTGAGAGTCCATTAAGAGAAAGGCTTTGGTCAAGCAGTCCAAGTCAAGGGAGGCAACGGGGATCAAAATCAACATAGTCTAAAGCTCAAAGAAGCTGGGAAGTCTGAATTAGGAATGCAGAAGTCTAAACACAGGTAACAGGAAAGCTGGCCAAAAAACAGATAAATTGCTTCCAGCAACTCTTTAAACAAACTCAGCTCTTAAATAGCCTGGCACCAGCTGGTTCTAATCAGAGCTTGCTTGCTTGCTGCTTAGCCTGCAGTCTGCCTGAGTATCTTAGCTCTATCTTTTGTTGAATCCTTTTGTTTCTCCTCCTGGATTGAAGACTTAAGACCCCAGCTGTGTCCTCTGTCTCATCAACAGGTGTGTCTTGCCTTTGTCCTGCTGGCTGAGGCTGAAATTCCACAGAATGAGCTGGCTGCATTTGTTCAGCAGGGAGGGCTGCAGGCTGTTCTCTGTCTTGAAGACGTGCCTGGGTCCTTCCCTCAGCCTCTTCACCAGCCTCTTCCTCCACTTCCCAGTCCTGAAGTTCTTGGCCCATGACACTCTAGTCCTTGTTGGGTCTAAGATATGGAGCAAAATGTGAAGGCACTTTTCTGTGAGGTCCCTCTGCAAGAAACATGTCTGGCCCTACCTTTAAGGCATCAGGGAGGGGACAGTACACTGTGAGAGGGGAAGTAGGGAAAAGAGCAAGAGGGAAGGAGAGTAAGCAGTGCAAGTGGTGGAACATGATAAAAAAAAAAACAGCCTGGAAGACAGGTTTGCTGAGAGGTAGTGATGGCCCAAGCTCATATAAGCTCATATTCTCAGCAGAAGCTCTAAACAAAGGTAGAGATTAATTAATTTACTGGTTTTTACATGACAGGCCCATTGAACTGGCTGCCTCAGATTGGAGATTCTAGGTATCATGAAAGATTAACAAATTCTTCATTAATTTACTTTGTTATTACTGTTTTAGATGTTTTGCTTATTAACCAAAGGGTAAAAGTAGGCTATGGCCTGGGGGTGAATTTTCATGTGCCAAAATAACCTGGATGACCTTCGATATGATGCACCTTGATTCAGTTGCTGCTCTGATTCTGAAGTCAAAATTTCTTAAAATAATAATAAAATAAATTTTTTATTTATATACCGCCCTTCCTGAGATCAGGGCGGTTTACAGCAAATATCAAAAACACAACATATACAATCAGATAAAAACAATTACACAACAACAGAATAAAAGCCCCCGTTAGTCAGTCCTCCTGCGGAATACGGAGGAGGGGAGGCCTACCAGGACTCTAATTGGGGGAATGCGATCTTAAATAGAAAGGTTTTTAAATCCTTTCTAAATTGGGCCAGGGAGGTGGCCGAGCGGAGCTCTGTGGGCAGCGTGTTCCAAAGGGCCGGGGCGGCGATGGAGAAAGACTTCCTCGTGGTAGAGGTAAGCCTAGCCCCTGGCACCCTAAGTAATTGCTGCCCAGATGTTCTGAGGGTGCGGGACGGAATGTACGGGGAGAGGCGGTCCTTCAGGTATCCTGGGCCTAAGCCATTTAGGGCTTTATAGGTCATCACCAACACCTTATATTGTGCCCGGAAGCGAATAGGCAGCCAATGCAGATCTTGAAGCACCGGTGTTATGTGGCTGGCCCTGGAAGTACCAGTGACCAGCCTGGCTGCCATATTCTGTACCATTTGTAGCTTCCGGGTTTGGTATAAGGGTTGCCCCATGTAGAGTGCATTGCAGAAATCCAATCTCGAGGTTACCAGAACATGTACGACAGGTTCAAGGTCCCTCTGGGCCAGGTATGGGCGCAGCTGGCGAATAAGCCGAAGCTGATAACAGGTGTTCTTGACCGTCGCATTCACCTGAGCAGTCAGGTGAAGCGATGAGTCAAGAAGCACCCCCAGACTGTGCACAGAGTCCTTCACAGGGAGCGCGACCCCGTTCAGGACAGGTGGGACCACCGCCAT
Organism: Sceloporus undulatus; assembly: GCF_019175285.1. Classification (NCBI taxonomy): domain Eukaryota; kingdom Metazoa; phylum Chordata; class Lepidosauria; order Squamata; family Phrynosomatidae; genus Sceloporus; species Sceloporus undulatus. The sequence goes on from NC_056525.1 coordinate 160,284,751, forward strand.
TCCTGGACCAGGGGAACCTACCACAAGTACCTCCGTTTTCTCTGGATTCAATTTGAGTCGGTTTTCCCTCATCCAGCCCATTACTGACTCCAGACATGCCACGGGAGGAGAGACGCCATCCTCGGTCACTGCATCAGTCGGAGACATAGAGAAAATAATTTGGGTGTCATCAGCGTACTGATAACCCCGCGCCTCATGTCTCCGGATGATCTCTCCCAGCGGTTTCATGTAAATGTTAAATAGCATGGGAGACAGAATGGCTCCTTGAGGGACCCCAGTTTTAAGGGCCCGCTCATCGGAGCACACGTCTCCCAGCTGCACCATCTGGGACCTCCCAGAGAGGTAGGAACGGAACCACTGGAGCACAGTGCCCCCAATTCCCACCTCTGCCAGGCGCCCCAGAAGGATACCATGGTCTATGGTATTGAAAGCCGCTGAGATGTCCAAGAGCACCAACAGGGACACGCTTCCCCCGTCGATGCCCAGACGGAGATCATCGACCAAGGCGACCATGGCCGTCTCAACCCCGTAACCCGCCCGGAAGCCAGTTTGAAATGGGTCCAGATAATCCGTTTCATCCAAGACCACCTGAAGCTGGATTGCAACCGCCCTCTTGATCACCTTCCCCAAAAATGGCAGCAGCGAGACTGGCCGATAATTATTATGTACCAGGGGGTCGAGGGAGGGCTTTTTTTAATAAAGGTTTTACAATGGCCAATTTTAATTCTGATGGAAATTGCCCTTCCCTCAAAGATGTATTAATGATCCGGCGTAACAATAAAGTTACCGCCGGTCCACCCTGGGCCGCTAGCCATGAGGGACAGGGATCGAGAGAGCAGGTTGTCTTCCGAACACTTCCGAGGATCTTGTCCACATCATCGGTACTTACTTTAGTTCTTGGCTTCTGGCTGTATTGAAGAGCAATGGTTCACTAGAAACCCCCATTCCTACAGACCAAAGACCAAACTCATGAACAAAACAGATAACATGCAGGCCAAGATGACAGAGCTGTCTTTACTGTCCATCAGAAAACTTTTTTCCTCAAACAAACAAAAACCTAACATGCAAAAAGAAAAAAAGAAAAAAAATCACCAGAAATGTACTCCCACCTCTTAAAAAGATCCTTATCACAGTGTGTCGGGACATTAGAAACATTCCTTTTTGCTTTGGATGAGGAGAAAATACAAAAATTATTGCCTCAGATGCTGCTGCCGAATAACCACAGGAGACCGTGCTGGAGGAAAGGCCACAACTTTATTAAGCAAACCATTGGTAGGGTTGGCACAAAGCATGAGGTCAGGATCTGCGAAATCAAACAACCCCACGTTTGTCTGATTAACCACAACCTGGCACCCACCAGGTATTGGGATGACCTAGGGGCTAAGGCACACTGTATGACCGCATCTCTGCCATGCGTTCACATATTCGCTAAGCCCCTAGTCACCGGGAGGCGCTCTCGCGTTATGGCCCCCGCAATGGCCATACGCCTGCCCTATTCGCCCCCGGGTCCCGACTGACTCCCAAACCAGAGCTCCGTAGCCCTGGTACCACACCGTGCAGATCCTGGCCTATGCTGCCGCCCCAAAGTTGTGACAAAAAACCCAAACCCAAGCGGTGGGTGGGTGGGAGAAGGCTCAGCTCCTCCTTCCTTCCTGCTTGGCTCCTAACCATCCGGAGCCAAGCGCCGACTGAGGGCCGGGGCTGGCAGAACGGCCTATATAGGCCTAAGCCCCGCCCTCAGTACCACCTGACCAGGAGACTCCTCCTCCAGGCCCGCAGAACCAATCATCTGCCCTGGAGGACCGGAACTCCCGGTCACCGAGCCCAGCTCCCAGAGCGTCGCGGGGCGGAAGGGCCTCCCCTTCACCCCGCGCACCAATAGGGATCTGGGGCAAGCCCCAGAGCACTTTGGGGCTTGTAGCCATTCGCTGCGTCTAGCGGCAAAGCGGTCAGCCCGCCGAGTCGGGCAACCGCTTTTTTCCATACCTAATAAAAACAGTTGCATGCCTGGGCTTCTGTGGTTGTTGTTTCATACTTCCAAGTCCCTGAGTAATGTGCATGAATGTATGAACTTTGCTGGCAGAAATAAAGCCACAAATATTAATCCATACACCTGACATCCTATACATAGATGAAGTATAATCTGAAAGCAATTTTCTTACTCAATATTCATTTAGGCATGGTTTGTTCATTCTCACTCTGCAGGCACGCACTTTTCACATGAACTGTGTTGCTATAGAAAATTGAATTAGCTATGTTATTATTTGTCCTCCTTAGATACAATTCAAAGCTGCTTTTGCTGTTGCCATGCTAATAATTAATATTACCTTCAAATACTAACTTATTTTTTTACATATTTTTGCCTTTTTTCATAAGAACAATATTTTGTTTACCGTCCCTAGAGTTATTAAAGAAAATCTTTCTATAACCCTTGGCTTCTGGATAATAGTCAAGACTATTCCATTGTGACTGAAGTTATCTTTTTGGTCTTGGTCCTTCTATCATTTTGGTAGCAAACTTTGTGAAATTCCACTGAGGTGAAATCATAATGAATCTATGGTTCAAAGAGTAGAAATGCTACCCTGTGTGTAGAGCTTTGTAGAAATCTAATTTAGAAAAGCTGCCAAAATGTCTCCTATGAAACCTCAAAAAAAAGGACCTCTCTGCAAAAGATTTTCAAAGGATTTGTGACAAACCTTTGGGTTCTGAGTTGAGCATTTGGGATTTTTTTCTCCCTTCAGTATCTGGAGGACACTGTTTGTTTGTTTTTAAAAATATATTTCTCTGAGATCTAGGGACTAGCTATTTGTCAGCTTCCCAATTTGTACAGAAAACATGATTGTAGAAAAATCCCATGGTTACAAAATGTCTTTCACATTATGCTTGAAATGTCACTGCTACAAAATGTTTGTGCCTATACGGGGGTACAAACAACCCACTGTTTTATGCCTGTGTTGTTTCCTAATTGGAAGACAGAATATTAAAAATAGAAAAGAACAATGTAAACAAGCCCAAATAGTGCTCTATCAAAGAAGAAAAAGGGGGATTCACCAACACTTTACTTTTGTTTTCTACATTTTGCTCACAGGACACATCTGCTGGACACTTCTAGTAACAAAGAAAAATCACTGGAAACTTAATTTTAATATATTTTTCTCTCTACTGCACTGAGACAATTACTGTGAGGCAATGGTAATGTGACCTTGCCACTAACTTACACTTTAATATTAACATTTTAATCCATATCTGTCTTTTAATATCTATATTTTAATTGGTTGGATTTAGGTTTTGGCACATGCAACTTGGCTGCCAGAAATGAACTCTTATCATCCAGTTTTTCCTTTTGCAGGGTTGCTGATGATAAAAAAACCACTGATGAATGGTGCAAGTGGCTGTGTGTGAGAGAATGCCAGTGTGTCTATCTGTGTATGGGAAGAGACTCCCACAATTTCGTTGAAGGGAATTTCCCTGCGCAAACCACTTTTCCACATTCAACCCATGATCAATAATTGGGGAGATGTAAAATGTATGTGGAAAAGGATATTTTATATTTAAAATCAGTTCAAAGATGGCAGCCAACACTTCTTTATGATGGTTTGCTTATTTATTTATCTGTATACATATTCGTGTCCCAGCTTTTCCAACAAAGTTCAAAACAGCAGTGCTATAATCTTACAGTGGATCTGTGCAATTTATGACCCACTAAACTGAAAGCAGCCTATCAACTGTGTGTCAACTCTCTTTGCAACTGCCTCTTCACTGACTGTTCAGACACATCATTTTCCTGCTGTCTGCAACTATTTTATACTATTTTGTTGCTCGAGCCTTAAGGAAAAGTAACATCTCAGATTTTTAATACCGCACATCCTCCAATCTTGATACAAGGTTACTCCTGCTTGGTGAATTAAAAAAAGAAATCCACACTTTAAATCAAAGGAATGTATTAAAATAGTTTTAAGCAGCCCAGCCCTCTGTTCTCTGTAACTTTGATGAAACAGTGACAACGATCCTGGAACTATCCTATAAAAAGCCTGTTGTCTGTCTCTCCTTTCTATTCCACAGATCACTTCATCCCAAATGTCATCTAGCGGGACTTTGTGCCAAGACAAAAATGCTGGACAGTAGGTTACATTTGTAAAATCGGCCACAACTTTAATGCAAATGTCACAACTATAAAATGAACAGGTATACAATTTGTATGTGAAAATGAGAACATGGGGATTGATGGTTCAGGCTAAGTTCTACATGGTGGTGGAAACACACTTCAGTCCAGGGCATTCCAAATTAGCCAATTAATATATGATCTCCAAAATTTAGGCTTTGGTTGTGGTCCCTTTTATCCACCCAACTGTGGGCACACCACTTCTTCCATCCATATCCACCAGTTGTGATAAAGCAGGAAGGTGATCCAAAAGCAAGCTGTAGGGAAGCTGAGAAGCAAGTAGAAGTGTCACAGACAGAAAATGCAATCAATGCACTAAATAAAAGAAAGTTCAGTGATAACTACCAATACAGAAAGCAACACCAAAAAGCAAAATCCTCATCAAGAGTAGATAACCCCACAAGCAGTGTAGGGAAAACACCCTGAGGCACAAAAACAAACAAACAAATCATGCTCTAATAACATGGGCAAATTCATTCCTGGCCCCTGAAGGCAACAAGCTAAAACCAAAGAATGCCAGAAGCAGCGAGATGGAGCAAGGGAGGGATGGTGGGCCATGCTGTGGTCCAGCAAAAAATGTCTGGCTCCCTCATGGTGAGGCCTATGGTTGGCTCACAAGTCTTGTCTGAAGTCTCATGAGACCTATGGTCTTCTGAAAGATCAAGCATCATGTTGCACAAGAATTGTGCCTGAACACAACTGAATTCTTAGAATGGGAATGCCATCACAAGACTTCATGGGCAGCTCAGGGATCCATCCTTGTTGTGTTCACTCAGCACAAATGAGGCCACTTCCAATGTGTCAGGGTAAATCTTTCCCACAGATTACTCCAGACCTGATCATGAATGGCCAGATTAATTACTCAGGCCCAATTTGAAATGTTTGTTCCAACTAAAGTACACTCATAGAATTAATACATTTTATAATTAATTGTTGAATTCAATGGCATACTCTAGTTGGATCTAGAATAAAAGGATTAAGGCCTCAAAATATTTAAAATATAAAGACAGATAGAGGGTCCTTTCCCAAAGTCGGACAGTGAACTGTAATAATCCAAAACTCTGTATCAGTATTTTTTTTTACTTATTGTCTCTGAAACCTCTATATTTGTTAGCAACCAAATTGTTTGTATTTGATCACACTTCTGTTTCAGATAGCAAAGCTATTTTTATTTACAATATTTTAGTTGTTACGATATATGCAAAAAAACAATCATTTTTTGCTTTTGCTGGTGGGGATGTTTGCTATTCCATTATTTCATAAAATGTGATGGCATAAAAATTATGAAAGTAGAACAGCCGTACTCACAACACCCTGCCTTTAAATTAACTACTGATTGCTTCCTATATTACCATAATCTTTTATAGTTTGCCTTCAGATTTTGGCCTTTGATTTGTCTGATTCATTTTCCTCCTTCATTTATATTTTTGTCTTGAAAGTATTTATAGGCTACATGATCCCTTGAGTCTTTTTTATTTTCTTTCTACACTTTGCAAATGTATATTCCTCAGGTCATTTCAGAAATCATTGTGTTGTTTTTGTTGTCCCTTATCATAGTTTTCAATGTTTTATTTCTTTTCTTAATTAGGCATCAAAAGTTGTAGTTTGTCACTTGGGAGGAACTGTGTGTGTGTGTGTGTGTGTGTGAGAGAGAGAGAGAGAGAGAGACTGTCATTGTAGGTGGACACCTATTTCTCAAACACTGGATAAAAAAAAGAGAGCAATAAGATCTATTTTCACTTGATGGTGATTTAGAAGGTTTGTAAATGAATTTTTCCACTCACATATATTATTTGATTCTCCTTTAAAATATGAAAGACATTAATAAGTAAAGGTTAAATATTAGATTTAGTCATCTACTAAAGGGCTGGAAACAGAGAATGTACATGACATGTTGATGTCAGGATCGACTATGGTGGGGCCAAGGTCCATCTGATATGCATGCTGGCAGCCTTTGTGCTGCCAGAACAAATGAGTCAGAATCAGAGCTTATAAAGTTACATTTTAAAAGTAAGGATAAAATGAGCTTAACGTGACTTAAATAAGAAGGCTTTAGTATGAATCAATTTGAGATATATGGAAAGAGGACATGTACTGATTCTCAGATGAGGGCCACAGGAAAGGAAGCGTATAGACATCAAGAAGTCAGAAAAGGGGTTTGTAGTCAGGACATGCAAGACATGTAACACATGTGTCAGTCCTGTGGTTAAAACCAATGCATGTGTACAAAGCAGTAGCTGAATCATCTTGGAGTGGAAAGAAATGATTGGCAAGCAAGAGGAAGGTCTAAAAAATGTACAAACCAGGTGGAAGAACAAAAAACAATTAGTAGAATTAACCAATCAGAAAATTTATTGAGAATTGTAGTGCTTTGTCTATTGGACTAAGACTCTGGTGTCAGCCTAGGAAACTCACTGAGGCTCTGTCTGCATGGGCCAAATAAATAGGGCTCCCTGCTCCATCCCCTTGGTGGGGAATCCAGAGCCCAATCCATTAGCCAACATTCCTAGACAACATTCAGCCCTTTCAGCACCAAACCTGTGGTATACCCCTCTTAAAATGGAGTTTTAAAAGTTCCAGATCTTCCAGATCTTCCCAAATGATCAAGAGCCCTCCATTCTGTTGCCAGTGGAGTGTTTAAAATACATCTCACTGTGCTACCCAGTGTCAATTGCTCTGGGATCAGAACAAGACACTCAGCCATGTGATTGAAGTTGGGTGCTTCATTCTGACCTCAAAGCAAGTGACAAATGGCAGTAGTGGCTGTGCTGGGTGGCACAGCAGTACACATGTGCAAACAGCCACCCAGTGTGGTAACTGAAGAAGCCAAATAATGAGAGGATGTTGGGACAGCTCCAGGGTCAGGATACTCTGTGCTGTTCCCAGAGTATGCTGGTGCATGCAGACACCACCTGTGTGATCTCAGGCAAATCACACGATCTGGTCATAAGAGGAAGGCAATTGCAAATTTCCAAATAAATATTGACCCAAACAAAATACTATTATATGGTTGGCAGATGTTAGAGTCAAACTGAAGACACATTACAACAACAACAACACCCAAATAGAATCTGCAATTTTTTTTATTAAATTAAGGCGGGATACAGACGGGCAGGGGAAGACGTCTTGGAGGTGTATTCTGCTGAATACGGAGCCTCCAGACCGCCTGCCCCGGGGGCGTGGCTAAGGTGTATGGGGCTTCCACACGGGGGGCAGTGAAAACGCCTCACCTGGGGCCGTTTCTGACCCGCAGTTTCCATACCACCGCCTCGCAGGATGCTGCAAAGAGAGAGGCAGCTTCCTCACGGGCGGCCAAAAATGGGGCTTTTTTTTCTTTTGCCAGCTGGCGGATGCACAGCTGCGCAGCTGCGGCGCTCAGCACCGGCGGCAGAAAGCATATGTACACATTTAAAGCGCCCAGGCCCCTTTAAACTTTTCCCCCCACCCTGCCCAAGAACAATGGTGGTCTCCTGCCAGCTGGTGATCAGCTGGTGTTGGCATCCTTGTCCGCTTGCATGTTGCCAGTGTCACCAGCATCATGGATGCCTCCTCTCCTTTGGTCCCTGTGCTCTTGCTGAATCTGCAATGCACAGCCACAGCTGTCGCCGCTGCCACCGCTGTCCCCCTGCCATCCCCCATCACCTCCCTTGTACATATGTAAATATTTAAAGTTTTAGCGTTTTTTTATTGTTAGGTGAAAATGGCACAGCAATGTGTGTAGGGGTGCACTTTAAATTCCAAACTTTCCACGATTCTAGCAGCGCATGTGTACATGCAGCTCTAGGGTTAGGGTTAGGGTTAGGGTTACGAGTCTTAAAATGCACTGCAGCTGTGCTGCAGCTTCCACACCTGCATGGCAGCTGACGCTGCAATTAAAGCCTGACTGCAAACTGTGCATGTTCCAGGACCCCAACTCATTATGCGACGCAGCAGACACGGAGCTTTTAAATGGGCAACTTAAAGTAGCGGCGTAGCAATTCTGGCGTACCGGTGCAGCAGCTTATAGACGGAGATGCGCAGATGCGCACTATATAGAAAAGAAGCGGAAAAAAGCAGCACCTTTTTAATGCCGCTTCTTCCCGCTTGGGGCATGCAGGCGGTGTGTTCATGGCGGCATTCAGGTAAGGGCCGTCTGAAGGCTATACCTTCATGACGTCATGAACACACCCCTTTTTGCCCGTCTGTATCCCGCCTAAGAATTATCACCAATGTCTTACTTCCTGTTAGATACAAGCTGTCTAGATATCACGAGAAAGGCTGTAGTGACAGGGTTTCCATTTATAATGTGATAAAAATGTTGTTTGCAAAAAACAAAATATCCTGTTTGAATGTCCTCAAGATAAATATTGCATTTTTTCTTACAAAACACATTTTGTTTTAAATTTGTGAGTATCCTGGAGAACTAATCCAGTGCATTTATAAAAAAAATAGTGGGCCCTTGGTATCCACTGGGGTTTGGTTCTAAACTATATAAAATGGCAAAATGAAGGTTTGCTTTTTTGGAATTTATACATTTTTAAAATATTTTCAAACCATTAATGCTTGAATCAATGGATAAAAGATTCGTGGATATGGTGGGCTGATTATTCACATTTTAAAATAAAATATTATAGCATATTAAACAACAGGGATGAAATTAAAATTCACATTTTTTTCTCAGCCTCAGCAAGAAAGACAATTTTGACACAGAAAGGCATCCTATAAAAAAGAGATCAGTCTCAAAGAGAAGTTTATTTGTATCATGCAAATTGGGAAAATATTGTTTAAAAAATCAATTTTGAAATTTACTTCTTGTGCAGAAGTGTGGCTGCCCGACTCACTGGGCCAGCCAATTTGCCACCTGGGGGGGGGGGGGGCTCAGAGGCTGCTGTGGCTTCCAGTCCTGGCTCCCAGCCTAGCATCTTCCGCCTCCTGGACCTAGGAATGGCTGTGATTAGTTGGCTGGGACTGTGGGAGTGTGAAATCTCTTGCCTGAGCGAGACTGCAACTCCTGGCATGCATTGGGATCTGGATGTGGGTTATGAAGATTTTCAAAGTGGCGCTTACTGTGGGTTAAGTGCCGGTAAAGCACTGGTAAAATGTCCCTGAATCTCAAGGGTGTGAAAGCCAGTTGTGCTTCTGAATGTCAGTGAAATATCCCCTCGCCTTTACTTTCCATAAATCATTTGTGAAGCAGCTATTTCCTATTAACAGGAACTTTGCGTTAATAGGAAATGGCTGCTCTGCAAACGATTCAGGGATGGTAGAGGCAAGGGGACACTTTACTGACGTTGCTGCTACACCCCTGAATAAAATTCTCATGAATGACCTAGGGGCAAAACAGACTGCCCCTTTAGAGTGCCATCTTGCCTCCCCTTTCTTCTCCAGATCGGGGCCATGGCAACTAATCCAGCACATTGCCAGTGATAAAAAGAATGGCAATATGCCATTCCTTTTAGTGATGGCAAAAAGGCATCCTTGCTGCAGTAGCGGCGGCTTTTCAGCTCTCCTTTGATGCAGCATGTCTAGATGCTGTGCCAATGAAGCACAATAACCCCCCTGACGTGTGGATGGGCACACGACATCATGCTGGTGTGACACTAGCATCAGGATGCATGACATCAAAACACCACACCCCCACTCTGCCCCAATGCTAGCGTTTAAAGCTGGTCTGTTTAGCCCCTTAGATAATAATTATCAGGTGTTAATACCCAGAAACATACCTGGGAAATCATATGAGGACTTCATGGTTTTGTAACTGTAGTTTGGAAAGTAAAATCTTTGAGACTGCTTCTTGGAATTATGTCAGAAACATGTATAGCCAGTATACTGTGATACAGCTCACATATGTCTAAGGACAAAGAGACATTTTCTATAATTGTATTATTTATCAGGCCCGACAAGGGCCAGAGGACCATCTCAATTAAGTGTTGTATCACTTTATCCTGTTGCATTAAATTTAAACTGGTAAATGAGAAAAAGAAGCACAGTGCTGCTGGACATAATGGGACTTCATTTTAACTTGATTTGTTATCTTCTGAAAATTTTATATATTCTGGGTGACTTCACGCCTTTCTTAAAAAGGAAGGCTGGAGTCCTGCAGCTGAATTATGCCATCTTACAACACTTTTTGTGAGCAGTGTATAATGGCAGTGGGGAGGTAGTTTCAAAGGGCTTGTCTACACTATTCCTGGAGCATTCTGGCTCCAGACCTGCCCTGGATTTCCCCTGTTACCTCTGCACTCAGTAGCATTATTGGGCAACTGCCTACAAATGCAACCCACTGTGACACTGGTACCATGGCTGTTGTGTGAGTTGCTTCCTCTGAGATAAGAAATGAAGTGCCTAACATCAATCTCATAGCTGGGTGTCTTATTGTGACCTCAGAGGGAGTGACCTGTCCCAGAGGTACTGATGTGACACCTGTATAAACAGCCACCTGACATCACTTCAGAGTGCTCTAGATTTTTCTGCAAAATTTGGATCAAAATGTAAGTTGTAAAAATCAAATTTAGGCAGAAATATGGCATATTATGTGTATGAGTCCCTTGTGACAGTCTGCACTCAAATTGCAGATTTGTCCCTGCAGCACATAGGCAGGTTACGGTGAGAGTGACCCATGTGGAAGTGCCCCCAAATCATCATTTCAGGGAAGGAGACTGCCCTGTTAGATCTTGAGCTTGTCTTCTCAGAGAAATGACTTTTGCTATACAAAGGCACTTTATTACATCATTATGGCGTACTCAACCTCCTCCTTATGCTGTCTAACAGCATTGAAGCCAATGAAGAAAGTAATATCAGTTAGGAACAACTTGAAAGAAAGAGTGTAGAAATGAATTGAGTTGTAAGGAATAGTCACTTGAATTGGGATGGAAGGAATATTCACTGATTTGTTTCCCCACACACAATGAGAAATTATGCCTCAACCTGTCAAGGACACTGTTGAAAATTCAGCAACTGCCATGAAATTTTGCACCCATTTGTGAAAGTGAAATGAGGAATATCTCACCACTAGTTTGCACAAAAAGCCTAGTTTCTTCTCACTTTGTTAGTCAAAACAACCACAGAGAGACAACAGAGAAGAATGGGATAATTGATTTAAAAGATACATACAATTCATGACAAGCTTATACTTCTCAAAAGTTTGATAACAAACATAATTTATGCACACATGAAGTGCATTATGAACTATGTATAAGAATGAATGCAAAGATTTGTGAATAACCATACCTTTCTCACCATCTCACATAGTGAGAGGAGACTATAGAGCTTCCACCCCCTGCCCCCTTCTAACTTGCAAGAATGGGGGTTTATGTCTCGAAATATTAGTCATATAATGATGAAAATCTCTGACCATGTAAAGAAATGTCAAAGCCTATCAAGAACAATTTGTCCTGCCTCTTTTGCTTTTATTGCAGCCCAGAATTTTTTAATGGATGAGCATTTATTTGATTCTTCATCTGACAAAGCTGTGATAAAACCAATGAAGGAAGTGAAAACTATTTTTAAAAACATACAGAATCAACTGGATTAAACTGGAAAGTACAACAGTAGCTGCCTCAACTAACTCCTTGGAGAGTGATAGAGAGTCAATTGTGTGTTAGCTCTACACCTTTCTGATTATAAAACTTCATACTGTCATGCTAACCTTATCTGCATGCATTTACATACATGTACTCACAGGAACTGAATGGATGTGTTTTTAAGTGGACTTTTCCCCATGACTCCATGAAGGGTGTCTGCCTTGAATGTCCCCTGATATATATGGAGAACCGTGCTTATTGTACAGATTGACCAAATTACTTTCATTTTATAATTTGATGAATTTAGCTTTGCTATGAAACTGACAGTCATCAGATAAGTTGGTTCATTGAAAATCTACAGTACAAACTGAATTTTGTCTTCAAGCTTGCGGAAGAGTTGGAGGGGGAGCAGATAAGCCTAAGGCAAGTGCACATAATAGGAACTACTGAGTTTCTGATAAATAGATTGTACAATAAAGAACTGACAGTTGTACAAGATTAGAAAATGAATTGCATATGAGCAATAGAACTGAATTCAAAGCTGCAGACAATAGATTCACACCATTCTATATACATGTCAAGAAACACGGGATTCTGTCTCTGTAGGACATGCAGTTACAGAATTTGTGTGTTGCTTGACTACATAGAGTGTATGTGGATATTTCCCCATATCTGGCTGCATCTTTCTTCAATCAGACTATGGGGCTAAACAGATCGGCATTTAACACTGCCCTTGGGGCAGAGTTGGGGTGTGGCATCCAAATGCAGCATGCTCTGATGCTGCCCCAACACCAGTGTCACACTGTGAGCTAAAAGGAGCAACATTTTGCCATTCTTTTTAGTGCCAGCAAAGCACTGGATCAGGGCCATGGCATGCAGTTGCCACAGCCTCAATCCAGCAGTGAAAGGGGTGTTGCGGATCTGCTCCTTTGGGGTGGTTTGTAGAACCTCCCATGTTAACTGCATGTCTCAAGGACATATGAAGAACTGGTGTGCTTGAGAAATGAGCACATTCCTATCCTAACTTTGCATTGTGATATAAGCACATCTATATCCCCTCTGCATGTGATACATTCACAGGGGCTATTCAATGAAGTATATTTTTAGATTGTGATAATAGTGTCATATGTATAAGATTCAAAAGGGAAAAAAAAGTGAGTTCACATTTGCCCACAGAGCTATTTGGCTGGAATGCTAGCAGGTACCATGTGGGAAGGGAGACACCCATTATAACCAAGTTTTCTGGAAAACTCAGAGCAAAAGGTAGGGCTTTTTTAATGCAGAACAAGGTGTGGAAACCCTGAATCAGAACCAGGTCTTGTATAAACAGCCCAGATCCAATCTGAAGTTTTGGGGCTGTGTGGTGTAAACAGTACACAGTCAGCCAGGGGGAATTTAGGATATATAGGTAATGTATACAAGCCCACATTGTAGCAATAATAATAATAAAATCATGTCCCAACTCACATGTAAATCGCAAAAATAAATGCATGAAAGCATATTTTAGTCAATATGGGAAATATATAGGGAGAAATTTACCCATTAGGAAATAATGTGTATATCCAAGAAAATAGATGTTGAAATACTTATAAATCTTACTTATTTGTGAGGAGACAAATCTTATAGTGTGGAACAGAACTAGAACACTTGCAGGATTTTGAGAAAAGTGACCAAACTGACAAAACATTTTCACATGCATAATATATGATCTGTTGTCCATAGCTAACCTGTCTCATATATACTTTTTTCTTTTTCTTTTTGCACATTGCAGTGTGTGTGTGTGTGTGTGTGTGTGTGTGTGTGTTTGTATTTAAAAATATTCTCTTCACTCTCCTCTCAAACATAAGAAAGGAGTTCATTTCAGCCAGGCCTTTCACAGTTTCATACATTCTAGCAATATCTCCTGCTTTTATTTCATTCAGGCTCAGTCCCTTGACATATCAGCATTTCAGGGGGTTTATTGTGAATTGGTTTCAACTTCTGTCCTGTCTTGAATCATTTCACCCATGCCAGTAAAAGTGCAGTCTTTATCAACTTTATCATTGCCACATATTGATCGATGGACTTCACTAGGACTTAGTCTCTGGCTCTGCATTATGATTTAATGAACAAACTTTGTGTTTGCTTTGGGAGGGCACATTAGCAAATAGTTTCCAATGTGCTGTGAAGCCTTCTTTGTCTGCTGATGGAAGATCTCTCTCTCGTGTGTGTGTATGTAAGAAAATAAGAAAATGGCATTGGCTGATTCTCCTCTATTGGCTTATTTGCATTTTCAGGCTTATATCAAATCCATACTTCTCTGATAGCACAGAGCAAGGAAATTAGCATTGCTGCTGTAGTGGTTCCTGTGATGAATTTATGGGAAAGGTTATTGATGACCAACTATGAAATAATGAGACCAAACACAAAACAAGGTCAAACAAAGGCCATTTTATTTGACCTTAAACCTATTTAAATGAATTGAACTAGGGATAAGCAGAACAGTGGGGAGCAACTTAATGTGGGTCCAGCTGAGGACAGTTGTCAATCTGTGACCACATCCTCAGCTCTTGGGCAAAACACCAAACTCCAAGGACAACTCAAAGCCATGGTTTGCTCCCTGGCCAGCCATTCCCTGGAAAGCCAATCCAGAGCACTCCATCCCAACTTTGAAGTCTTTACAGGAGAGAGCAAACACCAGTCAACGTCAAGAAAAGGTTTCTTCCCTAACCACCCCCAGGTCTCAAAATCTATGAAGGCCATTTCAGAGCCCTACCCTTTCACCCAAAGGATGCCAAAGTGTACACTGAACTGTGATATTCTCTTGCCACAGCCTGCCAATGGCAATCTCTCTATGGGTACTTCCATAGCCAATTGGTGCAGTCACTCACTTATAGTTTGGGGTAGGAAAACAAAACATGTAAAGGGGAGGAAATTGCACCTCATCCCAAAAGCAACCACCATAGATCACACTGCACTGACAATGGAAGGGTAGGCTGCTAAACAAAGATCAATAGGATGCTTCTGGGGGTGGCAGGGCCTTAAATCACCGCTGACTTTGCCCCTTCACTCATCTTAGCTTGGTGCCTCCTGCTAGGCTTAATTAACTCTGGCCTCTGATCATGAAGGCCATTAAAGTGCAGGCTCCTTGGCAGCATCAACTGATATGCAGGTATGCCCTACTTCTAAATATTTTCTTTCAAATTGTTAATATTTCCTTCTGTTTCAAAGGAACTTTTTAATATATTTTAAACTATATTTTAAATCTTTAAATGGAAAGCCACCTTGAGTTCCAATCATGGAGAAATTGCAGGGAAAAACTAAAGATAAGAAATAATTATTTCGATTATTACATACTTTGCTGTACAAATTGCCAATAGTTTATAATAATGAGTAAAGGTTATAGTCAGTGGAGATGCAGATGACAGGATGAACCCCTTTATCTCTGCAAAGAAAGGGCATGGTGAATCTGTTTTCAATAAAATGAAAGAGTCAGTCAGTGGTTTGTGTAAATGACATTTCAGGATGCAATGGTATTTCATCAGTTGTTCCTGTACACTTAGGGATACATCAGCTGGTATACTAAAGACATTATATAAACATGTATTACATATCTTTTGCCAAGCAATATAGTAAAGTTAGTAGAGGCGTACCTGACACTGGGACCACTCACCAGACTTGGGCTGAAATCTGGGCCACTTTATTTAATGATCACCTATTTAGGTTTTATCCCTTGAAAGGTGCAAAAAGTGGGGGGGGGGGAGGAACCTAGTGTGGGAGTAGCTAGGGCAGTTGGTTTCTCCCATATCTCCTCCCCAAAAGCTCCTGAGTGAAACATTTGAGCCCCAGGGAAAACCCAAAAGTTGGGTTGCTCCCTGGCTGACCATCCACTGGAAGGCCAATGAGAGGATTCAACCCTAAAGTGATATGGCCTCTAGCAAGGGCTGAAACTTCAGGCCATCCCCAGGGATTGCCTCTTTTCCCATACTGCTAATCCCATGCCATGTAAGGGCACTTCCAGGAACCTATCATACATTAAATGGGTGCCATAGGCTTTCACCAAAATCCTGTTTTCTCCCTCTCACTCCTTGCCCAGCGATCTTCTATTTATGGCAACATCCAAAATCAAATCTCCAAGTCTCGTGTAACAATGTAAGGTAAGTGGGATGGACTGGAAAAGGGGAGGGAATGCTATCCTTCCCTACCTGAACAGCAAGGTTACACTGTGTCAGAGGTGGGAAGGTAGGTTGATTGCAGACACTGGAATAAAGAGGTGGAGGGTGGCACATGTCCAAATGCCTGAGCTCCACCCTGCTATGCTCTGGTTGCCACAGTCCTGCACCGAACAGGGCGCAATCAGCACTGGAGCAGCCAGAGGCCTCTCCAAGCTACTTCTCTGCTTGACCCCAATGTCAAAATATAAAGTGGAACTGGTGTTCACCAAAACAAAGCTAAAGATTTACAAGGGCATTGTTTTCTAAAGGCTATTTTCAAAGGTCAATGTTTCATAATAACTGTGCAATAAACATTTTTACCTGATAATCCTTAACTTGATTTTTTTCCCCTTTTATCACTATGAGTATATAGTGAGTATCAATCATTGTAAAGTTATTCATGAGGGAAAAAATTCTCAGTTGCTGCAAAACAGGCATATTTTCTTAATCTTGGTTCATTCCATTTACCATCGGTTTCACAATGAAATTTAAAAGTGATATTATACTACTTTAGTACCTTACAGATAGCACAGGATAGTGCTTTTGTATAGCAGAAGCATAAATATAATAAATAGCTCTATTATATTGAAGAAAACAACTACAAGCTAGCAGATAAAGCAGGGCATCCAAACTTGAATAATTTCGCTCAACTCTTCTCATAAAACTATGCTAATGTTTTTTCTTGCAGAAGAATATCTGAAGTAGAATAAAGCTGAATAGCTGAATGATGTGATGGTAGGCCATGTTCATAGAATGGCTGAACATCAAGCATGCAAAACATACACATTTAACTATGTTAACCTGGTTCCATAAAACTGTAGCATGCACAGACTTAATGAATATAAAACTTTATATTATGAGAGGTTCAGCAATTTAGTCAATCAAAAATATTTGGATAACGGGTGAGATGTAAATATTTTAATAAACAAACAAATCACCGCTCTTTTTTGCTTTAAGTTAATGGAAGGATGTGGTTGACTATAGATCACTTATTAAAATAATGTTAGACTACCTTTTGGCCAAGGTAGCCAACAAAACAAATATTGAAATAGTGTAAAGAGCAATAGACTTTTTAAAAAAGCAACAACAACACAGCAATAAAAAAAAAAGATCAGAACTGTATTACAAACAACCAAGGCCTCAACAAAATAAATAAAATGTTTATTTATTTCACATTCTCAACTATCTATGATGTATGAACATATGACAAGGACTTGTATGTAGATCACAAACTGTGGGTAGCTTTACATAGGACAGTGTTATTTTAGCTGTCCATTTAGGGCATCATAGATTAGAACTAGGGAGGTAATTCATTACTACAGTGGACCCTTGGTATACGCTGGGGTTTGGTTCCAAGATCCCACGTGGATAATAAAATCTGTGTATGCTCAAGTCCCATTAAATATAATGACATAGCAAAATGGTGTCCCTTATAAAAAATGGAAAATCAAGGTTTGGTATTTGAAATTTATACCTTTTTTTGAACATTTTCAAATCGTGGATGCTTGAATCCATGTATAAAAAATCCGTGTATAAGAAGGGCCAACTGTAATGGTATTCTCAAAAAAGGAAATGAGCATTTTTTAGCAATTTTCTTCATGTTGAGAGAAAGTTTTGGAAAGTACATATTTTTCCACACTTATAATTCAGCACTTTGTGTAAAATGTGCATGTGATTGTTATGCACAGGAAGCAGCAATTTCTGCACAAAAAACCCCAACATCTTGAGGTAGGAAATAATATTCCATGAAACTTTTTCTGCATAGAAATATTATAATTTTCTCTCAACCCACGGGCTACAGTAACCTAAATATGTCAGTAAGATATACAAAGTAATAATAAATTATGTTCAAGAAAAATGATTGGTTGGCACATCAAAAATAAATCAAATGTACATTTCTGGCCCTGAATAGTTCCTGGTCATTCAGGAGCAGTCCTGGGTACATGTCTGAACTTACCCCTGGCAGGATAGAGTTGTTTATGAGATGCAGTTGGGTATTATTGCATGGAAAATGCCACTGGGTGACTGTATCTCAGCTAAATCCTGACTCCCAGCTGCACTCAGCTGGCCGATTTGCGAAGTCTGCATCCCGTAAGTGACTCTATCCTGTCAGGGGTAAGTCACTCTTTTTTAGTACAATAAACTCCTTACTTTCAGCTTTGGTCCTGCACCAGTAGGTGAGCAGGGGGCATGCTGATATTTTTGTTATGGGTGGGGTGAATCTTTATTTCCTTCCATGCTGGGGCACACCAACATGCATGTTACCACATAGTATTTGCCCCAGTCTCATGTTTGGCTGTCTATGTATGGTGCATGATCTTCAAGAAGAACTAATGGGGAGTGGGGGTGAAGAAATACAAAGGTGATGGTCCAGAAAGAACCATGGGAAGAATAGCTTGGTGGAGATCATATACTGTTTTCCAGAGAGTCATACTCCATTCCTTCCATGGCAACATTTGTGAGACTCTGCAAGTTTTTACTGCAGTGGCTTCCCACAGCTGGAGCTCAAAGGTGAGCAAAGGCTAGGTAATCTCAGTGGGCACTCTCATGCTGTTCAACCAATGAATGAAAATCCCCGTCTTACTTCCCAAAGTGAAAGAAAGAGATGATTTACCTGCAAATAAATCTCTCTGAAATCAGTTAAGTTTGCTTTCAAGTAGAAACATGTACTGTGTACTGTGTAAAGCAGAGGTAATGCAGAGAAGCACACATAAGAAAAGGAAGAGATTAGGCAATGTTTAAAATACAACTAAATATGTTGCAAACAAGCATTTAGTATTAAGTATTTAGCAAGGAGGAAGAATCTGTCTTGTATTCTAACCTCTATATTCTATTAATAACTTTTAACTTATTTATAAATGTTTCATACAGTGGTAAATGATTTTTGTTGTAGCATGAAATCAGTCTCCCATTACATTAATAATAGTCTTGTATTGTTGTTATTGTTATCATTATTGTTATCAGTATTATTTTCAAAATTCCCTGGATAGGAAGTGGACGTTCATGAATTGGACAGATTCCAGTTGGTAATGCTGAATATTTTTTTCATTTTTAAGTCACAAACACACAGAGATAGAGAGATGAATACATAGACATTTATATTTATACAGTGTGTCATTGCATCATCAGCATAGCAATCCACAGATTGAAGTGTCCATGGCTTGTCTTACTGCATGTTTTTCAGTGAACATGCACACATCACTACCCATTGAATTACATAGGAAGCAATCATCCATGTTTTTTTCCATCTGCTCTCTCTCTCTCTCTCTCTCTCTCTCTCTCTCTGTGTGTGTGTGTGTGTGTGTGTGTGTGTGTGTGTGTGTGTAGAACTGAACCCTCGTGGGTGGGAATGGTATACCTTATAGTCATATATACAGTGCAAAAGTTGCCAATGTGTTTATGACTATGGGGAGGAGGAGATCCTCTGAAAGACAAAATGTGAACATCATTTTTTTTAAAAAAAAAATAGCAATGATAACTCCTAATCGTAAAACGTCTTTCAAGATTAGCTTAATGAATTCACAGTTGGCTAATTAGCCAAATATATATTTCATAGTATAACTGACTCACAAAACTGATTTCACACATGGCAATAACCCTTTCACCTTTATTAAATGGACTGGATTAAAGCAAGACATATTGTTGTGACTAGGAAAGTGTGATCCACATCAGGAAGTGCTCTGTTAAGTCCAATATAATAAAATTGAAATACGGTTTCAAGCTGCTTAACACTTGATTCAATCTCCACTCTGCAACAGTGGTATAATAATATTGGTTGGTGTGTGTGTTTGTGTCCTTATAGAAAGTTCTAGAATCTTCCACTGCTATCTTGGGTCTCCATGTTAGAAGATCTCCCCATCAAAGACCTTTCTTTCCAGGTTTAGTAGGTGAAGCTGCTAGAAGGAAGTCCTGTGGGCACCAGTCCTGTGACTGTTGTTATCCGAGAGCCAGTCTTGCCTGTACTTACCATTTTGGAGAAATCCATTCACCACAGTACTTACGATCTCCAGAGCTCCAGATTGGGAGTGATCCACTCCGATACAATATTTACATGGCCACTTTCTGGTCTACAGTTCCACAGTGATGGAAGAATCTCAGATTATTTCAATCTCAATGAAAGTGTGTAAATAGGAGCACTGTCCTTCATTTTCACAGTGTGTGTGCAAACACTTATGATGTGACCATCATTTTGGAGGTGTTGGCTACATCCACAATTATAACAATTACCTTATAGAGTTGTCATAACAATCCTTGAAATTTTTTGCTTGCAATGATAGCTTCACACGCAACAGGAACAGCCTGGATGTCTAGGGGAGTTATTTTTCTGTTGTTAATAGATCTGAAATTTTATTACCTGTCTTCTACTGTCCTTTGTCCCTAGTCATCATATATTCAAGAAGGAGGGTAGTGGCCAGTGTCTACATAGAGATCCTTCCAGATCATCTTAACCAACAATCGAAGTAACATCTGAGAGAAAATGTAGGCCTGTGACTCTAACATCATCACATTTCTTCTCCTGTATAATTTTTAACATCTTTGCCTGATGAAGAAACTAGGGAAGCTTTGAAAGCTAGTGTGATATATTTTGCCCATTTTAGTTGTCCCAATAAAGGTATTACTGTTTTGTGTTTTTCTTGTTGTTGTATTTTGCTGAATGGCCAACACAGCTACCCCTGAATATGCAATGATATTTGTGCAGATCCTTAAATTAGGGACAAGTAAGAACTTTGTGAAGTCGAAGGCTTTCATGGCTGGCATCCATAGTTTTTTGTGGGTTTTTCGGGCTATGTGGCCATGTTCTAGAAGATGGCCACATAGCCCAAAAAACCCACAAAAAAACTATAGTAAGAACTTTGTTTCAGTGTGTTTCAATTTCTCAAAAATGTGCAAATTTCTTCGTATTTAGTATGGAAAAAATGAGATTTTTTTTTTAACGTAAGTGAATGCTGGATAAATGACTACTGATAATTTTGTTTATTTTGTCTTGGGACTCTGAGTGCTTTAATTCTTAAATGTTTGGGTCTGAAACACTATGTAATGCCCTCCTGATAAAGACTTGAATAGGAGGAAGCTACTCTTCTGCATGTTTCAAATAGAATATAATTACTACAAATGGGAATGGATTTTGTTTGTATCTTGAAGAATTTACCAAAGTTTCTTAATCAAATTACTGAGGACAGGAAGAATTTCAGCCACCAAAGACAACAAGACAGACAAACAAGTGAATTTGGGGGAAACACAAAACTGTAAGTCTATCATGCATACTTGGGATAATGAGAAATCCCTATCATACACTATTCAGACTATTTTCAAAGGTAGAACCTTTTAGTTAACAAAATATTTAAATTAAATATTCTGATAAATATGCTTCTGTGAATGCCTTTCATTGTATTTGTTTCTGAAATCTATATGTGCCAACAATAGAAAATAAAACAGACTCCCCAACCCAGCGATCCTTCAGCGTCTCAGAGAATTTGCTAGTGACAATTAATTAAAGCTCTTGCACAGTATTTTCCCCTTGAGCCACTGAGTATGTTTAAGTGACATGATGGGAACATGATCCATTTTTCTAAAGCCTTCATTAAATAATTCAGTTTGGCTTAAAAACACCCCCCCCCCCCCCAATAAGTAGATTTAATTTCTTTTCTTGGCTGTGTAACCTTATCCCTTCAAATAAGTTGGCACTGGCAATTTAAATGATCCCACTGCATGTTGTAAAAGGACAATATGAAAATGTGTCAAAGTCCCAAATTTGAGAACTATAAGCAAAGTATCTAATGACTTGAATGTAAAAGGTAAAATTTGGTTGGTTTGCTCATGTAGTGATAACCCTTACAACTCTACGCATGAAGAACCGAGAGAAGCTTTGAAAGCTTGTATGTTATATTTTGTCCATTTTAGTTGGCCCAATAAAGGCCAAATAAAAATGAAGAAGCAGAGTCCTTTATGAGAGAATGGAAAAGCTACTATTAAAAAAAGAAATAACACACCAAATTGCTCAGCCAGAATGTCCAGGAGAAGGCGTAATCCCAGGCCTGAGTACAATAAAACACGGACTCAGTTGTTGGCTAGTGTCTCAAGACTTATATAAATTCCATTGATTCAATAAGTTTACTCTAGTTAAAATAATCAATAGAATTCAGGCCTTGAAAAGAAACCTTTTCCAGACTCAGGTTGTACCACCTCAGACTGTATAGACAAAAAGATTGTGTCCCATGATCTCTTACAGTAAGAAACTTTTCACAATTAAAATAAAACAATAAAACCTAGCACAGCTGGAAGAGAGAATGAGGTGCATTTTAAGGTTTACTGATTCTTTTTTAAAAAAAGAAATGCAGGGGAACACGCTAAAAGATACCCCTCCTGTTGACTAGAGAAGTGTTTTTGTTCCTATTACTGTAGGGTTCTGATATGATTTCACCATAGCCTTCTACCACAGTATACCAAGCCCAGTGCTTTTAACCAGTCATTCTATGAATGTTACATTTGTAACCTGAATTTTCTTCAAAGAGAGCAGGATGGTGTACATGGCTCCCCCACACCCAATAATAACAACCCTATGTTTGATGAGTTGATCATATTAAATAAATAAAATAAATAAAAATAATAACAACCCTGTGAGGCAGACTAGGTCTTAGGAGTGTAACTTGCTCAGTGAGATTCATGGCTCGCTCAGAATTACAATTCAAATCTTCAAAGGCCCAACTATTATAATCACTTTACT
Source organism: Sceloporus undulatus (assembly GCF_019175285.1). Lineage (NCBI taxonomy): Eukaryota > Metazoa > Chordata > Lepidosauria > Squamata > Phrynosomatidae > Sceloporus > Sceloporus undulatus. The sequence goes on from NC_056525.1 coordinate 160,307,332, forward strand.
ACGTTGGACCTCAAATTCCATTTATACTAATGCAGCATATCCTTACCCATAAAATTCTTTCATAATTCTGCAGCCTTTTTGATAAAAACTGAAATTATATCCCTCCATTTCTCCTCAGAATTCTTCTCTGAAATTTGATGTCAAATATCCTTTGGAATTATGAATATATGGCAATATGTGAAGCCTTTGCTCTGCCCTAGCAGTCCAACATGAAACAGTAACTTGTATATTGCAATAAACAGCAGTTCCTGAAAACTGACATACAAATATTTGCCTCATTCACAGCATTATACTATTTGTTTGTTACTACTGATAAATAACGTCTGCTGATTTCAATGAAACATATCCCCATATAAGGGAACATAAGATCACAGCCTCGTTCATTTGTATGATTAAGAAATATTTCTTTTAACTGGTGAAAAACACACATGATGAATTACTTTGGAACTGGATATTTAGGGGTCAAAACCACAGGCCACAAACCCATTTCCTCCTGGAGTGTGAAATGGACATGGTTATTATACAAGCTACATTTCAGACCAAGTTATACTTTATGGGTAATGAAAAGGGGAGTTATAAAAAAATATTGATATGCCCTTAAGAACGACATTGAAAATTGTGGCCTTATAAAATATTCAATGGTATTCTTTTTTATGATTGTGCTTTACATTTCACTACTAGTTTGTGTGCCAAATAGTCATAATGTGGCCATTCAGCTGGAAAGAAGAATAGCTATTCTGTGCCCCTTGCTAAAGCCAATGGGACAATGAGACTCAATTCATAGCATCGAGCATAGCAGAGAGAAAGATATGTGCCATCATTTTATCCAGTGGTCAGTTTGTTGCAACATACTAGACGTGTTCTTTTCGTCAATCTGAATGCAATGTTCCAGGTGATAAAGCTTTAATTACCACAGAAAGCAATTCTTTTATGAACGAATACGGCCACATTCTTTGCCTTTGTCACTGAATGGGGGGCTTGTGGGGGGGGCAATTCCCTCTAAATGCAAGAGTGAAATGGCTGCCTTTCCTTTGAAATTAAAGCCTACTCAGATTGGCATAGAATGGTCAATGCAGCTGAATTGCAGGATTGCAAAAGGAATATTACAAATTAATCTTGACTTTAGCGCAATGTTAGTGTTTGCCTAAAAATCAATCTGTCTGGCATTTTTATGGCTGTTCTGCAAATGGAAAAGGAGCAAATGAGCCATTTGCTGCTTTTATTTTCTGTATACAGCCATACTTTTAGTTTTCTATTTGCCTTACCCTCATTTTTCCCCCAGCCCAGAAATCCTTGTACTGCAATATAATTGAGACTCTAATTATTAGTTATGGCTGGGTTTTTGGTTCTTTCACCCCTAGAGATGTACCTATCACAGCTCAGAAAGCACAGAGAGCAATTGAGTATAAAATTTTGTTTTTAAAGGAGTGCAGAACGAGGAAACTATAATGAAATATCCTATAGTCAATTCAGAAGGGTTGATTCAGGCCATAAAGTATTGTTAGTGTGTGTGTGAGAGTGTGTGGTACTTGGACCATAACTTTGGGTGCCTGAGGCAAAAGGAAGGAAATATGCATAACATGATTCAAAGGCAGGTACTTTCAAGGTCACACAGCAACATTATTATTTTAAAAATGTAAAGTTTTCTGTATGAACCTGAACTCCTAAGTTATCCATGGATCCATATGGACGGAAGCAGAAGAAAGCTTAATTGGGTGCGTCAGAATTGTTCCCCATCCATCTGGCCACAACAAATGAATGTTTCCTTCCAGGCATATTAGGGAGAAATGATCAAATATCATAGAAGATGATCAAATTTAACCTAGCACAGATGAAAATAATCAGCCTGTTTCTCCTAAAATGAACAACTGGATTCAATATTATTTTGTTAATTAACCCCTAGAGATGTGATCACATATAAACTGTAATGGGTATTTACTCACTTTCTTTTTTGGTTTTGGCTCATAGCTTTAGAGGGAGGGACCATTTCAGGAAGAGGCTGTGTTCATGGACAATGGAATAAAGGATGAGTTTCACCTTCTCCATGTCACTTTCAGTGAGGCTGCAAATAGGCATGATCTTGGGTTAGTTAATATAGCCAGTGTGTCATAGTGGTTTAAGTGTTGCATTATGGCTCTGGAGACCATGGTTCAGTTCCCAACTTGGCCATGAAATCCACAGGGTGACTCTGGACAAGTCACACACTCTCAGCCTTAGAGGAAGGCAAGGACAGACAATTCCCAGTCTTGTCATTCAGGTAATTGTGTTGATGTCTTGAGGTGATTTTGCAGGGCTTCAGAACTGAGACAATCCTCTGTGTATTGAGATATTTATGTAGATATATCACTTTCCAGAAACCATCCACACAGGTGGCTAGCAGGATATGGAAGAGGCAAATGATAGCAGAAATGTGGCCAACAGTGTGAACTACTGTTTCACTGAAAACAGTTTTCCCCTTGATATGAAAAACACATGCACTGGATTCTAGTCTCTGCCAGAATCAGTTCCATGAAGGAAAACATTGTGACTGAACAGGTCTTCAAGAAATTACTATAAACCCTAGAAGCATTTTTAATTGCAAGTCCCCAACTGTCTACATGCTATGAATCTCAGAGATGGAACTGAGATTATGAGAAATATGCTAAGCTGCATCTCATTGAGGTTTTTTTTCAACGCCAAGTTAATTTTGACTGCAATCTTCATTAGACTGTAAGCAACCTTCTGCCCCCTCCTTCCAAAATGTATACATAAAGAGTCAAATAGTAGTTTCTCCACTGTTTAAATATTATAATTTCTAACAAAAAATGATACATTATTATTTCTGGCCATTCAGATTCAGTGTACAAGCCCAGGAAAATCATTGTCCTAGTGATGCTTCTGGCACTTTCTCATCCCTGACCCTTTTGACAACATAATAAATATGTCACCTCTTTTATTTCAGTAACATACGTAATAGAGTAATAAAAAAAATACTGCATGTTCTTCATGCTTAATCCAATGTGGATTTTCAGAGGAATGTTCATCAAAAGGATGTGTTGTTGCTGTTGCTGTTGTTGTTGCTTATTTCATTTGGATGAATATTTCACATAAAATAAGAAATCGTTCACTGTGAAAAAGGAAATGTCCATCTCAAGTGGAATTGAAATTTGTGTGCCAAACTACACATTGCATTGAATGTTTGCCATGTAGCTATGTCTTGAAGAATTTCCTCCTTTAATTACAGACAGGCACAAGGAAACCCAACTTACCAGGGCTATGACATCTGGAAGCAATTGGTTCTCATCCAACCTATTACTGTCTCCAAGTACCTGAATTTACTGATTCTATTTTAAATTTGATGAATAACAAAGGCAGAGCTATAACAAACATATATATAGCATCTTATCCTAGTCAATGGGACTCCAATTATCCAACTCAATTGCTTTTTATAGAATAACTGTCACAGGGAACACACAAACTCCTATGAATCCTGCAGCCCAACTGCCATGATGCTAAGCACCAGTCCCCCATTTCAACTTTTTGGAACCATTGGTGGGAAAGAATCCCTATAATCCATGTTTCCAGTTCCTAGCTAACAAAACTTCTTTCAATGGAAACCATAGTAGCAAAAGTGACAGAGTAAGCAAAAAGTAAGAACAAGGCTGTATCCCTGATGTCCCTTCCCCAATCCAATACAGGGTGTCTCAACCTATTTTGGTGCAAAAACCAGGCCTGAAGTCAAATTGAAATGAGTCTATATACTCAGCATTTTTCATGTTCATATGTATCTGGCTAGCTGTCACCCATCAACTAAGTTGGTTTAGAAGGGAATATTTACAAATGTGTATTAGTTTTAAGGCAGTAGAAAGAGAGGAAAACTGCATGCCAGATGGTTAAATTCAGTCAAAAAGACCACAGACATGACCCTGCAAGACCTGAGCAGAGAGATAGATGACAGCGGGTCTTGAAGATGTCATATCCACAGGGTTGCCATGAGTCGAGGTTGACTCAAGGAGAGTTTAATAACAACCTCAATTAGTTTTAAACATTCCCAAGTTGAGAGTAGGGATGCAGTTCTTCACTAAGGGCCAAAACAGACAGTCCTAAAGGGTGCCTTGAGAAAAAATCCACTCCTATTTTGGATGGGGAAAAAAGATGCCCCTTTGCTGCTGAAGCCGGCTCTTTCCCAGCTCTGGGGCATCTAAACTCCACACCTCTGAATCACTTGGAAGCCAGCTGGCATGTAATAGCCACTGTGGCTTCCCAGCAATTCAGTGACATGGAGTGTCTAAACATCATGCCCCCAAGCCAGCTAGAAGCCAGTTTTACCAGGTCATCTGTTTCAGCCCAAGGTTTTTTCTTGAAGGAAGCAAGAAGTGATTTCAGCTGTGAGAAAGTCTTAAAATCATGCCGTTTTCAATGGCTATTTGCAATTCTGGACCTATTTTTGTGGAAAAGTCATGCACAGTTTTCTTTGTATAAAATACTATTTCAATACAGAAATATTAATTCCAATGGAGAAATGCTGTTCTCTGTGCAAAACAACCACATGTGCAGTCTACACAGAATAAGTTCTGAACTGCAAAGATTCTTGTCAGTGTAGGATTCTTCTTGTCAGGGTTTCTCAACACTTGAAAACACATTTTTGACCACTTTTTGAACACAGTAATCCCTTCCAATTAATGGGGATCCATTCCTGACCCCTCCACAAATCAGGAAAATCACCAATATTGCAGTCCCATTGATTACAATGGGGGTATGCTCCCATGCGCCATTATGGCTTGCCATCCGTGAAAGACTGAGGCACGTGCACAGCAAGACCACGAATTGGGAGGGATGACTATAGTTTTGAATATTTTTTCATCCACATGAACTGTCTCCTTCAGGAGTAAACATACAACTGCCTTTTATAGAGCAGGTAGCACTACATCTTGCAAATAATGCTTGTCAATGACAGTGGGCAAGACTACACTTAGCAGACCAGTTCCCTTCAAATGCCTTGTCCACATTATCAAGCCACAACTGAAAATGAGCTAAAACAACTGGACTTGAAGGCCCCTAGCATGTCTCCACTAGATTCACACATTCACAATCTGAAAACTAATGTACTTGATTTAAGGTCAGAATACACATAAGCCTATAATGTGAAGTTTATTGGGGGAGTTCTGAAGGTGTGTGTTACTGTATATATTTTGAATCTTCATTCTTCCTCTTTCTCAAGAATATCCCTTGTATACCCTCTAGCAAGGAAGTATTGATGTAACTATTTTCCTAAATGTGAACATTACAACAATGCAAGGTACAAACTGAAGATCATAATTGTGCAAAAGGTATATTTTGTCCATCTAAGATGAGAACTGCCATGTCTTACATGAATATTGTTTGCAAGGGGTTTCTCAATATGACAGAAATCCTATTAGTCTCAACTAGAGTAGATCCACAGAATCAAAGGAATTAACCTACATGTTGTTTAACCATTTGATCATTGGTTCAATGGATCCACTTTAGATGGGACTAACCAATACCATTCAGATTAATGATTCCTGAAATATTTCTTTCTTTTCATCTCTACACTGGAAAAAAAAGTGATAGTATAAAAATATCTTATATTTAACATGAGAACCCATTGAGTTAATCCATGTCAAAAACTCTGCATCTATCTGTCATATAAAAAGAAACGTTATCAATATAGTGTGAGCAAATTGGAAGTGATAGCAATCTATTTTGTCCTCTCTACTTCCATCCCCCCCCCCTTTTGGGCTTTTCCCGAGCTCAAAAAAAGAAGAAAAATGCTGTTCAGTTTGTATAATGAAACAATGTAGATGTATTTCCATAGATTATTTGCAAACATGGGTATGCTTTGTGCTGCCAGATTGTGGTAATGATTATCCGACTATCTTTTTCAGCGCTAAAGAAGCAAACAAATTGGAGGGGGAAATTAGCACAATAATTCTCAATTGATTCTGCCAAAATCTAGACACTTGTATGCAATCTCTTCTCCATACCGCCTCGATTCAGGAGATTGTTCACTTCTAAAGATACACATGATAAGGATGCCTTAATTCACATGTATACTATATAGCCACTATCATTGCCAGCTTAAAAGAAAGCTAGTTGAGAAAATCAGCTTCCAGGCTTGCAGCTGGTGATTGCCTTTTCAATGAATTGTTACACAACCCACTTTCAGCATTAGCCATTTCCTTTGCACCCAGATGAATTGCCTTAAGTTGTAGTTGTAGTAAACAATTCAGCTGATAACTTGCATTAACTCTTTGCAGAATTGCCTGTCTTGGATAAATTAACAACTCATGGCTTTAGCTGTTATTTATCATTGTTAACTATGTCACAGAAAAAAAGGAGAGGGAGTATAATGTAGGTGTGCTTAGGAAACAGTAGGAAACGATACAGATTCAGATACTGGTACCACATTCCTAAATTCACTTCTCCAGCAGCATCAATTGATTCACCATATTGAAAATGGGACTTTTCTCTAAATAATTCAATGTATCCTGCACAAGTGGTTGTCCCCCCCTCCCAGATTTTATTCCCACAACTGTGCTGTGAGTATTTAGAGTTGAGCTTAGAGATATAAGTATGCATTTATTTCATTTTGTATATGAGAACTTTTTAAAAGGGTCATCTTCTACTGAACAATATTACGGAAGGATTTTTGGGGTGGGGTAGATCTTTTTCTGGCAATTTTTCATATTCCAGGAACTCTTGCTTTAAAAAATTGGTAAACAATTGTGTCTCTTTTTTTTCTGCTGAAATTATAGTGTACCCTAATACAACAAAGTTGTGTTTCCACTTGAACGCATTGCACATAGAAGTATTAGATACCTCTTTCTGCAATATTCTCCAAAGTATACAAGATAACATAACCTCAATTTATGCTTATTCATGTCATCGACAGGATTCTGGAAAGATGTTACTAGTAGTACTTGATATGGCCCTTGGGGCCAGAAACGTGCTTTCCTGGACTAGAAAATAACAGAAGGGAAGATGAAATATCAAAGACTCAAAATACATCAATTAACAGAGGAGGTCAAATAATTTACTTATTGGTATCTATTCATCTATTCAGCATTTTGAAAGATTCACGGTTATATATACACTCAGGTTTCAATCCTGAACACACCTACTTGGGAGAAGGAATTACTGCAATGTCTGAGGGTACATGCAATGTTAAGATTTCCCTTTTCACTTTTATATACAGTGTAGTGTTATTTAGTGGCACTCTCTACTCAGTTCAGTGTGCTCTGAGGGAAAAGTCAGGAAAATAAGTGTGATAAACTGGAAAAGGTGTATTGTAAAGGCAAACAGAATAAGAGGATAAAATGTTTTCGAAATTAGGAAATGTGATATCAGCTTATGGAATAATGGATACATGGGAAGTCTGCCTCATGCTTAGCTGTTAGATGTGTCGGTTTTCTTCATTATTGCTGTGTGATTTTTTTACCCAAACAGCAAGCTGTAACAAACTGGTTTCTGTTCATGACCAGAAGCATATTAGGTTTAAAGGGGTGGGAGAAAGATAAAAAGATCTATCCAGATAAAAAATAAATGTATTATATATTCATTTCTGCCATTTTCAGGAAAAATGCATTCATTTTCACCTTTTGCTAGACCGTGGATTAGAACAAATGATTTATGTACAACATTATTGTGTGACTTTTATGGGTGATGTTATCTCATAAATTTGAGCTCATAACCATTCTGCTGCCCTTTTCCTAGCATCTTGTACAATGGCAAAATTTTAACTATAAGGGAAAAAGTTCATACGGAGTTATTGGGTTGCTATTTTCTGCTGGATCTGTAGTATTTGTAGATATATCTGTTTTCTTTAATATCAGCAACCCTTCACATTACATATTGGGACAGTTTCTGCTGACAAGACACTCTTCTTAATCTGTGTACACAGTTACCTATTTGTACCCGCAGAGATTTCTGTTTCCAATAGGACAGAGCAGAAAAGCCAATATTTGAGTGTGGGACCCAATATAAGTCTTGGACTTATTTCCCAATGTAAGCATTTTCATACTCCTTACAAAAGTGCCAAAATTTTTCCACTTTACAGTACTACATCCGTCTTCATCTCTGGGCCAAATATACACATTAAATTGAATTAGTGTTCACTAAGGTACTCTCTCAAAGATCCACACCAAATTTGGAGGAGTCCTCTTTCAACTTTCTATTTTCAGTGAAATTTGAACAGAAAATATATTCCCCTCATATCTGAATTCATAATTAGATTTCTTATATTTTAAGGGAGCAAATATGTGTGTTCAACATTTGCATAAAATGGAGGCGGCAGGACACCACCCTTTTCCTAGCCGAGTGGGGGCTGTGCAAGCTCATGCTATGGCCCCAATCTGGCCTTTCAAGGATGAAAAAGGAGCTGCAAAAAGTAGCTGGTTTTTGTACCCTCAAAAGGGTGCCATAGCCGCTTTGTCATGGCTATATGGTGCTCCTTCAGTGCTGCGTGATATGGACACAGAGTCGGAAGAGCGCCATGATGTGATGCCCTGACTTCGCCCCAAAGCTGGCCTTTCAGGCCAGTCTGAACAGGGCCTCAGACTTTAAATTAACACATCCCAGTATAGACCGCCCCAAAAGGGCAGTCTGACGACGCCTAGATTTCCACCGGGGGAAAACACAGCAGACAAACTGCACCGTTTCCCGCTGGCAGAAAAAGAACCCACAAAAAGTGGGTTCTTTTTCTGCCGTGCTAGCAGCATAATGAGTGCACGGCACTTACGTAATGATGGCGGTGCCCATCTGTACAGGGTGCCGCCATTTTGACACCCTCGTCACATGTGAGGGGTGAAGGGCATCTAGAAGTGCCACCCCTTGCATGTGACTACGGCATCCTACGGGGCCCGTCTGTACCGGGACACAGATATTCTCTTCATTTCTGATTTTGCCTTCCCTGAAAAGGGATGTTATTCTTCAGTTATTTCATATTTGAAGGAAGGAAAGAAAGCATTCTCTTCTTCTTCTGTTTTTTGGGCAAAAAAAGAGTGTAAACCTTGTGCAGAATAAATCCCAATTTGCAAAGTTTCTCTTCAATACATGATTCTCCTCAGCAATGTTGGTTTTTTTTTTTTTTTAATTTAAAACATTTTTTTCCATCCATATTTCTGCTTTCATGTTGACAAGCACTTTGGATAGCAGAAGACAGTGGCTAATGCAGGATGATGCTCCTTTTGGGTTTTTACCATTTTAAGAACTCTAGTTGAAAGTATGATGGAAAGTCACCCAGGGATTGGGAGGAATATACAGAATTATTATTATTATTATTATTATTATTATTATTATTATTATTAAGCTTTATTTATAAAGAGCTATAAATTTAAGGAGGTGTATTGCCATTTAAACAATGCACACGTGATATACAAAGAGAAATACAAGGATAAAGTTAGAATATGAACATAAATAATAAAATAAAATTAGTGAGATTCACATATACAGCTAGTCAAGAATCTTTCTTCATTTGAGTTTTTGAAGTAACCACTTATTTAATATATAGATTGCTACTCTCAGACTTATCTTCCATGTACTTCACCAAATTCAGTATTATTGTTTTCTGTTTATTAGAGAGAGAAAGAGAGAGATTGTGTTGTTTCTCAACAATGGCTCCCATCATTCTTGAAAACATCTATAACCAAGTGTAGGACATTTTCACCTGTACTTTCTGTATACTTTCTGAAACAATGAACATACATTTCCCTCCATTTAAAAATCTAACTGCAATCTGCGAGAGCAATTATTCCAATTTGATAGTGACCATCTTCTAGTGTAGTTTCTACAGGCACAATAGATAGAGCTAAGCATTTGCCAGCTGCTCACTGCTGGCATAAATACCTAATATGTTTAGGAGAAGAAACTAAGCTGAAAAAACAAATAGCTATGGATGTGACACACAGAATTCACAAATAAGAAAAAAAAATGTCTCACTGGATAAAACAAATCCAGGGGTAACCCTGCTGGCCATAAACAAAGTACAATAACATCTGAAGCTCACAAAACAGCAATAGCCAACCAAAATGCACAAAATACATGCAAGCTTTTGAAGAGCCACGGGCTTCTTCAGTTGCATTACATTGCAGAAATAATCCAATTTGACACAACTCTAACTGGCATGCTGTAAGATTCTGGGAACTGTAATTTGGTATAGTTAGCCTTTTATATTAGTGAGCTCTTGTGCCACTACAAACTTCTTCTTGGCTTTACTTCGCGAATGAAGATTCAGGAAGGACTCATCCATGCTTTCTAAAAGCATGTTGATGATGATGGATGTATCCTTTGAGCCTGTGCAATGGATTTTTCTGGTGGAGCGCAGCATGCACAGAACTGGCCTCACCTTTTAAACCCGAGGTTCGACTGCTGAGGCCTTGACAAGCATGGACGGTGGCAACGAGGTCCTCGGGTCGTAGATTTGATTAGAGTTTCCTTCTCTTAGATGGTTGACCTTACAGGGTTAGACGAGCACCATCTGCCCGGGTTTGGGATTAGAGTTTTCCTTCTCCTGGGATGGTTGCCATAAGGCTAGAGAGCCCATCCTGCCCTTTGGCGCTCTTGGTCAGACCCTTTGGTTGTGGCATGTCTGGCATGGGAGGCCCTACCGGTGGCTATTATACCAAGGCCAGCATAGCTCACAAGTTCATTAGGGTATGCAAGCCTCTCCCCCACACAGTCAGAGCATAGCTGAAGGGGAATAGGAGGCCAGAAGATGACAGTTAAGGAGGGAGGAGCCTCTTTCTTCAAGCTGGCCCTGATGGAACTCAGTCTGCCTGATCACTCCCTCTCAGGCCGGAAGATGACAGTTAAGGAGGGAGGAGTCTCTTCCTTCAGGCTAGAGTCTGATCACTCCCTCTCCCTCTACAAACTATACAATACAGAATTCCACAGCATTGAGCCTTAGTCGTTAAAATGGTGTCAAAGTGGGTTCTTTATGTAATGTGGATGCAGGCTTCATCAAGCAATAATCATACAAGAGAAAAAAATATGATTTTAGAGTCACAGATCTACAGTTTGTGAAGTTGTTGTTGTTGTTCTCAGTTAAGATGATATGGAAGGATTTCTAAGTTAAGATGGTATGGAGGCAGGCAACTCCTTCTGTCTATGTGGGTTCTGTGAGACAAAGAATTATAAATAACAGCTTCATTTATATACTGCTTCATATTGCAGTACACAGTCTCTAAGCAGTTTACAACTGTAAGGTAATTGCCCCCAGCAAGTTGGGTACTCAATTTAGTAATCTCAGAAGGATGCCAGGCTGAGTTGACCCTGAGCTCCTGGCTGGGATTGAGCTCACAACCTTGTGGTTTGTGTGTGAGTGGTTGCAGTACTGGCATTGAACCACTTCACCACCAGGGCTCCTTATAAAGTCCAGGAAAGAAAATTTAAAGTCTTTTAGGCCTGTTACAGATTGCCAAAATAAAGCTGCTTCAGATCTCTTTGGCGGTATGCTATTTAAATGATGCATGGGTCCTAAGAGTCCGGAGGTTGCGCCAAAGCCACACTCCATTCCTAAGCACTGGTGTGTAGCTTTGGTGCAGCTTCCGGATTCTTAGGATGCATGCATAATTTAAACAGCATACCTCCAAAGAGACCTGAAGCAGCTTTATTTTGGCAGTCTGTAACAGGCCTTAGCAACACAAAAAGATACTTCTTTTGAGATTCAGGTTGTTCTGTCATTTGGGGGGCTACCAGCCCCTTGTTAGATGGAGAATGCTGAATTTATCAAGAACACTCCATGTTGTTTCTTTAGGAAAACTTTTAGGTGCTGTTTAGGTAAAACACATCAAATGCAGTGCACATTAAAAAGAAAGTTTTACCTTTAATGGAGGTAGAAACCTCAAAAGTGAAGCCCCAGTTTCTTAACAGAGTGTCACCTTTAGCTACCCATTAAAGCTATTCTTATTTTTTTCTGTCATTTCTGTTGCACTTTTAAATGCTGGCATTTGTGGGATTATACTATATTTTGGAATATCTACAGTTGTAATCAGTCTTGTTTTAGTCTAATGCTGGAAAAAATAGGTATGGTTCATGGCCTGAGGAGTCCAGCTTCCATGTTCTTGGGTAATGACATCTGTTCTGGGAAATAAGTTCTTTCTCTCCTCCCACAAATCATAGAATCATAGAGTTGGAAGAGACCACAAAGCCCATCCAGTCCAACCCGCTGCCATGCAGGAAATCTAAATCAAAGAACCCCAATAGCCTCTGTTTAAAGACCTCCAAAGAAGGACACTCCACCACACTCCAAGGGAGTGTGTTCCATTATCAAACAGTTCTTACTGTCAGGATGTCCCATGTTTAGGTGGAATCTCTTTTCCTGTAGCTTGCATCCATTGTTACAGGCCCTATTCTTGGAAGCAGCAGAAAACAAGCTTGCTCCATCCTCAATATGACATGCCATCAAATATTTAAACACAGCTATCATAACACCTCATAACCTTCTCTTCTCCAGGCTAAACATACCCAGATTCCTAAGTTGCTCCTCATAGGACATGTTTTCCAAACCCTTCACTGTTTTGGTCCCTGCCCGTGGGATATGCTCCAGCTTGTCAATATCCCTTTTGAATTGTGGTGCCCAGAACTGGATGCAGTGTTCCAAGTGAGGCCTGATCAAATTAGAATAGAGTGGCACCATTACATCCCTTGATCTAGACACTATACTAGTATAGATGCACCCTAGAATCACATTGGCCTTTCACCTATCTGTTGTTGGGTATTTCTCAATAATCGGACAAACTGGCCATGGTGGTAGGCTATCATTCCTATTTCTTGGAAGCGAAAGTGTAAATCTATTGACTTACTTCATCTTGTCACTCTTTCCTAATGGCTGTACTCCCTCAGCCCTTGTATACTCAAACATGAAATGGCATGACTCATTAGAAAAGAAAATTGTGCTAGGAAAGGTGGAGGACAGTGAAAAGAGATGGAAGCCATATACCAGATGGATAGACTCAATTAGGAAGATCATGGGCATGAATCTACAAGATTTAAGCAGAACAGTGGAGAAAAGGGGGGCTTGGGGATGTCTCTTCCACAGGGCCGCCATGTTTTGGGAATGGCTTGAGGGCAATTAAAAACAAAATGTGGCAGAACAGTTATGTCCATATTGATCCTCTCAATACAGTGCCTTACTGCCCTTTTCCTACACAGGCGGGTGGACTAAGAAGGAGACCACAGCATTGATGACCCTTCACAGGAGAGAACGAGTAATTCAAATAAGCTACTAATATGTTGGATTCACCTAAATTAGTTTAAAATATCCCAGCCTCCAAGTCTCAATATTTTATTCCCACAAGTAAACTGACCCTATTAAAACCTGTCCATCGAAGTTCCTAAAACTCAAGGGAGCATGAAGCAATAATCTCAACATTATTTTTTTCCTATATTCATAAAAGCAATAAGTTATACTTTATATATGAGAGAAGAAGTGCCTTCAGTGTGACTGGTTTTAGATATTGTCACCTAAACTGAATTATTCAGGAGACAAGAATATAAATCATGGAAGAATGTAGGCTGATGAAACCTACCAATCATTTCTTTCACTGCTCTCAGTTTGAAGCTTGAAATGTTATTTTTCCTCCCCCCCTTTTTTTTGCCATTTAAAGGGAGTGACTATATATTATGCACACTAATGAAAGGAAAGCAGAGACTAATAATAAAAAATAAATATTGAAAATGGTCAGAGGGTTTCCAAATGGTATTACTCCCCCCCCCAACTCACAGAATCCAGAATCTAGACCTGATGGAGGTGGAAAGTGGGAGTGGGGGTGTAATCTTCTATGCTATAGGTAAGTAAAATAAGTTCCTCTTAAAATAACCAGAAGCACGCTCTGATTTACTTGGTTTGAGTGCTTTGTGTGTATTCAATGAAGCAAAGGCAGATGAGTTCTACAAGCTAATAAAGAGAGAAACTCCTCAGTGATTCAGGTAAATGAAAGACATATCTACTGAAACAGTACTTTCTTCTTGATTATTCCTTTAACTCCTCCTGCATAGCTTTTTAAATAGGTTTCTACTAAGTATGAAGCAGAATCATAATTGAGTAGGATTTGAATATCAGACTCCTGGTGACAGTTTTCTCCACAATCCCAGTTCATATTGAACATGGAGTTGAATCTAACTTCAGCAGTTATGGATCCAACCGTCAAAGCCCAATCCTAATAAATGAAATCCAAGTGCTAGGGTTGTGAACTCTTTATAACTGCATTTTAACCTCATTTCAAATTCCTTGCTGTTTTTTTAAAATTGCATTTGATTATTGTTAATTCCCTAAGTTTTGATTTTGTTTAGTTTTTCAGATTTCCAGAAATTTCGAAGCTATGGGCAAAACCAGTTTTTTGTTTTTGTTTTTGTTTTGTTTTGTTTTTTTTAGAAAAAATGGAAATTTTCAGAAAAAAATTGAATTATTCAGGATACAAGATTTTTTTTTTACATTAGCTCTTTTTACAGATTGAAAGTCATTCTGTTACTTTATTACATTACTTCTATAATATGTGTATGGAGAGTTGTATGCAATGTTAACTTTGGACCCTCAAATGCCTCACTTTTCAGAGGCCACTTTATTCCTCCTGTGACTACAGGGTGTTTTCAGTATTTGGAAAATATTTCTTATAATTGGGTTAGAGGTAATGGCCTTTCCATAATGCAATAAAAAGTGGCTGGGGGATTTTGTACACAAAGAAAAAAAGTTGGGTGTTCAATGCATCCAGCATGCCTCTCTGCTGAAGGCTTCTGAGTTTCTTTTCACTGCCATTTTGTCCTTAATGAAATGACAGACCCGCTACACTCTTCACAAGAGGGAGAGTTTATATAGGAGAAAAATTAGTCTCAATGCTGCCAATACCATGCATTTTGAGGATAACAAACATTTCCTCTAAAAAGCCTGTCTGAACTTTTTAAATGTTGCACCAGAGTGTTCATAAAAGTAGTTCATAATTCAACTGGTTTCCTACTAAGTTGTTACAAAAAATGATATCATCATGGGGAAAATGTGGAATGCATTCATGGCTTAGCTTTTTTTTTTTTAAGTATGTGTGTGTGTCAAGTGTGTTTGGGATGCCTTGGATCCTGCAAGAGGAAAAAGGCAGTGTATAAATTAAATATCTTTTTCCCTTAGACCTTCAACTAGATGGGAACACTGCATGGCTTCGCAAACCAGTAGATAGTAGACCAGCTTGCCCCTCATTGATCTCTATATTCACTGAAACTGCATTTATTTTAGATGAAAAAGAATTTTGATGGCTTCAAGATTCTCACCATCTCAGGACTTGTTTCCAGAGAAATTTGCACACTTGCAAGCCTTGTGATAACTTTTTTATGCATACTATCTTACATAAATTTTGAACTGTGAAGAGATAAAACATGTACAATGGGGAAAAGGCATATAAATGCCTTTTTACTCCAGAAATGTTTTAAAAGTGTGACAATCAGCAAGCGTTCATCAATACTTATGTGTGTTACAGGAAGTATGTACAGAAATTGTAGTGGAATTTCCATTGGGAAGAAAAATCAGAGTTTCACAACTTCATGCAAACAACAAGCTGGAAATGCAAGTGAGATTTGGGGGAAATGCAACAAAATAGATGCTGAAAGTTTTTCATATCACTACTTTTCCTCACACTTGTTACTCTCCCTTAGGTGCCAGGTCAAAACATTTCTGTTCTCTGAACCAGTTAAATACTACTAATGTTTTTTTTAACTTGAAAGAGCGTTGACTTTCTTTTAAAAAACTGTCATATTTAAATAGATTCTTTTTGTGTTAGTTTGCATGCTTTATTTTAATTTGTTCTTTTGGGACTTGTTTCAAATTCAGGAAGATCTTGAATCCAAAACTCAAACAGGATGATTTAGACAGATTTGGGGATCAAACAGGGGAATCCTCCAAAGTGACCAGTATCCTAATCTCAATACTTTTGAAGTTTTGTGAGGTCGAAGGCTTTCGTGGCTGGCATCCATAGTTTTTTGTGTGGTTTTTGGGCTTTGTGGTCCAAACACTCTTCTAGAACATGGACACATAGCCCGAAAAACCCACAAAAAAACTTCTGAAGTTTTGTTAGCATTTTTGACTTGCAGAGAAACAGTTTGCCTTTTCTGTATTTCTAAATAGTGTGCCTTTGATAGCTTTTGTTCTACAAGTGCTCCATATCAAGAAAGCATGACAAGAGGAGGAGAATGCTGAGCAGAAGAACAACTTAAGATTTCTTTTTGGGTTCCTGTCTCAAGTAACTGACTGTCCCAAGAATGGCCAACAGAAAAAAAATTATTTCCAGGATTTATATCCTGCCTTTCTTTACAATGGGATTCAAGGCGGGTTACAAAAGAACAGTACTACATAGTAATAGGGTGGGAGAGAGAGAGGCAGACATACAGACACAGACAGAGTCAGAGACAGATGGAGAGAGGATGACTTGCTCTCTCTCCAGATACTACTTGGCATTATCCTTCTCCTCATTCTGGGGACCATCATTCTTTCAGGTGCTTCTTTGCACCTTGTAAGCTTAAATGCTAACTTCCAGCAAGGTGATTGTGTCAGGCACTGCAGTGTTGCAAACTACAGCTAGAAAGCACCCAGGAATGAAAGATCTGCAAAGCACAGAAGTGCAGGTAGCTATTACTTGGAGGAGCTTGCCTGTTATTGAGAGACCATTCCCATTCATACTGATGTCATAATGGAATTTTTTTCTGTCTGCTTATTGCCAAAGACAGAGAACACATGATCAATTTTATTGATATTAAAATGAACATTATCTCTCGATAATAGTAAAATTTATATACAAAGCAATTTATATTCCTCCTTATAACCTTACTAATAATTTACAATGGTAGTAATTCTTCTCTCAAACAGAATAGTGTTCTATTTTACAGTAATATGCCAATAGTCAAGAATTACACTCCAGAAATAAGCGATCTAATTGAGTATATCATTATGGACAAAATTTATCTGCCACCAATAAAATGAGAAACTGCTGCTATAAAGAAGGTAAAGTTGGCAATGCAATCACCACAGGAAGCGAACGAGGATATTTTCTGAACTCTGAATACTGAGGTCACTGTAAAGAGATGGAATAGCAGCAATGCAATTTAGGACATTGCTACACACAAATTCATCCTGTGAATTATTCAGAACTATACCATCAAATTGCAAAAACAGGAACAGTTGACTGGAAAATAGTAGTAACAAGATGGCAGCTTGTCAGAATGTTTATTTTTATGTGTTTACATGTACCATGGGGAAATCCACCCAACCCTCACAGTCAAAGGCTGCTCAGTTCTGAGATCAGATGAACGCTGAAACATATTGTTTTGATAATCTCCTTAATCTTTGCAACACTACTATAAACTAGACAAACACTTTTCTCTCTTTACTGTGGGCCCAGATAGGGAAGAAGCTCAGAAATGATGGCATGCCTAGGGTAAGATGAATCTGTCAGTTTCATTTTTGTTCAGCTTCTGAGTAAAAGCAATAGCAGAAGATGAAACTGTTCCATAGCTAATGCTTGTTAGTATTGTGCAAAGTGAAATATGGATAAATTGACAATGTTGATTAAATAATTGTTTACTGGGAATTATTATATACTTGCAGTCTCATTGGGGATATGAATCAGCATTGGATTTCATAAAATGTATATTGTAGAGACATATGTATAAGTTTATATATAAGGAAGTATGGTAATAGTTGGGGGAAATTCAGTAATGTATGCTTGTTTCTGCTTAGTAGTTTAGTAATATTTGTTTTGTTATCATTTTAGATATATGCATAAAATATGTTGGTAGTTGTGTTTAGATTTAATAAAATCTAAATAATTTTTAAATGCTACCAAGTTTCAGTTCCAGTAGAGAAAAATAGTCCAGATCTTCCATTTTGGAACAGGAATATAACTGGAGAACCACTTGACAATTTGATTCAGAATGTATATATTACTCCTGCATAGAATGTGTAGCAGTTGCCGAATTCATGTCTAACACCTCTTTCCATAAAGTAAATGGGCTTATGCATTAGTGAGCATGCCAACATAAAAGCCTTATGCTAAGAACATTGCTATTAAGGATGTATAAACTCCCTCTCCTGAGAACCCTTTGTCCACCTTTATTGATGCTTGAATGTTTGTGTAGATATTTTTCACCTCATGAAAACCTTCCCCTGCAGAGTCACTTCAGCTTTTGACGTGGGTAATATGTCAGTGGAAAAAATCTAATTGTTATTAGGGGATACAGACAGCCCAAAAGAGGCCGCTTAGAGCTGTCCCTTTTAGGCTGGATCAGGGCCAGAGCAAACAGATGCCCAGCCCTAGTAAAGGGTCAATTTTGTGGTGGTTTTTAAGTTGTTTGGAGGCATTTGTGTAAAATCCACAGTGATAACTGTCTTTTTCCTTGAACTAGCAAATGCATTGAATGGATAGTTTCTGTCTTTGTGATCAATCACCCTGTTGTGTTGTGAGTGCTATCTATGACATGCTTAATTTCACAAAATGAAAAGGCCAGTAGTTCTGCACATAGGGAAGAAGTTTATGCATTTAGCATTTTGCATCACTTCTAAAAGCCACAACGAGTGCAAATATATGACTTGGTATTATTCTGGGGGCAAGATCTTCCCCAGTTGGAAAGTCAATGAAGGGGGCCCCTCATGCTGAGGTAGATACGGAAAGAATATTTGATAATATTTGGAAAAAATAGTTGGAAAATGTGCTTTCTGAGTGTTGACAAATACTAAAGAGAAGAATTCTTGAGAAATGAAAATCTTTGAAGACCAGGACGTATTCAGTTGTGTGCAGAAAAATAATTCTTCTGTGCAAATGTTATTCCTGAACAGAAAATACTGTTTCCTGCACACAAAAAATAATGTTTCCTACACAAAATGTGTAAATTTTCTGAAGAATAAATCCTGAACTGTATATAATCTTTGAAAACCATTTGCACATTTTGAAATCTTTCTTTCAGCAGGAAGACAATCACTGAAATTACTCAGTACATCCTTCAGGAATAACATTAGAAAAGAATTACATCCCTGTGCTGAGAACAGTTTTGGCAGAAGTGAGAGTTCATCACTCTGTCAACACTCACTTAGTGTGAAAACAGACCAATTCATATGTTCTTTCATGTGCTCATCCTCTAAGAAATTGCTAGGTAACATTTGAGAAATTCTATTCAGCCCCTGGGTTCCAATCTTCTCAGAAGGAGTGAGTGAAATGAATTCAGCTATTCAAATTCTTTTCTCAAATAATGTATTTTCATAGTGAAGGCCCATTTTAAAATGCTGTATAAACCATAGTTCTGGTTAATGGATCAAACTGTGAACATGTTGGCACTACACATGCCATAATGTATGCACAATAACTCATCCCAGTTGAGACTAGGGGTGATATTTCTCAATATATCCCCTCTAAATGAGGACGAATCCATCTGTTTTTCTATCCAGAGGTGTGCAAATCCCCCCCCCCCCGATAGGAATCTTTGCGTGGTGTGTGTGTGTGTGTGTGTGTGTGTGTGTGTGTGTGTAAACAGTGCAACTTTCATTGAAAAGTGCACAGCTTTTCTAGCTGACAATTTCTTGGCAGTTTTTTCTGCAACTTTCCCTCCTGTTTCCTTACCCTAACCTCAGAGTTTCACAGAAATGTTGTCATCTGTGGAAAGATGTTACTGTTGTCAAATCAGTTGGATGTGGAGGGGCAGGAGGGAAGTTGCTAGAAAGTCAGCAGGTCTTTTGAGAACTGCAGTCTCTAGTCAGAATTTCTGTGAAATATTGGAGAGAAAGGGTTGCAGAGGGAAATTATGGAGGGGGGAGTTGCAGATGTTTGGTAGCTGATCATACCCCCCCTCCCCGGCAGCTCCAATCCTGAGAGGAGACTGTGAAAAGACATTTCTTATATCAGAGCAGTGGGTGGAGGGGGAGGGAGAGGAAACTGAAGCATCTTTTTACAGCCTCCTGTCTGGATTTCCACAAAAGATTGAGGCTTGGGGGGAGGGAAGTTGTGTGAAAAACAGAACTGCAACTTCCTGCCCACCTTTCACAGAAACCCTGACTAGAAGCTTTGAAAAGATGTTCCAGTTGACAAATCAGCTGGAGAGGGAGAACAAAACTGAAATGTCTTTTCATAGCATCGTGTAGTGCTTTGAGTGTTGGACTATGACTCTGGAGTCCCGGGCTTGAATCCTAGCTTGGCCATGTAAACCCACTGGGTGACCTTGGATAAGTAATACACTCTCAACCTCAGAGAATGTAATTGGCAAACTCTCTCTGATGAAATTTGCCAATAAAACACCATGATAGGTACTCCTTAGGGTTGCCATAAGTCAGAAACTACTTGAAGGTATACAGCAACAAGAAGAAGTCAGGATTGTCAGCTGCCAAACATCTGCAACTCCCCATTCCATAATTCCCCTCTCCCCTACCACCAGTCTTTCACAGAAATCCTGGCTCATGGTTGTAGCTCTCAAAAGAGAACTGCCATCTTTCCGACAACATCCCCCCCCCAGTAGTTTGACAGCTGTAACATCTTTTCACAGCTGATATGTTCTGCACAACTTTGGATAGGGGCCAAGAGAGAAAGGACCATTGTGGAAAAACAGTGCCCAGTATGTGTCAGCTAGAAAAGCTGAACTCGTTTCAATGAAACCTCTGCAGCTTTGGCAGGGAAACAGAGGCAGGGGTAGGGATGGGGGAATGCTGGCAAAGCTGCGAAAAGTTCATGGTGCCCCCCCTTCCTGCACCAATTTCCAAAGGCACTGGGAACTCAAATTTTAACCCCACTTTGGAAATTGGGACATTCCCATTCCTTCTCTAGTTGGGACATACACTCTGCATAGGTGTGTCACTGAGAAGGATTGGGTTACTCCCTTTCCTCTAACTACACACCGAAACACAGACATTTGAATTAAAATGAAACTTAAATCATATCCTGAAGCAATGTGTTCTCTAGTTAAATAAATAAATGAATGGAAGCCTCCAAACCTTTTCTTTCTAAAAATGTAACTGGTCATCAACATTCTTCTCTTCAGGGAATCACAAGAATGTGTAACTACAGCTCTGTCAGAATTTTAAAACAGTTTTCTTAAAGCTATTGTAGATTCAGTATTTATTTATCTACTTTCCTCCGCATGCTTAAGGTAAAAAGAGTCATGATGGTTATTCAAATATATAGTGAGTGATAATAATCTCCCTCATGCTGAAGTTGGAGGAAGAAAAACATACATATTCTTCCTGCCACAATGATTGGAACTCAATTTAAATCTTTCCCTGGTTATAAAAATCTATTGAAGTGAGGAATTGTTCTTTCACTGTTTGTTTTAAAACAAATCCTTCTTAGATCCCCCCCCCCAAGGGATAGAAAAAACAAATATGCATACTATTTATTGACCACTAAACAAGCCAAGAAAAATGTTATGTTAAAGTTAACAAAATGTGCTTACTATATTGCTGTTGGGCTTACTAGTCAGTTATTTTGCCTTTAATTGTCATATTTGGTGGTTTCTCTGCAATGGCAAATTTCACTGCTGTTCTCTTAAGCAAAATGATTGTAAGAGCGTTCTTATACCAAATACAAAGTGAGAGAAAGTATAGACTTCTTTACAGAATGCCTGTTATTATGGCATGATAGAAGGATGTTGTAAGGGACTGGAAAGGCCATATAGTCCAACTCCAGCAATGCAGTTACATATAGGTTACACACTCCTGAAGGATGGCTGCCCAGCCTCACTCTTTAAAGACCTGCAAGGAATGAAAGTTCACCACTCTACAAAGCAGTTCTTTCCACTACTGAGCACCTTTTACTATCGAGGTATTATCCATAATGTTTAAGTGGAATTTATTTATTTATTTTGCCATTTGAATCCTTTGGTTTATGCCCTAATATCTGCTGCAACAGAAAACAAGCTTGTTCCATCTTCTACCTGACATCCCTTCTAATATTTAAAGATGACTGTCATGCTATCTCTCAATCTTCACTTCTCCAGGTTAAACATACCAATCTCCCTGCATCTGAGGAAGGAGACCAAGGCCCGATACAGACGGGCAGAAAGGAGCCCCACACGGAGGCTGTAGCAACCAAACACCATGGCCTCCAGGAACCCTAAAAAGAACTCCTGGCGGCACCATTGGCACCGTAGCACCTGCTGATGATGTCCACACAAGGTGGCACCATTTGGACATTGCACTGCACATACATCATCATGGCGGCCCCCATCTAGATGGAGGCACACCATTATGTCGCAGTAGGGCTCGGGAATGTGTGGTTGCTCTGCTCTCCTGAGCCCTAATTTTGGGCCCATTTGTATTGAGCCCAAGTCTACAAAAGCAAGGACGTGTTTCACACAGTTAGTGTCAAAGGTTCTGCAAGGGTCCTTTCTATCCCCCTAAGGGCCTTGACAGACTATTCCTTTGGAGTGGTGTCCTGCCACCCCTTTCAGCACTGGATCAGGGCCATGACAACTGCATGCCATCCACTTTGCCAGTACTAAAGGGAACAGTGAAATGCCTCTCCTTTTAGCATCAGCAAAAAGGTGCCCTTGCAGTGGCAGCGGTGACTTTTCGAACCCCTCACCATTCAGTTGGATGTGCGACGTGATGCCAGCATGGTGGCAGCATGGGGGCAGCTGGCATGCATACGCCATGCCCCCACACCAGCATATAAAACCAGTTTGTTCAGCCCCAGAGTCAATAATAGGGCTTAGTTTCCAATACTTTACCATTTTGGTCATCTTTCTTTGAACATGTCCCAGCTTGTCATTATCATTCTTTGACTTTGACATCCAGAATCATACAATCATAGAAAAATAAACGTGGAGAATAAATTTGTTCATGAAAATTCCCCTTTAGTTTACTTGGATTTTTTATTTATTTTAAGCTAAACTAGAGGAAAGGATCTCCAACCCAGAGGTTCCCTGAATAAAATTGCTGCTGCCTCTAATTACTGATATGAAACAGCAATTCCATTTCTGGGATTTGTAAGTGCCAGCTGAAAGTGTATTCTTTTTTCTCCTCTTCCCTTCCAAAGGAAGAGAGAACAATATCAAAACAAAATCCTGGTTAAAATACCAATAAAAAAATTATGCCTAGTTCTTGAGCCAGTAACCTAATTGCATGGCAATGTTGAGTGATGCCAACTGGGCCATGAAAGGTCATGGAAGTCATCCATTCACTAATGAAAGTACAGTTGTTCTCCAGATTTGCTGGGGTTAGGGGCACAAAACCCCCTTGAAAGTTAAATAAAAATACAAATAAATAAACAGTACTTTATTAACCTGAGAACATCTCTTAGGAATTTCTCAATCCTCCAGTAGAACTCTAGGGTGAACATCTGCCAGGATTTGACCATAGAATCATGTTTCAGGACATTTTTATTTTTTATTGCTATCTCTCACTCTGTTTTAGCCAGTTTTATTTTAGACTACAGTGGAACCATTCCGGACCTCCCCAGCGTAAGGTGAATTCTGCCTATGCTCAAGCCCCATTATAGTGAATGGGGTTTGTGCACATGGAGGCATGGGTGTAGTGGCCACACACACCATTCAATGTATTACAGCGCAGCTTTTGCATAAACTAGAAGCTGCGTATGGCGTGCCAGCATAAGGAGCGGGCACGCTTTATTTTATTTTTTATCTTATTTTATTAAATTTGCTTTTATTTAGTCTGTATTAGTTTTAACCCCCTATATGAGTTTTAAGTGTGATCCAGTTCTATCTCTGTATGTATGTGGATATTTTGATATTTTTTATCTTGTTTATTATCTTGTATTTTATATATTTTATTTTGTAACTGTATTTTGTATTCCATTGATATGGTCAGCTGACTAATCCATAAATTTGTTGTTGTTTTTATGTTACAGGACCTACAAATAATCAACTTCCAGCAGAATTTATCTGGAGGACCTAGAGATTCCTAGAGAGGGCATCTTAATCAAATCCGCAAATAATCAAATCCACAAAAGTCAAAGTTGCAAATGTGGAGGCCGAGGGTATGTAGTTTCCAACTTTTAGGGTAAACTTAGTGGCGTAACAGTGAAACTCACATGTTTACCTTCCAGGTCCCTCAGAGTCCACCAGATCTTTTTTCTTTTCTTTCTGGAAGTAGAAAAAGCAGTAGATAAATTGTCTCTCTTGGAATCCCCCAAGACCTTAAATTTACCCCTTTAAAAAGTTTTAAACTCCCTTCCACTGTTTAGATTTTGAAAGCTGTTTTAAAAACCAGAAGTTCTGGGTTCTGATTTTTATTTTATATTATTATTATTATATTATTATTATTATTTCACTTGTGATGTTGACTCTGGAAGATCCCTAAGGCAGCAAATTGACCCATGGATCTATCAGTGTTGCTCATGTCAAGTTTAATCCTACCACCTTGATCCTCATGATCCAAGCAGCGCTGCTCCACAAATCCCATAGCGCAGTGCCAAGCTAAATCAAGAGTTTCCCAGTACAAAGTTCAGTTCTTCCAGGAACCTACAGATTGAACTTGGCAAACCCCTTTCTCAGTCTTAGGGCTCGTTCCCACTACAATTTGCAGCAAATCAGAATCGGGGTAGAGGACACCCTCATTCCCACTTGAAATCAATTCTGATTCTTATTTGATCGATTTCAGTTGGGATAAAGCAGGGCACATGTTTAAAAAACTGGGTTTTCCTGATAGTATTTTCAAAGTGGTTCTTTTCAGAAGAATCAATTCTGAAGTGTGTCCCATAAGTGGGAAAGCCAGATCAGAATTGATTCATTCTGAAGGAAGGGACAAATGGCAGAAGTGAGTACCATCCTTCCCCAGAGGTGTCACTCCCCCCCCCCCCCCCCCCAGTGCAGCCTTTTTGGGTTCTTTTTTTAATTAATCAAAAAATCAATAGAATGGTTTAGCAACTAATTGGAAAGGCAGGTAGTTGCTAAACCATTCTATTGATTTTTCAATTAAGTTTATTATTATTATTTAAAAAATGTGTCCCCCATCTTTCTCCCCCCTCCCCCAGCCTTGGCTCCATCTTCCCCAGCTTTCTCTCCACCCTCCCCAGCCTTGGATTTGCCTCCTCCCCGGCCTTCTTTCATCCTCCCTGGCCTTGCCTAAATTCTCCCTGGCCTTCTCTCCTTCCTCCCTGGCCTTCTCTCTGTCCTCCTTGGCCTTCTTTCCATCCTCCCCAGCCTTGCCTGTGTCCTCCCCAGCCTTGCTCCATGAGCCTCACACTCTCTGAGCCTCAGGTCACACTCTCTCAGCCTCAGGTCACACTCTCTCAGCCTCAGGCCACACACTCTCAGCCTTCAACCTCCCCAATTTCCAAGCCAGGCTGCTGCTTACATCACAGATGATTGACAGGGGATTTTAAAGTGGCACTACCAGTGGGGATGACAATCGTGCCAAAAAAAGCAATTACACTGGGGTAAGGAAAAGACCCCCTTTCATAGTGGGGACCTGTAAGAATCAATTTCCAAAATGGAGCAAATGTGAATCAGGAAGCGATTCAAACTGCCAGTGGGGATGACCCCCACAGTGTCCCATCTGTAATATAAGGGTAATAGAAAAATTAGGAATAATCCTTCCAGTGATGTTGTAAGAATTACTTCTATATAACGTATATAAAACACATTGGACACTTGAAAACTATATAGAAACATTACATATATTTAATTAATAAGATTTTCTGCCCCAGCATATGATGATGTTTATTGGTATACATCAATCTGAAGAAGAATTAGAGTGATTTAAGATCATCTTGTATATATCCACTATATGCTACTTAAAACATCCAGGACTAAACAGAACATTCTCCTAGGTTGAAGCTAATTACAGAAGTAGCATATTCTCAAAGCACTACTTAATCATTTTGTTTGAGTGTTGCTAGCAAAAAAGTTTGTAAAATAACATTTTAAAGGTTATGTTACTCACAAGATTCAAAAAAGTAACTTGTTCATGTTACCACATACACACAGACAAACATATGCATCCATTTAGTCTTACACATGACATTTTTGGGATTGCTTTTAAAAAGTCATCTCATCATGGAAGATCAGTTTTGATGCCATAAAAATTAAGGAGAAAAACTGCATTATAGAAGGAAAAAAAAGAGGCAGACATTCTATTATTGATGAAAGAAACACTGTTTTGTCCTCTAAATAGCAAAAAGTAACATGTGGGAGGTGGTATGATTATTTTTTAACATGTATCTTCCAAGCCCAGTCACCCCATATTCATACATTTCTGTATGTTTTCCTGCTTTCTTTTGCCTTTATAGTCCCCAACATGCTCACCCTGCCATTGAATTAATATGTCAGTGGTTTTGTTTTGAGTTGACATACCCCTGATATCATCACATCAGACATGGGTCATCTACAACATCACATTGACTGTCACAGCTAAGCCAATAGTATTTAACAGCAGTGTGAGTGACAGAAAATGAGGGCAAATAATGATCTTCCATTGCTTGTCAATACACAGACATTAAAAACACCTACCTTTTCCTGCAGCTGTTTCCACAAAAGCAAATGATACTTTACAGGGTTTTTTAAAATAAAAAAATAATAATTAGGACCAAAATTGTTTAGCATGATGAATGTCAACAAATACCTTTTAATACACACATGCGGGCATGCACGCGCACGCACACACACACACACACAAAACCCTTTTCCAGCCATTTGCATTTTAATGAGATTTGAACTGTTAATAAATGAGGCAAGTTTACTAATTACCTTAGTGAGCATCTAAAATAAAAGTGAACTTTGTCAGACGAATTAATATGTGTTGCTCATTAGGGTGCCCTAATTGCTGCAAATAATTAATGTTTTACCAAGCACAGCTGAAAATAAATTATTAGTATTTATTTGTTCCACACTTTGACAAACACCCTTGATGATAAATGATGGATCGAATGTGACTTGCTGACCTTCAAGATGAATTTAATTTCTGTTGTAGTAACTGGATAATGAGATTATTCCTATTAGAGATATGCTGGTACACTCTTAATGCATTTAAAGGATCGTGTACAAAAGAAATGTACTTTACATAAAGAGAAGCAGATTGTGTGAGTGGAAGCAGGAGATTTTTAGCAGAAAAGTGGCTGCAGGGAGGAGTGCTTAATCCTTTCCCTGCCAGCTGGTTTCTGACACCAACTTGTTACCATCCTGGCTGTTTTCAGCATGTGTGATTCTGGATGCATATTTAATCTTGCAAAAAGAATCTGGAACCCCAGGGGAAAATGTATCTTGGAGCATAAGGTTTACCTGGCAAATTAGCTACTTTATATCCAAGGATATTTGAAGGGCCCAGAAAGTGGTGTCCCAGGCAAGACTAATTCCTTTTAAAAAGTTCATCCCTTAATTAAATACTTTCTGAATAAAAACTTCCATGTTTTGTAAGGATTATTACCTTTTTTTGCTCTATTTCTTTGTTAGTTATTGATGTGCCTCTCCTCTCATCTTATTACCATTTTCATATGTATATCTAATATATAAATTGCTTAGCAATTTTTTTTATATTAGCAGTAAAGAAGAAGGGGAAGAAATTCAGTTCCAAAAACCCCTCCTGAACATCTCAATCAATTTGCCATAGATAGGATCACAATAGCACAGTTATTAAAATGCAGCTTGAAAAATGACACATTATCTGATATCTCCTAGATTCCTAGATGGAATCTGAAATACTGATTGTCCCAGATTCTAGGGCCCATTCACAGTACACAATAAAACCACTATGATTCCACTTTAACTGCCAGAAATGCATTTTGTGGGATCCTGGGATTTGTAACCTGGTGAGGCAGTGGCACTCTCTGACTGGGAATTCTAAATTGCTAACCTCAGGATTCCATAGGACAGAAACATGGCAGTTAAAATGAAAGAGTAGCATTATAATTCTGAATGCTATCTGCAGTCACTAACCACTGGATAGTGTGGAGATGGTGGTGGTGATTATGATGGTAATTATGATGAAGCTGATTGACCGGTAACACTGGATATCCTATAATTTGGGGGTCCTTTCTTCAAGCAAATTGTTAGGCAATGTATGCAGACAAGTGAATTCAAGCTCCTCTGATGTTCTGTCATAACTACCTGATAAGACTCTCCCAAGGAAGTTAAGCCCTATAGTGTGAGGAAGCTGAAAGCACACACAGTTGGCTGATAAGAGCAAGTACCTTATAAACCTTACTTTTAAAGTTCTACTTGGGAGTGCACCATGCTGCTGGGAGGAATAGGAGTCTCATTTTATCCACTATCTCCTGGTTCAATCTCCTGGTTCCACACATATTGGAACTTGTAATTCCCATGCATGCCAGAAGCAGTAGATAGGCCTGAGCTTATACCAGAAAAAAAGGCAGGCAGGCAGGCAGGATTCTACAAATCATGTAATGAAATAGTGGTCAATGATTACATATAAAGTGGGCCCTTGGTATCTGCTGGGATTTGTTTCCAAGACTCCCTGTTGATACCAAAATCCGCAGATGTCCAAGTAGCATTAAATACAGTGGTGTAGTAACATTGTGTCTCTTAGAAAAAATGGCAAAATCAAGGTTTGCTTTTTGGAATTTATATATTTTTTCAATATTTTCAAACCATGGTTGAATCCATGGATAAAAAATCTGCAGATATGGAGGGCTGATTGTAGGATTGTGGACTTTCAAGTTATGAACAATGTCCCAGTTTTTACAGTCCCAAACAGTATGCTAAAACAGGAGGGTCATTCAGCTTGCTAGAGGTTTTTCTTGCATATATGGTTGTTGGCTTCTGCTCATTTTGAAGAGTTAATATAAGTTATGTAGGACTGAATGTAATTTTATCAAGTCATCAATATGACCAGCAATGTGTGGCGAAACTGTTTTAATGTCTTACAAATTCTAACTCAGGGCACCTTTCCTTTTGGGTAAAACCTTTCCTTTTTGCCTGACCATAAATCTTCCAAAGGGACTGCAGAGCTTTCAGGGCATTTGTAAGTGCAATTTTCTCTAGCCTGTTTTCCTAATACTTTCTTTGATTTATAACTTGCTACCAAGGGGCAAACCTTCTGTCAATTGCTCTAGCCTCTTGCTTCTGTTTTACAGATGTTTCTGAAGAATGAATTCATTTCATTCTTTGAGACTCATGATTTCTGTAAACTATGGCAGTGTGAGTTAGAGGTAAAAGTAGAGCAAGGCACTGTACAATGCATTGAACAGGTTTCCCCCAGCAATAACCAGTGACAGCTGCCAGTGGGACTATAATTTCCGCTTTTCAACATTGTTATGAGTTGAAGTATATTGACAGTTTTGTAAAATATAGTGTCATCCTACATATAGTCCCATTTAGTCTGATGGGACTTCCTCCCAGGTAAACAGGTAAAAGATTCCATCCTTAGTGTTCAGATAAGATGAGAACCACCCCACATTCTGAATAAGTTTGATAAATAATGAAAATTTTGGTAACATTTCCTCCAGGGGAAAGATGTTCTTTTGACGACAAAACATTCAGTTAATGGAGTTTTAACTAAAGTGGAACCCAGTTTTGCACACCAGTTACAAACTCCTGAAGCCTTTTCATTTATTTGTGTGAGGCTAATGGGTGAGATATTCAAACTCGTTGCCAGAAGCAGCATTCAATTCATCAAAGTAAATCCGATGTAAAAGAAGAGCCCTAAAGGAAAGAAAGCTCCATAGACTTGGATTCTAGAGTCTTCCCAGCCGCCATGGGGTGCAGATGAGGGATTCCTAAAGTTCTTAAAAGGGATTCTTAAAAGTAATCCAAATTATTACTTTTCTAAACTATGAGAAGTGTTCTACAATGCTATTGGTGTGAGGAACAAAGCAGAAAAACACGATTCTGCTATCAGTCTGGGGTTTGAATCTTTCAGTATTCAACTATGTGACTGTTGACCCAAGGTTGTCATCTCTCCTTTATTTCCTCCTAAATGAGTGTTAGACACAGCAAAGGAGTGTGTATGTTGGGACAAGGTGTATCTACTTTGATGAGGGGAAATTTAAATTCAGAATATACTTTGAAGAATTTACCAGACTTTGAGAAATCAGATGTTCCGCATAGAAGAGCTTAAGGTTGAAAACATTCATGTAAAGGAGAAAGCAAAATTGACAGCTTTCCTCATACCTAGAAATGACTACATCAGCAGGAAGCACAACTATTGCTGCTATCAGGATCATACAAATAAGTAGCAGAAACATTGTTAAAGGAAAATATTGTGTGATTTTAGGAAACCTTTCACCTCATCATGGTTGCCAAATCAACCTATAGACTTGATTCCATGAATTTTAATTTCAGCACTACACTTGCCTAACTTTATTTATTATTTATTATATTTATTTGTATCCTGTTCTTTTCCCAGGACTGGGACTCAGAGCAGCTTCACAGCATTAAAAACAGTACAATTAAAAACATAAAAAATAAATTAAATTAAAAAATAAAAATAATAAAAAGTACATTAAAAATAAAAAGTACATTAACTTTACATTCATATGCAGAAACAGTACAATGAACAGGAGATTCCACTGGAAGAAAATTAATAATATTGTACTGACTGAAGCTCTTGAGTTCAGCTAAAGTACCATCTCTGAGTATATGATCAACAAACATAATCACTTGGCCACTGTTTTTCCATCTTGGTTCAAGGAGTACTACCTTTTTCATTGCAAAAAGAGCCAACAATTGGTAATTTCAGCATTCAGAATTTGCACAGATGACTAAACTGTTGATCAGGAGCTAAAGAGATTAGCAAGATGCAGTTGAGTTTTGATTAATTTCTGCAAACCTGTAAAAACAGTCAGACATGGATATGTTTTAATTAATATAATATGTAGCTCACTTATTCATGGTTGATGACTACAGATATTTAAGTGTTTCCATCACCTATTTGTCAATGGCTTCAAAAACTAAGAACTTAATATATTGGCATGTCAGGAGATTATATATTTTATGCAAATGTCTTCAGAAAGTAATCTGTTTTCACTTTTTAATTTCAATTAATAATTTGTCAAGCATTACATAAATCATGTGGTGTTTTTTTACTGTTAGTCATGATTGAAAGATGTTTCATTTTCTCTACCGTATGGAAGAACAGTGCTAACCTTATTGGGAAAATATTTTTCTCTTTTGAATATAAAGAATACTGTCTCTGGAATATCTAGGTCTATAAAACATTTGTTATAAGGATAGCTGCAAATTATTTCTAAGGAAACAGTCAACCCCCACAATGAAATTTGTTACTTTAATTTGTTATGTTTAAACATAACAAAATGAATAGAAGTGGGGTTGTCTCCCTTTGATATACTATGAACTGAAAAACAAATCTAAACATTCACCAATATTACACTGATGTTTGCAGTCACACAATTTTGATTACAATAGTTGGGTGCATAGACAGTTTACTTTGTGGAGTTTAATATTGGTTGTAGAGGAAGTATTGGGGAGTTGGGTACAGTAGCATTTTACAAAGGCAGTGGATATTCACATGAAAAACATAGATTCATGGAGGTTGGGCCTGTTTTTTTGTTTTTTAAAAAGTGGCCCATTCAGTTTTAAAAATCCCACAGTTGCCACACTTATTCAAAATGGGGCCACAAAAATCCCTGAGAATTGTGGTGCATGATATCATACCAACATTTTCAAATTGCTTTTTCTTTTCTCCTTTTTTTAAAAAAACCTCCTTGCCACCATTCCATATGTTCCCATTATTTTCACCTCTATTTACATTGGAAAAGAATTGGAGGACTACTCTCCAGCCTTTTCCAACACTGAAAAAAATGGATTTGCCCCTCTCAGCCAGCAGAATATTAATGTACTATGAACTGACTGGACTGTATAGCTCAGATTAATATATGGATTCTACCACACATATCTTAAGCTATTTTATGTTACCCAGAGGAATAACTAATCTTCAGTGTATTGTCAACTTGATGGCTTAGGCTTGGGTCTCACATAGAACACATAGGTGCTGTGTAATCTTCCATTATCCAAGGCTGAATTATGGAAAGAAAAGATTTAATACAGTATCAAGTTCATTCTCATGAGGGATTGTTCTCCAAAGAATTTTGCAAGTCCAAATTTAATTGACTTGAGTAGAAGATCCTTCATCTTTTCCACTGGGACATTATTCTTTGTTACAAAACACCATATAACTCCCTGATAAAACCTCAGTGGATCATCTACTTGAATCTTATTCCTCCCTGGTGTTCTATTCATGGAACCAGAAATAAAACAGGAATATTTATGTGGCAGAGAAAGATATTGAGAAAAGGGGTTTGCTGAATATTTTCCTTTTTATGGTTTTTGAACCACAAACAATGATAGGAGAGTGACAAAATGTTTAATAGCACAATCCCAAAACAAACATCTTTTGATTATAAGAATGTTTTCTTTCTTCAGCAATATTTGGCATTCATATTTCTCTGTTTCCTACGGTGTGAGTAGACAATATCTGGTGTCCACAAGATCTTTTTAGCTACACTTCTATAAACCTGCACCAGAATGACAAATGTGCAGAGATTCTAGGAGTTGTAGTTTAAAATGCCCCCCTTAAAGGAGGCAATTCCAGTTTTAGGGCAGCAATACAAGAAAGGGGGCAAATGCACAATACATTTCACTTGGAGTGGGACAATATGATACAGATCCAGAAGTACAAGCAGACTGAAATTTCAGAGGGTGCTATTTTTTTCTTCTTCAGAATTTGGGGTCCCAAGTCATATAAGGTTTTGTAGGTAGCACTAAGAACTTGTATTAGGCTCTGAAACAAACAGGCAACCAATTCAGCTCCTTTGAATCAATGTCATATGGTCCTTGACATGTATCGCTGTCAGTTCCCTGACTGCTCTATTTTGTATCAATTATAGTTTTAGGGCAGATTTTTAGAGCACCCCTACATATACTTCTGCTATACCATCTCTTCTTCACATTGTTTGTTTGTTTGTTTGTTTTTATCCCACCTTTCTCCAAAAATGGGACCCAAGGTGGCTAACATCATTGCACGCACCCATTCATACGTGTCCAAACAGTGCTGCACTGCATGGGCATCATCATCATGCATGAGCATGCCAATGGCGCTCTGCACGCAGGCTAAAAAGATCCCGCTGGGAGTGAGTTCCTTTTAGGCCTCCCAGAGGCTGTGACCTTTGGTTGTCGTGAGGTCCATCTGCCCATCTGTCTAGCCCTTATGTCTATATCTTTCAAATTGGTCATTTGCTGTGGTAGCCAGAGGTCTGGTATCTTCTTCTTTTCCTCTGTCAGTTGGGGTTCCACAGGGCTCCATTTTGGGCCCATTGTTATTTTCTTTATACACCTTATTTCTTGGTAATCTTATCAGTTCATATGGTTTTCAATATCATCTTTATGCTGATGATACACAGTTATATTTTTCTACTACAGAACTTTCTTCAGATATTGAGCATTGTGTTACAGGATGTCTCTCGGCTATCTCATCATGGATGCTTCACTGGCATCTAAAACTTGACATGGCTAAGACAGAACTACTCATCTTTCCTCCAAAGTCTACTTTACAATATACATTATATACAATCCAATATTGCTAAAAGTAAACCTTTTCTAGCATCTTTTTCTGCTAAGGCCTTAGTTCATGCCCTAGTTATCTCCCGCCTTGACTACTGCAATCTTCTTTTGATGGGGCTCCCATTTTCCTACCTTAGTCCTCTGATTTCCATTCAACATTCTGTTGCTATGACTATCTTTTTAGCTCATTGGTTTGATCATGTCACCCCACTTCTGGCATCTCTTCACTGGCTACCCATTCCTTTTAGAATTTGGTACAAGCTTCTTCTCTTAATGTTTAAAGCTCTACACAACCCAGCTCCCCCTTATCTGTCAGTCCTTATTTCATCTCACCATCATGTTTGAGATTTGTGGTCCAGGAGGTTGGGATTTCTTACCCAGCCAAGGGTTTCTTCTTCCTTGGCTCAGTTTTGTCTTTTTTCACTTGCTGCACTGTACTACTGGAATTGCCTCTCTGAACATCTGTGGACTATCTCTTCTCTTGCTAGTTTTAAATCTGAATTAAACACTTTCTTCTTCTCTAAAGCATTAGGAATTATATTTTAATATTGTTTTATAATTTTATATTTGAATATAGGTATTAATTGTTTATAGTTTGTATTTTAGCTGCATAATTTGCTTAATTTTATATAGGTTATATTTTATGTCTTTTAGCTTGTACACCATTGGCAGGTTATATGCTATTTTGATTATGCCTGTAAAGTGCCATGCGAATTTATGGCACTATATAAACAAACATATAACAACAACAACAACAACACACGAGAAAATAATAACTATGATCTAAATGAGAGGCTGCCAGCACATGTGATTAAGCTATCTCTTTCCAGTTAATGATTATAGCTGGTATACCAGCTAAAGGTGGTTTAAGATATGGTATGCCACTGAGGCTGGCTCCAGTGATAAAGCTGGATAAAAGACTACCCACAAAGTGTGCACTTCTTCTTATAAGTAAAGTGCAATGCCATCTGAGATCCGTCACCCATATGAACGTCATCAGGCAGGCTTGCAATTTCCAGTGAAGTGGTGTATGAAACCAACCAGGAAATGTCTGTGCATTGAAATGGAGAATAATAATAATTTATACTTTGATTCAAACATGTGAAATAATCTGAAGTGGGGAAAAAAATCAGAAATAACTTTCACAACTTATTCTCTTTTGTGGATCCCCCCCCCCCCCCCCAAAAAGCAAAACCCCTTTTATCACAGCAAAAAAGTCCAATGGCAATAATGAGGACAATTTCACACATCTGTATTATGAATATGTGTTGTTGTTTATAATTCTGATCAGAGTGTGGAACATTAATTTTGAAAAAGAATTCAATTATGTTAAATATTAGAAAGAGGGAAATATTCACTAATATTTGAAATTAATATTCACTAATATTTGAAATTGTTTAGTTTGTTAAGGTATCATGAATTATCTCCTTGTTTAGAACAAGGATTTAGGGGACACGTCCTGGAATTTGCAGATAACTGCATGGAGGTTATCGCTGTTGGCCCTATAAGCACACTTTGCTATTGACACCTTCAAAAGTATTTTCCTCCATTCTTTATGTTTTCCTTTTTGAAATTGCTTTCCCTGACCCCATTCCTCCAGGTTGATTTTTTTTTCTTTTCAGATACACTGGAAAGACTATAATGCAATTTTTGCCTGAGAATGCTGGGACTTCAGCAGATCTGGAAGCTGTCATGTTTGGAGAGGTTATTTGAAAGTATGGGATCTCATCTCACAACTTGTACAATTATACTTTGCCAGTAATTTCCATCTCTTTTCTTTCTACTCCTTTCCATATGCAGCATTTACACTTTCCCTCCAAACATCTTGTGTATTAATAAGAAATGATGTTAAAGATTAACGAAGAGTTATATCTTCATTTCACTTAGAATAACTGGTTCACTGCAAGTGCAGGTATAAATGGTTAGTTTTAAAGATCATAGCAGTATGAGATTTAAAAATGGAAGATTTTTAATCAAAAATGCTTTAAGTGCCTGTGAGCATATGCAGTTTTTACCCCTCTGTACAACTGAGTCACTATAAACTTCCTCCCTGCTTTCAATGAAGAAAGTGACCTGCAAAGATCAGTGGTTGTTTTGATCATTTAACTCAATAGGACTCCTTCTCTCTTGGAAGACACAGGGAGAGAGAGGAAGATGTGAAATTAGTTAATTACATCTTTTGGCTCTAAAATCCAACATTATTGAAGCACTCAAACTGTATGATTCACTAACAGAGAAGAAAAGAATGAAAGAGGAAGACACACACACACAGAGAAGCCAAGAGAAAAGGACAGGGTGAAGACAACTTTCCTCTTGTTGATCCAAGTTCTCAACACTGTGTGAACATTGGTAAACACACTAAAAGATTATGAAAGGCTTTAATGGGCTTTACCTTGAAGAGAAATGTGGAGGACAAAGTTTGAGCTCAATGCCTTTTTTTGGATCACTAATATCACTGGTGAAAGTGTATGACCCATTGGATCAGGGAGCGAGCGGAAAGCAGAGTGGGGAAAAGAAAGAGGGAAAGCCTTAAAAAAGAAAGAAGGAAAGAAAGAAAGAAAAAGGAATGAGGTTGAGGGAAAACTTTTTCACTTAATTATCCAAATGCTTAGCACTTTGTGCAAATCAAGAAACATGCTGAAGGATTGTGAAGTGGTTTGTTGCAGCTTATGTAAAATAATAATATATAATATTTTAAATTACACTATAATGTATAATAGAATTTGGAATAAAATCAACATAGGGTTATGACTACTTAATAATTTCCCATAAGTATGGCTGTTTTCCTGAACCAGCCAGAGGAAAAGCCACCAACCCTAATATATTCTAATATTCTAGAATTCATTGAAGTATTAAACCCTATGATCATCTTTTGTGTTGATCAGACAATCTAGGTAGAAGAATATAGCAAATTAATATAACAATGTATTAATTGTCTCCTTATTTTCAAGCTGTAGAGTGGATGCACAACAATAGTGCTGTGGGGCTTACCATGCAACCACTCTTATAGTCCAGGGTGGAAGGACAGTATAGGCTGGACTCAATCTTGCAACCGCCCAGTTCTCTTTCTCAGAATTAAATGTGGTGCCTTGTTGTAGGAGGTGAGAATGTCAGCTAATGGGATCCAGAGTCCTGTTTGGATCCCATTGGTTGACAAACCCATCTGGGATGAAAGTGGCATGCTATTTTTCTTGAATCAATTCTCAAGTCAATTTCTTTTCCTTGTTTTTTGCCTCCACCACTGTAACTGGGGTTGTACACACAGGCCAGGCTACACTGAGTCAGAAGGAGAAACTGGGGAGGGAGGGGAGGCTTCTCAGATGATTTGTTAGGAGTCACAGATAAGGACTTGGTCCTTGGTTGGTGCTGGGAAGGGAGTGTGAACATCTATTTGTCCCTGCACCAAACCCGGGACTAACTTGGGTTAGCACTGGGGCAAGAATAGCATGATTTCAGACCATGCTATCTTTGCCTATCTGCTCAGGACCACTGTTTTTTAATCTTGTTTATCTTCAACAATTTAAAATAGTTAAAGTGTTCCTTTCCATGCCAGGGTCAGGTTTTTAGCCTAAATCTAGTTGCTGGTACCACCTACATTAAGCCAACTGGATGAATAGAATTTACTTAAGTGTTATCTTATCTTTTAGCACCAACTCCAATAACTTGTTATATTGCTTATAAGAAGGATTCACATACTTTGTACAGGAAATCAAAGCAAAATGGTAAACCTGGGAATAA
The DNA here is from genome assembly GCF_019175285.1 of Sceloporus undulatus. NCBI lineage: Eukaryota > Metazoa > Chordata > Lepidosauria > Squamata > Phrynosomatidae > Sceloporus > Sceloporus undulatus. The sequence goes on from NC_056525.1 coordinate 160,344,514, forward strand.
TTATGTTGAATCCAGTGGGATGACACTGAGAATCTGTCAACTTCATTTTCATTGTGCTTTTCAGATCCTATTAGTATTCTCATTATATCCCAGTTTCATATTAGGTTGCAAGAGGTTCCCCCCTCCTGCCCCACTTGAAATTAAACATATTTTGGCATACATTTGTCTCAAAGTAAACTTTTTTGCAACTTTTCATGAGTAAAGTGTTTTTGATTCTGATTAGATCTTTGTCAAAACAGCAACACCAACAACAAGGTAGTCATTTAAGAGAGCTAGATTTCAAAGTTTGCTTCCCACTTCAGGTGTGTGTGGGGGTGATTTATTAATCAATCATTCTTAATGGATTATTAGATCAGTTATCAAATGGAAAACTGTTCCCTCACAGTAGAGAGATCATGCAGAACCTCTGTGACTAACTGAAAGAAAGAAGTTGTCAGCATGAGCTTTTGTAAATTTCGGTCTACTTCCTCAGATGATTTTGCAAGAAACATCTGAGGAAGTAAACTAAAGTCTATGAAAGCTCATGCTGACAATTTCGTTCTTTCAGTTAGTCTCAAAGGTGCTACAAGTTCTCGCTACATACTGATTCTACAGACTAACATGGCTAGATCTTTGAATTCTGTTCCTTCATAGATAACAGTGTAATACACCAAATATGATTACAGCAAAGTTGTACAATTTACTGAAAGTAAATTGGGGTGTGTGTGTGTGTGTGTGTGTGTGTATAGAATTGTTCCTGTGTGTCTTCAATTCATCTCTGACTTGTGATGTGATGTTAGCATGCTCTACAGCCCTCCCACTGGAATATGGGGTTTCATATATTCATATTTTTGATCTCATTTTAGATATGTTTTAGTATATCACAATGGCCTTGGAAACACTACAATGGGAAAGGCACACTGGCCCAAAGACATGTGGATGGCCTAGATAGCACTAAATAAAGTCTAAAGGGGTATGGTGATTACTCCATCCTCCCCCAGGCTTTTTGCATAACCTCTTACAGTTGGGAGTGAGCAAATCCTATCACAGAGCAGTTAAAGACCATATTTCCTCCTCACCCCAGACTGTGCCCCTATTCACTTTTCCTATCCAACCATGCAGGTGTTGTCTCAAATCCTGTTAACGTTTTGTTACTCTAAAGTTAAAGCCATCAGTCATTCCAGTATATTGATGTCAATCCCTTAGGAAAACTGTCACACCTTGTGGGAATGCCAAATACCCCTTAAAGGTGCAAAACAGGATAGAGTGGACCCTTGTTGTACACTGGGTTTTGGTTTCATGATCCCCCATGGATAACAAAATCTGTGTATACTCAAGTCCCATTAAATATAATGACATAGCAAAACAGCGTCCCTTATAAAAAATGGAAAATCAAGGTTTGATATATGAAATTTATACTTTTTAAAAAACATTTTCAAATCGTGGATGCTTGAATCCTTGTATAAAAAAATCTATGTATAAGAAGGGCCAAGTGTATAAATATCTACTCAGAACAGCCAATTTCCTGTTGCAGGGTACTACAGACTGAAACTCCTTTCCCACAAAACAGGGCTCTGGGCTCTGTTTCACCCTCAGACACTGTCCGAGCCACTCTCTGTAGAAATCTGTCTTCAAAGGGTTTTTTTTTTTTGGTGGTGGTGGGGGGGTAACAATGGGCAGCCCTATCATAGGTTTTTCTTGGCAAGATTTATTCATGTGAGTTTTGCCATTGCCTTTTTCTCAGGCTGAGTATAACTTGTCTGAGGTCACCTAGTGGGTTTCTTAGCTGAGCAGGATTTAAACTCTGGTCTGATTCTTTGTCCAGCACTAAAACCACTACACAGTTATTGCTCTCACATGCATATATATATGAAAATAATTGCTACTACCTGTATTGAATGATGATGTATCCCTCTCACTCTCAAAGCCCATTCAGTCTCTCAATAAATAGTAAGTAGCTCATAATATTATAGCCCTCATATTAAAAAAATTCCACCATTCCATTTTCCATTGCTGTCAGCTGTATTTGTAAGTGCCCTCTCAATTATATTAGCTCTTGGGTTTATTTTGTTCATTGCCATCCCATTCTTGTGAGAGCCATCAAGAACAAGTTCTCTTTCAGCATTCTAAACACTCTTTCAATGCTGATTTCTTCATGCAGTAATTTCTGTGACCCCCAGATTATTCTTGTCTCTTAAATCCAAGCACACTGCAGAAATAATCCTGTTGGAGAGTGATTTAAATGCCTTGGCTCAGTGCTAGGGAATCCTGGGGATTGTAGTTTATTGGGGTGCCAGAGCTCTTTGACAGATAAGATTAAATTACTGTTCCCAGAATTCCTTAGCATTGAGCCAGGGCAGTTAAAACAGTCTCAAACTGAATTATTTCTGCAATGCATTTTGAAGCCCAGTTTTTCACCTGCATAAAATAAGGAAATTAGATAATTCTATGAAATGAAATGATATACCCAGCAATGGACAAATGTCACAAGGATGGAAGAGGTCAGGCAGATTTCCTTCCTTCAGCTGTAAGCTTTGAGTCAAAGATGAGTCGAAAGAAGTCCATAGTCCAGACCTATTTAAATCCAGATTGTGGTGCATAGAAAGAAGTGTGAAATGAGTTAAAACTGATAGCTAGTTTATGAGCCAAATGTAGAAATATTCACTTGTTCAGTGCCTCAGTCAGCTAATGCTAGAGTTTACAGTTACTTCCTTATACTGTAAAGTGATTCCAGTATCCACAGCCTAGGGCCTGAGCAGGTGACAGCATGGTTTATCCCATGCTCTCCTGCCTCCAATGCCCCCAACCCAGGATCTGGGGTCACTTCTTGTCTCACTGGTGTGTGAACCATCTGAGAAGCCCCCCCCCCCTCAGTAGCCCTGTCTGACACGGAAACAGGATGCCTTTCTGCAGGTGCCTTGTTTCTGCCTGCGACTGGGTGACTGGGCTTCTCAGGGTGACCCCGGGGGGTGTGTGTCTTCTCAGATGAACTGCCAGACATTAAAATAAGTAGTACCAATGGGGGTGTAAACACCCTGGTTTTGCAGTGGAGTTTCAAGGAAATCTACACAAAACCAGGTCTTTTTAGCCTGGAGTAAAGGCTATTTACCAAGGCCAGATCCACTGGATTCATGTCTAAATGCACAATTGGGCCCAATCCTACCACAGGGGGTTTCGCCTGTGTCATCTAAATTAGACAACTTGAGGCTAGGGGGAAGTTGGGCCTTTGGCCCATGTGGACAACTCCTTAGTGACCTAGAATTATGTATAACACTTCCCCTTAAATATTTTTTTCCAGATTCTCACCAATATCTTATCCTGGGCTGTCCTGCCAAACTTTTTACCTTTTTTGTGACTAGCCAATACTTATTTAACAGTGTCCCACATCAGTTGGCCACTGATGTTATGTGGAAAGAAACATGACCCATGGTCCAACATATGAAGTTGGGAGTTGCTGATGAAATAATCAGTTTTAAGTGCATACCACTGGTATCTGATGGCTCTGATGTCAGTGGGACAGTGAAACACTCTAGGATTTAATCGAAACATTAAAGGAGATGGTGCTAGAGAGCATACAACACCATTGTTGAAACATTCCTAAGGGCTGATGGTCCATTCTGGGCACAATACATCTTAGATCCTGCCTATCTACAACAACACAAGAACCTTTATCTCCTTGAATGAGTCTACCAAAATGTTTGTATTCTCCGGGTAGGGCTTTCTCTCAGTCCCATTACCTCTTAGACTCATCTGGTGGAGATATAGGTTACAATGGCTGCTTCCATACTGTGGATATCTCTCCCACTTCCCCCCTTTGTTCTTTTACCAACAAGTATAAAGTTTTTTATTAAGAGCCTTTTAGTTTTTTTATTGTGCTTTAAATCTGTTTTTAATTGTTTCAGGTGAGCTTTTTTTAAAATCTATTATGTATCGTTTCCACTACATTTTGTTTTAATTTATAATGTAAGTTGCTTTGGTTCCCATACTAGTGAGATATAAATTATTAAAATGAAATAAGTAATGGAGCTATCCAAGATGCTGAACCCTAGCTTCAAAATAGGATTAGCATTTTGGGTAGCAATTTTAAATTTGGGACTAAAACCAGAAGAGGTTAACTATGCTACTCATTCCATTGCCACCAGATGCTAAGTGGGTAACCCTGCGCATATGATGCCAACAATACATGATGGCATGCATGTTGCCTAATTTTGGGTCCGGTTTCAAATGTCAATTCCTATCACATAAGACTCTGCACTCAGGGGATAATTGTCTGATGGTGCATTGTCAGCCTACTTTGGAACCTAGCCATAAGGTCTAGTTTTCATGCAGCAATGGTTCTACAAGCAGCCTTAATTTTGTGCTGCCCATGAGACTTGTGGTTCTGGCAGGAACAAACATCCTTGTTTATTTCATGTAGCGAATATAATCAGTTGAAGCAAGAGCCATTTTTTAAACTAGGACCCAAATACCTATGAAGCTGGAATTTGGTATAGTCCAGGGCTTTTTCATACTTTGATCTAATTCTCATTTGTGCAACATCTAAGTGTAATTAGAGAACTCATTACTTTAGTTATAGAAAACATGAGGTTATAGAAAAAGCCCAGTAATATCTGCTATAATTTACTTGTTAATATTGCACATTTTAATTGTTTGTTTAATTAGCAGACCCTGCTCCTGTGAATGCCACATTACTAGTGTAACCACTTAATATTAATGTGCCTGGTTTTAATGTAATTCAGTAATGAATATATGATGATGAACCTGGTCACGGAACCATGAAATCACAGGAATAGGAGTATAAATTCTTTAGTTCAGTCTGAGAAAAGTTCATCTTTCTGCTAACTTGCTGTGCTGTAATTTGGTTTATGTTAATCAGAACTAATCAATCATTTCTAATTAACTAACAGAGGTGAGCTGAGGCCTCCTACAACAGTGAAACTTTACAAGGAAACTTGTTTTGTTCTTTAAGAGGTGACTTGGTGCTTCAAGTTGAACTCCACTGCACTGGGAAACTTTCTTTTTGTCAAGTTGGTGAATATTTTCTGATTCCTAAATAAAAAATTAAAATTAAAATTTAAAAAAAATGTTTAAATGTACTTGCATCTTTGGTCAAGGTCAAAATGCAGCCCCCCCTCCCCAAATGCTCAAGAGATGAACCAAAAGGAAACATTATTTTCTAATGTCTGGTTCCCCCACTAAAGTCCAACCAAACATATTGATTGTCCAATATTTGAATGATGCATAGGAGGGCATCTTAAAGGTAATATGGTCCATGAGGCATTCTGTCCTGCCTAGCTATGCTGCACCTTTCTCATTCACCTCCTCGTGCAGTCCAGCCTTCCAACACAAAGAGGACTCCCTCATAAATGCTGACTTCACACTAAGAATTAAATCACTTTGACACCACTTTAACTGCCATGGCTCAGTGCTATGGAATTCTGGGATTTGAAGTTTTGTGAGATATTTAGCCTTCCCTACTGGAGAGCTCTGGTGACATAACAAACTACACATTCCAGTATTCCATAGGATGGAGCCCTGGTAGTTAAAGTGGTGTCAAACTGCATTAATTTTACACTGTAGTAGCAGCCTGAGGTAAAGTGTGCCCTTGGCTTACACGGGGGATCCGTTCCACCACCACCCCCGCATAAGCCCAAAACCGCATATGCTCGTGTTCCATTCACGTGCACGCGGTGGTGCAGTGGCATGTGCGTGCCACAGGCACGCACCTCATTCATTTGAATAGGATGTGCAACCCCTTGTGTCCCGCACACTCCCGCGTGGCTCTACACAGGTTTGAGTGTATGCTCAAATCCGCATATAGCGCGCCCGCTTATGATGCGGGCGTACTGTACTTGGGAAATTTACCAGCAATGACTGTATTTGCTTTTGTAAGACTATGATGTCAAAACAGATTTTGCGGAGTTGGTCAGATTCTAGCATTTTTAATATGCTCTGTTTAAAGACAAAGAAATTTTGCTCTCCATTCTCACTTTGAAAGCTACATGGATGCATGCAGTACTCTCCTTTTAGGAAGGAAAATTCCTGTCCCACTGGTTTTTGCTTGTATTTTTCTTAAAGGTGTTGGACTGCTACCTATTTTAATATTGTGTTATTTACACATTTAAAATGTCACCTCTTTGCCAGATATGTAGCATTTTTCACTCAAGCCCCATTAATCTCTTCACTAGCTCTTTCTGAATCCTGTTTTCTTTGTAACATAAAAGCCACAAGCCTATACCCACTTTCCTCAAACTAAGTTCCATTGAACTCAAAGAAACCTTATTTTATTTTATTTTATTTTTGTTTTGATAGAATGTATACGATTGTGCTGGACTAGAGCATTTCTATCAGTCTGGGTGGAAGATTTATCCAAAGCCCTTCCAGGTTCACGTTGTGAAGGTAGAAGAGAAATGAGAGCAGCAATGTCCTCTTTTCATGCCTGTTCCATTCATGATTATGTAATCATCACTATCACCTTTATTTATACCCTGCTTTCCTCTCTCAAACCAGAATTTAAAGTGGCTTTATTTATTTTGTTTTTTGTTTCTACTGAGGGGGAGAGAAACATCCAATTCATCTCATGGTCCCTGGATTCTTAGAACATATAATTTTTACCTGATATTCATTCCATTTGTAAATAAGATTATCCCCCCCCCCCACACACACACACCTCAAAATTTCTTTCTACTGAAGCATAAAGAGGTCTCACCCCCTGGCTTTGTTAGTCAATATAATTGTTTGTTTTTAAATTTATTTTTTCAATCTGCGTGGCTTTATGCATAGGCTTTGGGGCATATTTTCAAAGATGTGTGGGAGCTGGAAAATTATATATGAAGCCCCCTATCCCCTAATTGGCATTTCTGTGCATACTTTTGCCCTATGATTTAATTACATATTTATTTTCAAATTTAGTTCAATTAGACATCTTAAAAGCCTTCTCTTCAGGGAAATAACAACTAGCAATTTCACTTCCTTTTCCTTCCACCATCTCATGATTATACTAGAAAATTTGGTGCACTGTTTTCTCCTGGGTTCTGTTTGCATACTAAATGGGAATGCATACCAAGAACTCTCAAATTTATTCTAAAATCTACTTTAAGTTTTTGTGCTAATCTCCAAGGCATATCATTAAGGATACTATACTGCTTCTTTGACCAGCAATTTGAACCTAATCCAAAATTAGTAAATTGCCACTTTATCTTATCCCTGGGGGTTAGCTATAGCCTATTGAAAATGAACAGATAGGGGGAAATCACTTTTCATTCTGTATTATCTCTCCATGAATATCAGCAAAAAGATTGAACATGATTTTATCTCCTTTCCATTGCATACCAATGGAATCTGAGCTTACCTTTGGATCTTCATGCCTTGGATATACAACAACAAATAATAAATTGTTCCTACTCACCCTCCCCAACTGCAGAAATATTCCATGATGCATAATGTAAACAGACAATTACTAGAAAAGACAAATGACAGCAACTGGCATAGTCAATATCCAAACAGTGCTTGCCATGATAGCTTCCAAAATTCATATAGTTCAAAGCTGGACCATTTATAGAATTTGCACGTAACATATATGTTGTAAATGTATGCCATGTCATCTCAAACATGACTTCAGCTGTTTTGCCTTTGCAAAGTGTGAGTGTCAATTTTTTCTAAGAATTTTCTAAGACCAAACTTTGTATAACCAGCAATTATTGGATAAATCTTGGATGTTCTTCTGTGTCCTTGCTATATCTATCCTTGTTGCCTTCAGCAAGGTAGATATGAGATCTTTACATAGGGCATTTTCATTTGCTTTATCATTTGCTTTATTGATAAAATCAAAAGAGAACTTGGAAAGCATATATTTTGACAAGTTATTTTGTTAATCCACTCAAGAACCTCCAGCCAAAGTGGAATTATTGTAGGTCAGCAGAATCACATACATCCCCATGTGCCAACTCTATTCCAGCCTCTTCAACATTTGTCTGAGACATCGTTCTTGATTCTGTGTTAAGGTGCACAAATACCAATGATGTATCACTTTAATAGTAACCTCCTTTAGCATTGTAGACCACAAGTTGTGTATTTTCTTGATCTGTAATTCAGTTTCCCAGGTACCTTTAGTGGTTCTTTTTTTTAAAAAAATGCTGCCACTGTGAGGTCAACAAGGGGTTTCTTTCCTGTAAATACTCTGATGTTTTCAGTGGATGTGTGTTAGTGGACACTTGTTTTTCTGTCATTATGTTTCCTGGAACATCAAGTGCAAAACATTTTTATCTTTTTCGTTTTGGAATTCATTATTTTCACTGTCACTGCTAAGTTAAAACACCACCATCCAAATCGATGGCTGTCAGTCTCGGCGACTAGATACAGTGTGCAGTTTGCAGGGCAAACCCTAAGACTCAGTAAATGGTCATGATTCTTACATTGTACTTGTGCAATAAAAAAACTACAGCTGTGTAGTTAAATTGTGGCTGTGTAACCCACAATTCACTAATAGTTAGGCAAGGTTCATTAAACTGACACAGTGGACTAATGTCTATATTAGCATTTTCCCTCCATACAAACATGAACAACAACAAATAAGACCTAACAATATTTATTTTCATTTAATTACATGAAAAAATTACAATGTCTTCAGTAAGCCAGTGGGTGCGTTGAACAATACAAGACAATTTATTTTTTGAATTGTTGTTGTTGTGAGCCTTGAAGTTGTTTCTAACTTATGGTGACACCAAGGCAAACCTACCATGGGTTTTTCTGAGGCTGTGAGTATGTGACTTGGTCAAGATCACCCAGTGGTTGCACAAGGATTCAAACTCTGGTCTCCAGAGTCATAGTTCAGTGTTCAGATCAGTCAACCATGCTGGTACCTATGCTTTAATATAAATTTTATAAGATTTATATTAAAACATTATTTACATTTATATTATGGTATGGTATAAAAACTATAAAATCCAAATCCCTCAAATCTTGAGGTCAATCCCAATTCTTCCCACAATAGTGATGTATTTTAATGTCTTCTTCGACGGCTGTAATATTGTAAAACAGTTCTCTTCTCCTCAGGAGCAATACTTAAGCCCCCTGCTGCCCAGCTTCTGAGGGAAAGGTCTATGAGCATGTTCTGTTTGCTGTCACTATGAAGAGAAAGGGAAAGGGCAACTGATATGCTCTCTGTTGGGAGCACCCAGTTAGTGATATTATTTTATATTATAATAGTGTACTCCAGTTACACCCACTGTTAGTAATGATTTAAATAACAGCATGGCTTACAATTGCATCTCCACCCTTCCACTGAATATTGATGTGCAACTGTCAGTGAGCCATTGTACACTGTACATTGTGTAATGATTGTTTTGGCATTCCTAGTGAATGATGTTGTACACTGAAGGCACTGACAAATAGCTACACACCATCCACTAAATGCAGAATTCAAAGACATAGCAGTGTTAGTTTGCATCAATGTGGAAAAGGATATTGTTGCACCTTTGAGACTGAGAGAAGTTTGTATCAGACTCATGCCACATCTTCACTGAATAATTAATGCAAATTGACACTGCTTTAACTGTCCTGGTTTAATGCTATGGGATTCCATAGCACTGAGCCATGACAGTTAAAGTGGTGTCAAAGTGCTTCATTTCTGCTGTGCAGACAAGGCCTGGGAGAGCACTTCAGACAGCATTTCCCAGAGTCCTGATCTTCAGCATCTTGGAAAATCCTTTAGCCGAGTTTCTCCTTGGCTGAAAAGGTAGGGTTTTGTGGTCATGTTCATTCATTAACAGCCACAAACACAATGGTATATCCAATTTATGATCTCATAACTAATGAACATAATTACTGAACTGCATGTTTGACAGTTACACTTATAGAACCTCTCTTATGCTACTATAAACTTTATTGGGCTATAGTGAAATAAGTACAACAAAGTACAACCACATGTGTAAGCAAACTTATTTTTCTTGAAAACACCAATAGTATTCCAACCAATGTGTCCAACCTACCCCTTTTGTTTCACATCACCAGATTATTTTGCTTAGAGTGTGATTGGATGAATCAAGATTTACTTCACAAGACAACTCATCATTAGAATATATTAATCAAATTGCCAATGAGCAAAATTAAACATTCAATTAAAATGTAGCATGTACTCAAGTTTTTATCTCATTTTAAACCACAGGATTTATTTATGCCTTGCATCTGTAAAGTGCAGCACATTTGAAGATCATATCCTACTTACCTGTTCTTATGAGAATCTCCCATTTATATGACTGAAAACTGACACTGTGTCAGCTTTGGTTTTTATTAATATATAGCAATTTAATTGAGCAAACATACCAAAACAAGTGCAGTAATAGATTTAACTACACAATCCATTTGGAATTTTAAGGATAGTCAATCTGTTAATTAAATATTAATTGATTATTAAAAGCAAATTTGAGTTTCAACAGCTGTTAGATGGGTTTGTTTTACATAAAGCTAATTCCCACTGAGTAGCATCTCAGCCATCTGTTGGTATTTACTATATATCTCTAGAATACATACCACCTGTCCTGTTAGTCCTTTAACAGATTGATAATCTAGAGGCATTGTCATCTAGTCAACAAGTTTAATGGCTGAGTGTTGAGAGGTCAAGATTTGGTCTTCCCTGAACTATCCATCTTTGACTTTAGGTCTGGTGTTAATATCGCAGTTTGAAATAATTGCCATGGTTTTTCGTAATAAAGTCTATGGACCAAGAGCTGAAAATTGACATCTCAGTATGGCAGTGTAAATGGCTAAATTTTCTTTTCTCTTTTTTTTAAAGGTGCATATCTACGGAGTGTATTTTCATATGGCTTTCACTGAGCATGTGCGCTTCTTATGAAAGTTAGGGAGTGTAATAACTTCTCCAATTCCCATCATTGTTTTTTCTAACATACACACTCATCCCTTCACATGTGCTGTTTTGACTTTGGCAGATTTTATTATTCACAGATTTTATTAATATGTCCTCTCTAGGAATATCTAGGACCCCAAGCACAACTCTATGGTAAACTTTAACCAAAAGCCTCACTGAAGAACCAAGAGATCCCTAGAGAGAACAGTCCACTAGGCATGTGCAGCTCCTCCAGTGCAATTCTGTGGTAAATGTCTGGCAGATGTTGACCACAAAGTTGCACTAGAGGACCTAGAGATTCCTACAGACATGTTATCTCAGATAAAAACATAGTGTTTTTGTTATCTGAGGTTTTTCCACATTCATGGAGGTCCTGTGCCCTTAACCCCAGTGGAAGTACGATTGTAATGAAATGTTTGTGAGAAAAAAGGCCTGCTATAAACATGGAGGCTGTCCACATGTACCTAATTACTGATTTCCATTTTCTGGCTTCCATGATCAGACTTGACAACAAAAACAGGCTCTCAGACATGTTCCTTTCAGTTCGTGGAAATGACAATAGAGGAGGTGGAACTAACATGCCCCATATATGCAGTACACAATACACATGCTTGTCAACACAATTGAATAGAATTCCGAGGTTTAGTTGAAGCTTACCTCTGGTAAAGCATTAAACCCAGTAAACTGTAAAAAACATGAGGGAATATTACTTCTTTTTTGGGGGCATCTACACTGTAAAAATAATGCAGTTTGACACCACTTTAACTGTCATGGTTCCATTCTATAGAATCCTGAGATTTGTAATTTTATGAGGCACTATCACTCTTTGGCAAAGAATTCTAAAGACTTTGTAAAACCACAAATCTCTAGATTCCATAGGATACAGCTACAGCACATGATGTGATATCAAACTGCATTATTTCTACAATGTAGATGCACTCCAGGTTACACAGCTTGTAGCATTAATATGGTGGTGGACAAAATCAGTATTACCATTCATTCTGTCTAGGATAATTTACATCCATTCCAACCTCTTTTTTATTTTATTTTTATAACCAGATCTGTTGTCCAACTGTTATAACTTAAATTAGAACACTTAAGCAAAGGAGAGCTTCAGGCATTTTGATGAGACCTTGACATGCAAGGCAGGATGAGGCTCTCCAGGGTTTGTCCAAGGCAAGCTGTGTTCCAAACTGCTTCTGTTGCTGTCTCTGCAGGGGTTTACTTATCCTGTGGCCTACTAAGTGACTTCCAATTTTATGTTAGCAGACTCAGGGACTGTGCAGACAGCCCCTAAGGGAAGGCCTCTAGCCAGATTGGGGCCACGGCGACCGGGCACTGCAATCCCAATCTGGCCTTCGCAGGGCGCAAAAAAGAGCCACAAAAAGCGGTTCTTTTTTGCACTCTGCAAAGGGTGCGATAGCCACGGCTTTATGGCACTCCTTCGGTGCTGTGTGGTGTGGGCCCAGCACCAGAGGAGCGCTTTGATGCCACACACTGCCAGGACATGCGTGATATGGACGCTACACCCCGACTCCATCATCAGGCCAGCTTTTCCTGCTGAACTGCATAGCCCCTCAGTCCCAAGTACTGCAGACCAAAACTGTACCAGCTGCTTCTGCAAGAAAACTTAGGAAATGCCATTTGTCAGCCAACTGAGAAGGCTGTTTTCATTATTAACAATGTCAGTATCCTATACTTTTCCTTGTAACTTAACTGATTGTTTGTTTGTTAAATTTATCCTTCTACTGCCAACCCCTTTTTTCTTTGTTATAACTTCCATTTCTTCTAATCTGATACATATCCATTGTCTTCAGTCTTTCCGGCTTCACTTTTCTGGTTCCTCATGGAACTGCCACACAGTTGCTCCTAAAGTTGCCACTGTTCATGTTTTATTTCTTTCCAGATCTTTTCACTTTTGTGCTGTCACTGAAGCCTGGCTCCCTGCCCATAATATTGCTAATTAGGCTGCCTTCTCCTTTGGAGGACTCCCTTGTTCTCATGCAAGTCATCAGGAGGGTAGGTGGATGGTTCTTCTGTTATCTAGCTCATGCTAGCTTTAGCTTCCCCCACCCACCCTACTTTCCACCACCACACTGTTTGTCTTCTTTTGAAGCCCATATAGTGAAACTTTCTCCGCCTCTGCACTTGTGGATTACAGTCATATACTGATCACCTGGCCATTTTCAGTTTTTATTTCTGACTTTGATTCTTGGTTAACTTTCTTTCTCTCAGATGATATTCCCACTCTTATTATGGGTGATTTAAATATGCATGTGAATGGTTTCCAAAAGCCTGCTGTGTTACATTTTTTTTCTTTATTGACTTCTTTTGGGCTTTGTTCTGACTTGGCTGCACTCTCCCTTGGCCATTGTCTTGATGTTGCTCTTATTAAGTATTGTTCTACCTCTTTCTTTTTAGTAACTGAATTTCCTTTGCCTGATTATCATCTTGTTTCTTTTTCACTTCTTTGTAATCTACCTCCATGTTACTCTGTTGGCCACTCTTTTTGAGAGTTTCATTCTGTTAACTGAGGCCTTTGGGCTAGTGTTAGTCTTCTCTTTGTCTCTCTGTAATTCTGAAGACTGCTTGGCTTCAGCTATTTTTCTTTTATTCATTTCAACTTTATCTTCAAGTCTTGATAACTTTGCCCCTTTGTCAGCATGTGCATTCCCTTCTACAAAACCTCAGCTTTGACTTACCCTTTTATTCAGTACTCTCATTCCTGCTCTTGTGAAGCAGGACGTTTGAGGAGGAAGACTAGGGAGTGGGTGCACTCCATTCGATATAAATTAATTATTTCCTCTTTCTCTAGTGCTCTCTCTTTGGTCATACATAAATACTATACATCATCGATTCATGGTAATGCATGCCACCCCCAGCATCTCTTTTCTACCCTTCTTTTTAAAAGCCCTCCTCTCCACTTTTCCTTCATCATCTTCTGCTGATAATTTTGCTACTTTCTTTTATACTATCATTGAAACTATTCATTCTGCTCTTGTGAATCTTCTTCATTACCAACTTTTCAAATATCTGTTTGTTTGTTTTTTACATTTTCTACGTCCCTCTGTTTTGTTCAAGCTGTAGATGTCTTTGAATTCTTATACCTACTCTCTTGATCCTGCCCTTTCTCACTTCTTAATTCCAGCTCCCCTGCCATCCTCACTTCTCCATACTATTTAATTGACTTTTTCAACTAGTTTATTTCCTTCTGAGTTTAAATATGCTACCATTTTTCCAACTCTTAAGAAGCTTCCACTTGATCCATTTTCTCTTTATAATTATTATCCTGTTTTGCTGTTGCCTTTTCTTTGGAAAGTTTTGAAATGTGCTGTTTATGTAAATTACTTTGACTTTCTTTCTCAAGTTTCTGTAATAGATCCTTTTTGATATGAATTTTTCCCTTTTCACTCTCAGAGAACAGCTGTTATGAGATCACCAACGATCTCCTTCAGACAGGGATGTAACCAGGGGGGGGGTCCTGGGTCCGGTCCGACCCCCCCCCCCTTCCATTAGAAAAAGAATGGTGTGTGCTGCTGCGCGCCGCACTCAAGCCCCATTATATGGTGGCACTTAGTCTGGACCCCCCCCTTCCTAAAATCCTAGCTACGTCCCTGCTTCAGACCAAGTCAAAGGGCTTTATTGTCCTTAATCTCCTTATCTCTTTTCAGCCTTTGACATAGTTGATCATGCTTGTTTTTTTGTTGGATTCACTTTGTGCCTGGTTTACTGATGCAGGCCCAGTTTCAACGGGCAAAAAGCACCATCCTGCAGGATGGGTGAGGGCTTTGCAACATCCCCATACTCACAGCTCTCCCCATGCTGCCTGGACGTCATCTTGGTGAGCACCCATGCAGATGGTGCATGCCATGATGACATCCCTTTGGTGCAGCACCCAAATGGCGCTGCACCAAAGGAGTGTGATCAAGCTGCCCAGCAGCGGCTATGGCTCCGCTTAGCAGGCACAAAAAGGAGCCAGAAAAACCAGCTCCTTTTTGTGCTTTGTGGAGGCCAGATTGGTGCCATGGCATGCATTTGCCGTAGCACCAATCTGGGGTAGAAACGGGCAGCATCTCACCTAACCTTCCTGCCCATTTGTACAGGGCTTCAGTCCTCTGCTGGGTCATATCATCTCTCAGATTCAATGTGGTGGCTGGAGGTCATATACAGTTGGCCCTAACTTTATACGGGGGATCAGTTCTGAACCCCTCACGTAAAGCAAAAAGTGCGTATGCTCAAGCACCATTAGATAGAATGGGGCTTGGGCTCGCTGCACAGTTGTGTGCGTACACCGCGAGTGCGGGTTCCATTGTTTGTATGGTCAGGCGGCTTCCTGAAAACCGCCTATTATGAGTCCGCGTATGGCATGGGCTCACTGTATCTTCTTCTTTCCCCCTCTCAGTTGAGATTCCACAAAGAGTTCTGGGTCCTTTGTTGTTTCCTTTCTCTCTCTAGCTCTCTCTCTCTTTTAGTAATCTTATTAGTTTGTATAGTTCTTAATATCATATCATTTTATGGTGATGATATTTAGCTATATTTCTTGACTCCAGAACTCTTTCCAGACATTGAACACTGTATTACAGCATTTCAGCATGGATGCTTCACCATCACCTTAAACTTAATATGGCAAAGACAGAGCTACATATTTTTCCTCCAAAACTTTCTTTACAATAGATTTGCTCTGTCACTGTTAATAATGTTCCAATCTAACCTGTGGACGAAGCACGTAGTCTTGGCTTTATTTCTGACTCTGTTTTGCTTTTGTTCCTCACATTGAGGCTGTAGGAAAATCATGCTGCTTTTTTCTTGATAATATTACCAAAATCAGACCTTTTATTTCTGCTTCCATTGCTAAGACTTTAGTTCATGCCTTGGTCATTTCCTTTCTTGATTATTGTAATCTTCTTTTGACTGCCCTTCTATTATATCACCTACGTTCTCTGGTTTTCATTCAACAATCTGCTGCTAAGATTATCTTTTTTCCCTGTCCTTCTGATCATGGTAACCCACTTTTAATATCTCTTCATTAGCTGCCTATTCCTTTTTGAATTCAGTACAAGCTTCTTGTTTTAACTTTCAAACCCCACATGACCTATCTTTTCCCTGTCTTTCAACCCTTATTAATTTTTACCAAACGGTTTTGGATCTGAATTCTCAGAATTGTAGGTTTCTTAACCAACCAAGGTTTGCCTCTTTCTTGACTTGGTTCACCCTTTTTTACTTGCTGCTCCATACTTTCAATAGCTAATTTGTGGTCTGCTCCTTGAACATTTGTGGATGGCTCCTTCCCTTATTTTCAACTTTGAAAGTTAAAAACTTTCTTATTTTCCAAAAATTTTGGAATTTTAGTATACCATTGTTTTATATTGTTGAATATTTTGATTGCATGTGTTTGTCAGTGTGCTTATATTATAATGTTATTAGTTTCTGTATTTTAACTGGTTAATTTGTTGTACAATTGTATCATTTAGTTTTATACTTATATTACTCCTTCCCTTCCCTGTATACATACTTTGGATGGTACACCTTTGGCAAGACTCACTTTTTGTGGTTGTTTTGTACATGAAGCACCATGTACATCTATGACACTATATTAATAAATAATGATTAATGATTTAAAACACTTAGAATGTAGCAATATATCAAAATAGAATCTATATGCCTACATATTTGTGGGGTCAGGTGTAGAAGGAATTGTTTCCATAACATTATATAGCAACTTTTGTTTTTGTGCTCAGCCCGACAGTGGGAGATTTTTAGGGAAGAATGAGCCAGCCCTGGTTCACACACAAATTAATATCTAGCCTTTAATTTTGTAATTTTAATGCTCAAAGGCTGCATATCTGACCAGTTATTTGAAGGACTATGGGGCTCTACAGACCGGCACTTTGTGCCGGCCTGTAGGCGCAGTGAGGGTGGAACATCCACATTTCTCTATCTTCACCACGTAGTGGCCCTACCATTTCCTCCTTCTTCCTTTTGCTACCGACATACCCAAAAAAGCCCTTTTTGTTGTTCTTAACCTGACAAGAGGCCCAAGAAGAGAGACCAAAATAAAGCTGCTTAGGGTAATTTTGGAGGTATGCTGTTTAAAGGCCAGTCTGTTCGGGCCCTAGCAAGCTTGAACTCATTCTGTGCTTTAGCTTTTCTGACCCCTAATTGCTATTTGTTTGAATTCCTCTTTGGTGATTTTCCTCCTTTTTCATTTCTTATACATGCCCTGTTTAAAACTTAGCTCAGTTGAAAGTTCCTTAGTCATCCATCCTGGTTTCTAGAGACACTCCCCATTTTTCTCCTTGATGGAACAGTTTCAAATTATGCCTTCAATATCTCCCTTTTGAAAAACTCCAATCTGTCCTGAACTGCCTCGTCTTTTAGTACATATTCCTGACCATGGGACCTTCCCCAGTATTTTTCTACATTTACTGAAATCCGCTCTCCTAAAGTCTAGAATGCGTGTCTGACTATGCCTGGCTTGTTTCCACTGTATAACAAACCCCAGGAGAACCTAGTTACTCCCACCTACGGATCCTACCACTTGCTCCCCATCTACCGGGTCATCCTTGTTGGTTAGGATCAGTCTAAAATAGCTGGACCCCTTGTTGCCTCTTCCACCTTTTGGACAATGAAATTGTCTTCCAGACAAGTGAGGAATTTGCTAGACCTTGAGGTTTTGCCTGAATTTGACTTCCAGCAAATATGCATATATTGAAGTCACCCATCACTACTACACCTCTCGTTTCTGGGTTTGTGGTCATTTGTTCTAGAAAGGCATCATCCAATTCTTCCATCTGACTTGGGCGTCTGTAGTAGACTCTCATAATAACATCCTTGTTGTTTCCCCTCCCCTTTAATTTTTATTCTTTTCTAAATGTTTATAGACTGTCTGTTTAATGATTTGCTCTAGAAGCTTTCCTGGTATTGATATCAAGCAGACTGAGCAGTAATTATTTGACTCTTCTTTTACTCCCTTTTTGGAAGATGTGGACATTTGCCTTCCTCCCATCTGTTGGGATTTTCCATGTTCTCCATTAATTCTAAAAGATTATTGATAGTGACTCTGAGATTACTTCTGCCATTTCTTTTAATATTCTTGGATGTAGTTCCTCTGGCCCTGGAGACTTGAATTCATTTAGATTGACCAGGTATTCCTGCACTATCTCTTTGCCTATTCTGTGTTGCATTTCCCCTACTGCATCATCTGTTCCATTTTCTCCTGGTTGAGCACTGTTTTTTCTTTTCCGATATGATCAAGGCAAAGAAGGTGTTGAGTAGTTCTGTCTTTTCTCTGTCATCTTCTCTATGCAGCAACCCTACCATTTCCCTAGTACTAATTTGGTTTGAAATGGTGGAAAGGTATACTTGGGTAAATCTGTTATTTTCAATGGCAGAAAAAATATTGGTAGAGTACACATATCAGGGCTGACTTCTTCATAGCTAGAAGTAATTATTTATGTTACTCCTGCAGGATTATCATATTGTAAGTGTTGGGCATAGTATTTCATAGTATTTCTGCTCACTTCTGGTCCCACCTTTAAGTTCATGGGATTATCTCTCCTTGCTCTCAACAACCATGCATTGAACATGAGTATCAGCAATAGGAAAATTGAGGGCTGGTTTGGGCCCCAAAATTATGGATTTTAATATGACCCGTGGATAAGTAGAGGGTACAACCACTGCTGCTGCATCTTCTCTCTTCTACTTGCCCCTTTGAGCAGCTGCTGTCAACGAGACATCCCTGCTGCTCTCCTTGCCTCTTGGTATTCCATGAGAGACAAGCCCCAACAGCCATCACTGCTGCCACATCCCCACTGCTCCCTCTCTCTTCCCCTTCCCTCTGCCCCTTCCCTCTGCCTCTCTGTTTGGAAAATCTCGCTCAAGGAGCTGTTCAGATTTGTTTGTTTGTTTGTTTGTTTTGGAGAGGAAAGATCTAAAGAGAGGCTCTCTTCCCCCTCTCTCGTATTTTGGGCTGTCCAGAGAGTGTTAGGTTTCTGCCTTTTTAAAAACAGAGCAGATAAACAGACTTTTTTCTGTCTCTTTTTCTTTTTCCTGATGCCAGTGAAATCAGCCAAGCTGGCTTCTCCCAGCTGCTGCTGGAAGAGTTGGCATGAAATAGAGGATATCCCAGGAAAAGGGGGAGAGGAGAAGAGTCTGTTCATTTTCTCTGTTCTTAAAAGGTTTTAAAAACCTAATACTGGCTCCTCATGCTACAGAGCCCAAGCAGATGGGCAAAGGGATAGACAGGGACAGTTCTTTTTTGCTCTCATGGAGCACTAAGAGGCAAAAAGAGCAGCAGGAATGCCTCTACAGTGCCAGGAGCAACTCTTTTGAAGTTTACTGGCAAGGCAAAGAGAGAGGTGTGGGAAGGCAGCATTTCATTTAGAGGTTGGTCTCCCTGAACAAGAAAAAATGCCAATCACCCCCTCCCATCCCACACTCCTTCCTACTGTTGCTGTTTTAAATTTCCCTTCCACAGAAGGGAGAGGAGAGCAGTGGTCAGCACTTCCTTTGGGACATGCTCTGCTTTCCCCGCTATGGCAAAGAAATCCAAAAGAGCCACTGCCACCATTTTTCTGAGCAACATTACCATATCGAACCATATAAAATTGACCCAGGATTTTTGAGTCAATTTTTTTGGCATAAATTTTTTGACTTATAGACGAGTATATATAGTAGGTTTTCCCCTTGCACATGCTTTATATATACACATGTTGGGGCCATGGAAATCTTAGCAACAGATCCAGTGGTACAAATAACTCTTTATGTGTACAGTGTTTTCTTTCACACATGATGAGACAGATCTTTTAATGAAAAATTTGGTGATTTTCCCCTTTAGGATGGTTTTTGTCACAGCCAATATAAAGTATTTGGACAAATAAAATAAAATATCCCCATATCATTTTCTTTAACCATGATGCAGTGATGATGTGGTTTGCAATCAGCAGGATGGCTCATCTGTGGATATTTTGGAACTCTACACACAATGTCTTATTTTTTTCCAAAGATTCTTAACTTCCAACACACTCAAATTCATTCAGCATGCTCCCCCCCTTTCTGTCTATCTGTCTATCATTCACCAGAATATAAGAGTTGAAAACAACCATAGAGATGCCAAGGAATGCCTCTCAGCCCTTCTGCATGCAAAACTTGTACTCTACCACTAGAATGTGATTCTAGTTTTGTGTGAACAGCTACCCCCCTCCCTAAGACACAAGCACAGCCAAATAACATAATTTATCAGACTTTTAAAAAATGAAGAGTTTGTAACAGCATTAACCAAAAATGGGCTTTGACACTTTCAGGGTTTTGAAAAATGAAAGATGAAGAAGTTTGACAGCACATAGATGCAAGGTATGAGACGCTAATATCTGAACCCTCTCTTTAACTATTTATTTATAAAAGATACTTGACTGTCAAAATTCTAATTCTGTGTTGATACCACCATGGAAATTTGCATTAAATGACATTTTGATTAGAGTGCTCAAATTTGTGCACCTTTAAACCTTTGCCATTTATTGTGTATGCAAAGTCTTCCATGAAAATGTCCCATTTCCATTTCCCTCTGGAATTCTCAAAGACAAGCTAGGAATTTTAGTGGGCTTTTTCTGCATCCAAATTCTAATCAGGTACTAGAGATGCTAATTATAAAAACTATTATATGCCAGCTGTTTAGTCTTGATGATTTGTAACCAGAGTGATAGGAGAAACTTTGGAGTCAATTTTGTGTTTTGTTTGTTTTTTCTTTAGTTTCTGGCCTGAAATCCAAAATTATCTGTCTGCTGTTCATCTGCTAAGGAAATAATAGCACATTTTTAAGGGCAACAACTGGATGGGCAACTTCATGTGAAATAAATGAAACTCAGGGATACCTACACTGAGTATGAATGAAAAACTAGTAACTGATGACTTGTACATGTAGGCCACTATCGGCTCAAACCACACAAATCTGATATTATGGTACAGTAGTTCATACAGGAAGATCTTCCAGTAGTGGCAACAATGAAAAACAATGATGTAACCAGACTTACCATCACCAGAGGAAGAAACAGCCACCTAACACAGGCTTCTGAACAGAGGCTGTCTTCTTTGTGATTTCAATGCCAGACATTATCAAAACTGAAATATATCTTGGCCATAGTTCCCTATCTAGTAGGAGTGTGTGAGGGAGTTTCATACTACCAACTTAATCTCCTGTTGGTTCTCCCACACTGGAGAAGCTTCTGACTGCTGTGTTAACCAGTGATGAGAAAAAATTGCTAGCAGCTGTGCAGTTGATCTGTCACTCTGCAACAGGGAGATGCTGGAGACTCAGCAGCCAAGGAAAAGGGAAGCACAGGTATAAACAAACAGATGTTATACCTAAGGAAGCAGCAGGAAGCAGACACAGTGTGGAAAGGCTGTTGGATTTGGTTCAGCCCAGAAAAAAATATTATAGAAGGAGGCAAATAGCCATCCATCAAGGAGCCCTGGTGGCGCAGTGGTTAAATGCCTGTACTGCAGACATTCACTCAAAACCACAAGGTTGCGAGTTCAAGACCAGAAAAAGGGCCCAAGCTTGATGCGGGTTTGCATCCTTCCGAAGTTGCTAAAATGAGTACCCAGACTGTTGGGGGCAAATTATCTTACTTGCTAATTAGCTTACTTGCTGTTCACCGCTATGATCTTTGGAATAGCGGTATATAAATAAAACAAATTAATTAATTAATCCACCCAGGAAGTAAAGGCTCTTTCTTGAAGAGGGGAGGAGGTAGCAGAAGAACTCTTTCCTGCCCCCATACCTGGTTTCTAGCCTCATAAACCTATCCTTTCTAGCATCTTCACAATCTAGGGGATTCTAAAGGGATATGGGAGACTACTGCCTCATTTACAAGTAGACCTCATGTATAAGTCGAGGGAAGTTTTCAGGGTCAGTGCATCATGGATTTTGATATGACCTATGGATAAGTCGAGGGTAAAACTCGGGGGGCTTTAGCAAAAGATGGAAAGGGGAAAATATCAATTCTTTCCCTGCTCCTCCTTCTCTCGATCTCTCTCAGCCACCTAACACTGATTTCCAGGTGCTGGAGGAACATTTTTAAAATCGGATTGAGAAGGGAATCAAGTGGAGTTAAAAGGGGTGTTTCTCTGATGGGAAGAGAAAGCTTGCAAATCAGATTAGGAAGGAAAGGAAGTGGTGTTCAATTAGGTGTTTTTTCAATGGAAAGAGAAGCCTTGTAAATATGACTGGGGAAGGAAGGGAATGGTGTTCAATGGGCAGTTTTTTCCATGGGAAGGGAAGCCTTGAAAATCAGACTTGGAACCTCTTTCAGAGAGAGAGAGAGAGAGGGAAACACATACCTCCAGGCATCAAGAGTGGGGCATCAGGCTTACTTGTTTCAGGACCTTTCTAAGTATTATTAGTATATTGACTGGTATACAAGTTGACCCAGGATTTTAGGGTTAATTTGGGGGCACACATTTCTCAACTTATAGTTGAGTATATAAGGTACTTGTAAAGACTTAAAGAGTACATTGTTCAGTGGTTAAGATGCTGACTCTGATGACTGCAAGATCAGCAGGTCGAGATCCAAGCACCACATTGTGGAGTGAGCTCCCACCACTTCAGTGGGAAGGTAACAGTGCTCTATACAGTTGTGCTGGCTGCATAACCACCGGAATCACCTCTGAAAATACTGGATTTTTGGCTAAGCAGTGTAGATGAGCACCACTCCCTACAGTCAGACACAATTTGACAATCATGTCATGGGAAAAACCTTTGCCTTTTAAAAGACTTAACAGTCCAGTCAAGAAGAAAGGTGGTGGCACCTATCTTAAAAAATATTTGTCCCTGTTTGAATAGTCAGCTGGAGTGAGTGATTTTCTAGGGCCCAATTCACCACAGACTCATTCTCATCCACAGGCTTGAGCATATAGAGACTTGAGAATAGAGGAAAACTTGATTCTTGCCTGACTCACCCATCACCTTGATTCTTCCTCATTGGTAAACCATAAAGATTGAGGGCTATGATATAGCACTCCACATAGAAGGGGAGATGTCATACAGAGACATGGGATTCTAGAGTTAATCCCATTCTACCTGTTACTTCCTTTCAAATATAAGCAGGCAGTGTTTTTTTTAACAATTTAATCAATGCTTCCTGGGAGAATGGAAATTAAAAATAGTGCATACATATGTGCAGCAGCTCCCCTTCCCCTACACTTTGATACCTGAAAGTATAATGAAATATAGCAGCCTTTAATTAGACCTGGATATTAATAGCTTTCCCCCCAGTGTTCATTCTTCGTAAATTCAGATACAATATGGATTGATGTGCCGTTCTCATGGAATTTACCTATTTGCTTGATTTTACACTCCTCCAAATGTTGAATGACAGTTCTCAGCAGTTTAAATATATTTTTAAAATGCCCATTTCAAAGAAGTTATGCATTGGCAGTTTGGTACTATATTTATCCATTCAGATGTAAACTCTATGCCGTGCAATGAATCTTACTGCCAGAGATGAAGAA
The DNA here is from genome assembly GCF_019175285.1 of Sceloporus undulatus. NCBI lineage: Eukaryota > Metazoa > Chordata > Lepidosauria > Squamata > Phrynosomatidae > Sceloporus > Sceloporus undulatus. Next base: position 160,367,864 of record NC_056525.1, read on the forward strand.
ATTGGGTTGGAAACTTAAAATATCCATTCTGGGAGGTAATACACATTTGTGTGTAATGTAGATGGATACAGATTAATGTGGCAATGAATGTGACAGAATTATGAGGAAAAGCATGTACAACTAGACTGGAAATAGATTCATTCATCCCTATCTGTTTGTGTTTAATGACACAATCATAAAGTGATGCTGCCTCCTTAAAACCTAGTACACTTCCAGAGTTTGTATGCATACTTGTTTGCTACTCATTAAGGTTTGTACTTTTGTTTCTTTGACAAGGGTATTCATTTAAATTGATGAATTTGCAATGAATGACAACTAATTTGAAGATGCAGCATAAATATAAATTACTACAAAATGGATTTTTCTGAGAGTACATAAACCATATTAATGATATTTTATGACAATCCTTGAGGCAGAAATATTATTTAAGTAGATAACTACCTAACACTGGTGGTGCGGGTGGGGGTGATGCTAACCATAACTAATGTAGTTTCTATTATGTAGAGTTCATTGTATTTCATTTCTTCATCTATAAAAATTCTGGATAGCCTAGAATCAAAGAAAATTAGCATCTGATTGGCAATGCCATGTTTCCCAAGACAAGTAAGTATGCACTGCAAATCAATTAAATGAATTTATAGTTGAAAATTTTTGCAGTCAGATGAAAGCCATAAATTTACTTTGCATGCATAATTTTTCAAAAGTGCAATTATAGCTTAGGCTTTTTGTCTAAACTAAAAGTAAAGGTAGTCCCTTGACATGAATGTCTATTTGTAACAGATTGTAGGGGATAGTGCTCACCTCCTTTACTAAGCTGAATATCCATCTTTGTCTGGTGATCATGTGGCCAGCATGACTGCACTGAATGCTATTACTTTCCCATCAAAGTGGTACCTATTTACCTACTGGCATCTGCATGCTTTTGAACTGCTAGGTTGGCAGAAGCTGGAGCTAGGGACTGGAGCTCACTCCATCATGCAGCACTCGGGCCTCGAACTGCTAACCTTCCAATCTTCTGACCATCAGAATTAGCATCTTAATCACTAAGCCACCACATCCCATTTGTCTAAGCTACTGTGTCATTATGAATCTCTGATTGCTTTGTTGTAAATAAACTTTATTAGGAAAAAAAAGCTTGTGTTTATGTATGTTGGCCTCCTGAGCAGGGAAATAATTCTTCACTAAGTTTCTTCTTGAAGATATCAATGAATAAATTTCAACCATTTTCTTCCTGCTGTGAGAAAGTCTTTGAAAACATGAAGTTTTCTAAGGCTATTCACAATTTGGGACTTAGTCTGCTGTCCTGTCATCCATATCCAATGACATTCCATTCAGCTCCAAAAAAAGCTAGGCATAGATCAGGGGACTCTATTCAATGGGGCATGATATCCTTTTGGTAACATATCTCCCCAAAATGATGATTTTTCCCCTATGTAAGCTAGATTCTGGAGTGCAGCCAAGTATTTGTTGTTGGAATGATTAATATATAGGCATTCTTGGGGCGTTTGTGGCCTGGTGCACACATTTCAGTCTAATGTTGGGAGCAGAACATGATTATTCTGCAGCATACTTTTTCTGAATTTTGTCAAGTTGGTCTCAGGTTTAAAAATGCATTATACATTTTAAGTCTAAGTATATTTTATAAATACGGACTTTTACATAAAAATAATGTATGAATGCATAATTTTGGAACAAATATGTTCAAGGTATGCATTGAAATATTTAATTACTATTTTTAATTAAAATGATTTACCATTGCACACTAATGGGGAAACAAGATGGAACTGACTTATTAATTCTATGAGTAAAGCTTTGCCAGTTTAAAAACATAAACCTATCATTTGTCAAGCCATGCTCTATTATAAGGAGTGATGTTGTATAATTCCACTATTTGTGCTTACTTACAACTCAGTTTTCATGCACTAATCTAGATAGGGATGATGGGACTGTCTGGAACTAAGAAAGGTTCCTAATCTTGTACTGGCACTGTAGTGTCTTGTGAAGCATCTGGGTCTTACTATCTTCCATTTTTTCCAAACTCTTCATATAAGGAAGGCATAAGGGAATAGTGGGTGAGAGAGAGATAGAAAAGAATGAACGGGTGGAAGGGAAAAGGGGAGAGATTTTCAGAACAACAGTTCTAGATTCTAATCACAGTTGCTGATTTTATTGGGACTCTTCAATTCTCAAAATCTGAGACCAGGGATACTGAATTAATTAAAAGATTTTTCTGAAAGGAAAGCTCCCTATATCCATCTTCTTGAGCTTTCACAGATACAGGGAAATTTCCACTTTAGAAATTGTCCCCAGCATTGGTAAGGTGATAGAAATGATGGTGAAGGAAGCAGAAGTAACAACATCCTTCCCACACTACTCAGATTTAGAATACTTGAACAGGATCCTCTGTCCATCAGTTCATTCAAATACATGTGCATTTACACTCAAATACATGTGTATTCATTCAGTCTCCATATATCTAGACACTAGTGTTTGTTTTTTTTAAATCTGGGAATCAAATACAAATCTAGGAATAGAATCTTTCATCTGTTTCAATGAAGGGACACCCAGCATGGTGTAATGGTTTGAGTAGAGGGCTTGGACTCTGGAGATTAGGGTTCAGTTTTTAGCTCAGCTATGGAAACCCACTGGGTGACCCTGGATGAGCTGCACACTCTCAGACCTAGAAAACCCCATGATAGGTTCACCTTAGGTTTGCCATAAGTTGGAAATGACTTGAAAGCACCCAACAACAAAAATATACCAGAGCCTAGAAAACTTAGCATTTTTAAAAATTAAAATCCTAGAATTTCAAAGCCAGCATGTCTAGTTGTTGGACACACTTTGTATACACATCCATTTGCCTATTCTGGCTTCATTTGTCTGTCAAAAAAAAAAAGTGAGATAGAAATATGAAAAACAAATAAATTGGGGGGGGGTGAATTTGAATATTTTGAAAGGGTACACTAATTATAAATTGACATCTACCATTAAAAAAAAGAAATATAAAATATACCAGTCATGTTAATTATCAAAATCTATTAGGTTAATGGCACTTTACCAACATGCAAATTAGCTGCAACATTTTGACTCATTTTATCTCTCCGTAAATGCCTAAATTTGGAACACGTTGCTTGTCCCTGCCATTTATTCTGTATTTTTAAATGGATGTTGGAATGTGGTTTTAAGTGTAAATGGTTCTTTTTAAAAATGTACAAACTAGCTCTGCATTAGTCTTTTTCATATAATTGGAAACCTGTTTCCTGCAACACCATGCATGACTGACAGCCATGTAATTTTAAACGATGCTCCTTGAACACTCTGTCATTTATTTTCTTTCAGTCCACTTATATTTAACTAACTGTCCTTCATTTCCTCAATATGAATATATTAGTATTAGTTCTAATGTATCACTCTTGACATCAGTTCACCTTGAACAGTGAAAGGGGAAAAAAGAACAAATAAAAGAATAACAGAGAGAACTTTAAAATTTGTGAAACATTCAAAATATCATGGACAAACAACTCAGATGTGAAAGGGGACCTTTGGAGATCAGTTTGGCTTGTGGAAACTGGAACATGTACAAAAAAGTCTTTCCCAAGCTGGCAATGGGGGTTTGTCTTCCTCCATTTGAAAGCCAACTTTGCATTGTGCCTTTGATCCCTTGTTGTGCTCTTGTGTGTGATAACCATTAGCAAATGGGCTTGCTTTTCTGGGATGCCAGCACTTTAAGTATTTTCGGGATGAAAGCACATGCTGTAGATACTCATGTATAAGTCTAAAAATTTTAGTCAAAAAATTGACCCCAAAAACCTAGGTCAACTTATCCATGAGTAAATGTAAATACTATACTTTAACTCTTATTAAAAAGAGAACCATCCTCAGTAAAAGGCAAGAGTGGTATCTCTCTTGGAAGCACTGACCTCTCTCTGCTTTCTCTTCCATTCATCCTTTAGTGTGAGCCAAAACCATTATGCCTGCCAGAAATTTGTAGGTTCTTTGGCATTGTTTTCCTTTGATTCATCATTTGGATCCTTTGTTGCATGTTCCTAAGTTTTACCCTCAGCCTATCCAAGGGTCATATCAAAATCCATAATTTTGCCCCCAAAACCTGCCACCGACTAATACATGAGGTTGACTTATAGTCGAGTATATACGGTAGTTCCCCATATGAAAAAGTCCGTAGTGTCATTGTCCCCTCCTCTTTCTTATCCCTGCTCCCCATCACCATTTCCAGAAACTTGATTACCTCTCACCCCCCTTATTTCTTTTCTTTTCTCTTTAAAAAAACTTTTTGAAATGTCATCACTGTAGCAAAGCACCAGAACTGTGTGGGTTAAACAAATAAAATAAAATAATTTGAAAAATTGAAACACCTAATGACATGCTATGTAGGACTTCAGGCAAGGAGATGGGGTTAAAGGGGACTCAGGCCAAGAATACAGTGGTGGCAGCATCCCCTGTTGTGAAATTCTGATTTTGGAACTCTGAACTCATATTGTTCCTTCTCTTCCTTTCCCTCCCTATGTGATTTCTGTGAGAATAGGACTTGTGCAGTAAAGCCAGAACAGGACAAAATCTAGGGGTTCTCTGTCCCCTGAGGAAGAGATCGTGCCTGCCAAATTCCAGACAAATGGACACAGTATGTGGTTTTAAGGTGTTTCTGTAACAACGGAACAGTGTGTATATACATGTATTATCTATGTTTTGTCTTGGAACACCCCCCCCCCCCAAAGGAATAGGTAGCCATAATTTCTTTTTCTTAGAAAACATGCTTTTTGCAGAGAAAAACAATGCTGTGCAGAAAGTTCCCTTTTCTGTAAAACAAAACAAAACGCCCCTTCCCCCCAAAAAACCTCCACAAGCTGAGAGAACACCTCTGCCCAGTTCTCTCCAAGAATCACTGGACACGCAAACACCTTTGCAGCATTCAGTGACGGCTGTAAATTTAAGGAGACCAGTGTGGTTTTGTCCTAGTTTCAGTCACTGCTCGAAAATTATATATTTTAGGGCTCGTGTCTGAGATGCGATTGTTTTTTGCCAGCCCAGAGAGTCTGCACATTTGAGTTGAAGTTGATTAGCCATGAATACCCTTGAGCCAGGGGGTTACAGATTGTAACACATCTGCTTCTATTTAAAAGTTAATTTCAAATAGACAATGAGACAGCACTGGAAGTTTTCTACAGTTTTAGAAATAGATGAAGGACAAAAATTAATCTCCTGGTATATCTGCTTAAAGCAGGAATTGGATCTTAAGAGTAGGGTAAGGAAAGCATTCCAGCTGAATTTTTGAAGAGCTGTTGCCAGTGAGAGAACAGTGTGCTATGCTTTATTTGCCAGTAGTCTGACACAGAAAAGTATCTCTGCATAGGCAAAATTCAGGAAAACTGTGATCCATGAACTTTCTCTGAATACGTCTTGAGTCCCTAATTTGTTCTCAGGGTCACCTCACTATATCCTTCCAAACTCCACTCAGTGGCAAATAAAACTCTAAAAAGTCTTTCTAGTTCTTAAAAGAAGGCTCAAGGGACAAAGTTATGTTTCTGTTACAAGATCTCAAAGGCTTCTTGGATACCTGTGTCATATAGGGATGGAAATTCCTGATCCTTCCACTTCCCAACAGATTCTGAGGAAAAGACACCAATATTTCTGTACTGTGAAAATCTTTTGGAATTTTTGTTCTCACAAAAGATAGAAAACTAACTACAACATTTAAAAGCTGCACATTTTCAAGAAACCCACAAAATTTTACTTTAAAAAACATATGAGAAGAAGGAGTAGGAGGCAGGAGAAGAGCAGCTTTGGAAGGGGTGACACAACTTTCATGAGATGAGAAGGACTTGGGGAATCAGATTAGACAGGTAGGTGAAGAAAGAAGGGATGCACAGAAAGAAGGGCTCTAGTTACACACACACACACACACACACACACAGAGAGAGAGAGAGAGAGAGAGAGAGAGAGAGAGAGAGAACAGTGGAAGTGAAGAATTAAAAAAATTGCAGCCTTAAAGCACAGACAATTGAGAGCATGTTGTACCAAAATAATAATAATAATAATAATAATAATAATAATAATAATAATAATACCAGCAACGGAGGAAGGGTTGAAGAAGAAGAGCAGTCTTGATGGAAGAGAAAATAGTCATATTTTTCACTGTTAAGGTGCACAGCATTAGGGTTTAGCATTCAAAGAATTTTCTACTCCATTCTTCCTTTTCAAAGCAGAGTTATTTATATGATTATAAAAGTGATGCAGTTTTAGTATCGGTGCACAACTTTTCCTTTGAGGGTTATGCAGCATTCCACCTGTGCAGCCTTTACATCATACAGCTGACAATGTTGTGCTGTTTTGTTGTGCTGAGAACAACAAAAAGTAGTTCCAACTTTCCAAGCACTGTTTTTTGATTCTGTAAGTATTTCCCAAGTGGTTGGGAACATCACATTTCAACTCTCTTGGAGAAATTGCTGCATACCTATTCCATCCCTAGTATTATAATTTACAGTTTCTGGGAAACGATCACAAAGTTATGGAGTATTAGTGGGAGAGGGAAGTTAAATTCATCTACTAATGCCTTAAAACTGAAGAGAGATGAACCTTAGTCACGAGAGCCACTGTGGTGTAGTGCTTTGAGCACAGGTCTCGGACTCTGGAGATTGGGATTTCATTCCCTGTTTCGCTATGGAAACTCACTGGGTGACCTTAGGTGAGTCACATACTCTCAGCCTCAGAAAGCTCTGTGATAGGGTTGCCTTAGGGTCACCATAAGTTGGAAATGACTTGAAGGCGTCAACAAGAACAACAAATACTTAGGTCATATCCTTGTACAAAGAGTAAGCTTGAAGACCATATATATATATATATATATATATATATATAT
>NC_056525.1:160377737-160385978 GCF_019175285.1 Sceloporus undulatus
ATACGTACTAAATGGCGGTTTGTATCCCGCCTTAGCATTGCATACTATCAGTGAAGAGTTTTGTAACTAGACAAAGTTGTGGTCCTAGTTTACCACATACCTATGCCTTGCCCATTTCTTCCAGGTATGTGTTCAAGCCATTGTACATTGCTTAAAATGAGATACATTAAAGTTTTTGTAGACAATAAATCCATGGAAATCATGGGACTTATTTTCAAGGGGCCATGCAGAATTTTGTGGTGTAAGAGTTGTTTTCTCATATTTCTTTTGAAACAACAAATAAATATAGTTCAATCCCAAGTCCCTGTATTTCTCATCTTCCTCTGTTCTCTCTTTTGAACATGTTTTTTCCATTTTCACTTCAGTATGTTCAATGCATATTTATTGCTCAGAATTAAGGCAACAGTAGAAATACCGTATTAGAAGACAATGGGGTGCTGAAACTTTTGCTTTTACTTGCACTAAAAGCAACCTTCAACAACTGTGTCAAAGACAGAATATGCTTTGTTCATAATTCATAATGCTGCCAGAAGAAGGAGAATTATTAGTATCTTAAAGTTTTATGACATTTGGAAGAGGACATTATAAAAATACTTAGCAAATCTGACTTTATTGCATTTTGAAAACTCAACTTACATTTGGACTTAAGTAATAATTAGCATTTTTACTGGCATCAACCTGCTGGTATAATATATCTGATAATGTAATTCCAAAGTTCAGTGGCACTCAAAATCCTAATTTAAACTTTCAGAAAGTATTCCAGTTAAACTAATATGCAGGCTGGGGAAAGATATACTATTAAAGTAGCAGGAATGTTAAGGATATTGAAAAAGTTCAGAGCTTCCTTGGGAAAGTATGCAGGTAGAGTTTTGAGAGGATCAGATAAAGTCATAAAATATGTAGAAATTTCCCAGAAGGCTTCTCACAATCAAAATATAAGTGCAAAATAGACAATTGAGTCAGCCCTATGGACGTTTTCACATAAGATATTAAAATTACATTTTTTCCCTTCCTTGAATCTTGTAATATTTGTGCCCTATGAACATGACTGGGTAGTAGAAGGGGGGGGGGAAGCACCACTTTAAAGTCTTGTGGTCACCTTTCTTATTTTCTGTTTCCACCAGCTGCCAGACATCTTACTGCTCAGAAGAAGCAGGGGATGAGTAAGACAACTCCCTCCAGCCATCAACACTGATTATGTTTGTTTGCACTGGTGAATGGCATATTCTTCATCTACATTATAGCTTCAGGAGAAAATGGTGAAAAGAAAGAGGTAAGTTAGTAATCTCTGTCTATTGGCCTGGATACACTGACCCACCCAACAGAATGTGAGAAATTTAATGGTTATCACCACTAATGGGAGATCCAACTCACTCAGATTTTTTCCCTTAGGGCCCCTTCCTGTTTATCTGCCCCGGCTATTACATTGTGTCTCAGTAAGTGCATGTTTAAGACTGATAAAAACTGCATCTGTACTGCAGAAATAATATAGTTTGACACCGCTTTAACTGCCATGGTACAATGCTATGGGATTCTGGAATTTCTAGTTTTGTGAAATATATAGCCTTCTCTGTCAGAGTATTCTGGTGCCAGACCAAACTTCAAATCCCAAGATTCCATAGAATGGCGTCATGGCATCTGCAGAACAGAGGCAACCATTCATCTCTCTCCTTTGAACATGAATTTTTGCTCAGTCTCTGTTGTGTATGAATAATACAAGATCATACCTAGTGTGTGTGTGTGTGTGTACATATACATATATGTACACTTAACTCTAATTATTACATGAATGTGCTAACCTCAGTTTCTCAGTCCAGTACATCAAGAATATTGCTGCAGCTTCATATTTCCACTGTAAGAGGTGACTGATTTAGCTCAGTTTTCTGGGCTGAATACATTTTGCCCTTCTCAACATCTATCTTACAGCATCATTAGTGCAGTAATGAAATGGCATGATAAGTCAGTTGGTCCTTTGAAAGCACCAATTAGCTTGGTTATTACCACTTCAGGAGTATAGTAAGTAAACTCAACTCAATTAACCAAAGTCTGCTTTAGCAAAGCGTACCTTTGCTCATTAGTGAGTCTGTTCCCAGATTTATATCACTGCAGTGTTTTACAGGGCTGGTTTAATGGTTAGTATTAGGGAATGATGGTAGATTTTGCTGTGGATGTATGAAGTAACAAATCAGTTTATTGGCATTGACACTGAAAAACAGGAGATGAAATTCTGGAAAGATGTTGTAGGAGCCAGAAATAAGGACCGAATCTGTGAACTGGTCTGAGAGCAAAAATTATAACAATAGCAATAATAATATTGTTTGCAGCCAACTGACTATTTAAATAGAAGCAGTGAAGATATGAACACAAAAATCAAGCTATAAACAATTTAAACTGATGTCCATGTTTCCAAGGATAATTTATGAACTGATAATCCATTAGTCTGGATCTATGGGTTTTGTCACATGGGAGGGAATCAGCCAAATCCTGTGCAGAAACAAGATTTAAATCGGGGAAAATTCCACAAAAGTGGGATCATTTTCAGATGACATTGAGGGCATTGAGCATTAATGTGACATTAACCAGCACAGAAAGTCACAAAATCATGGTACTTTTTACTTTTGGGAAAATCCTCTTCCTCCCTCCGTCTGCTTTCCTTGGCTGATCCAGCACTCAAACCAGGGTGCCACACCACCTGGACTCCTAGAAGCCCCAAAGCTCAATTCTGACCCAGATTTAGGTATTCTGGCATCCCTTGGGTGCTAGTGCTCATCTTGTTTTCCCCATTGCTGCAAAGCTGCATTCCCTCACTGAAAACTGGGACAGGCAGCTCTGGGGGAATATCCAGATTGTCTTTATATCATCATGGAACCATACTTGCTTTTCAAGCATTCTGCAAAAGTGCAAATGAATCGTATTCACCAAGCCATTCATGCTTTTAAAGCATCAATGGCATATTCGAATAGCACAATCCTTCAAGGACGTTTCAAGAATGATAGGACAACAGTGTTGTGTGGAAATCTTTTCCCCAGTTGTGCAAGAATGATGGCATAAATACAATTCCTTAATGCTTTTTTCCCTGTGTGGAAATGTCCATGGATATGAGTGAGAGATCCTTGAGGTGAGAGCAAAATTTATGAAAGGAAGAGGCACTAGGGATCATAATGCAAACATATGGTTGATAATGAACGTGCAAAGGAATTCCAGTAGAAAATCAGCATGAGCTTTATCAACTACAGCAAAGTATTTGATTGCATAGATCATGAAAAGCTATGGCTTTCTCTTGGAAGAATGGGTGTGCCATTTCATCTGATTGTCTTGGTGCATAACCTGTACTAAGGACAAGAGACTGCACTTAGATCTCAACATAAAGAAACAGAATGGTTCCCAATCAGTAAAGATGTCAGGCAGGGATGCATTCTGTCACTCTATTTGTTCAAAGTGTATGCAGAAAATATAATAATAATCTTTCTACTCTGACTAGATATCTTACATGGAGCAGGCTTAGACTCAGAGGCAGGAGGAGTGAAGACTGGAGGAAGAAGGTTTAACAACCTAAGATACACAGATGACACCATACTATTAGCAGAAGACCACAAAGACTTGGAATAATTAGTAAAGAAAACCAAAGAGGAAAGTGCTCAGGTAGGCTTAACGCTAAATATTAAGGGGGAAAAAATGACCATGGAAGAATGACATGAATTCATCCAAGATAATGGTAAAATAGAAATAGTCAAAGAATTCCCATACCTTGAATCAAACATTAGTCAGAGTGCAGCCTACAATCAAGAAATGAGAATAAGACTAGGGCTGGGAAGGTCAGCTATGAAAGAACTAGACAAAGACAAAATGCAAAGACTAACACTGGCGCTTTACACTCTGCCACCGCTGCCGGTTGCTCCGTCTGTGAACCGCAGCGGCCAAACCTCACAGTTCCTGGACGCAGCCAAAAAGAAGTGCCGAAATGGTGCTTCTTTCTGCATCCTGGAAGTGGTGCCACGAGGTGCTAGTCACGCACTCACGGCGTCACTTCCACCGCGCGACGTCCGGACGCTATGCATCCGCGACATCAAAATGGCGGACCCCGTGTGGAACGGGCGCTGCCATTTTGTACGGACTCGGTCCGTACTAGGGTTAGGGGTGTCAGGAAGTGATGCCCCTTTCTAACCCTAGTACAGACCCAGTCCTTACTATAGGCCCATCTGTAACAGGCCACTGAATACTAAATTTAGGATTGTGCAAGCCATTGTATTTCCCATCACCATGTATGCATGTGAAAGCTGGTCAGTAAAAAAAAAAAAAAGCTGATAGAAAGAAAATTAACTAATTTGAGATGTGGTGCTGGAGAAGAATGCTGAGGATACTGTGGATGGCCAAAAAGACAAATGTGTCTTTGAACAGATCGAGGCTGAACTGTCTCTGCAAGCCAGGATGAATAAATTGAGGTTGTTGTACTTTGGACACACCATGAGATGGAAAAAGAGTAAGGGACTGTACAGACCAGCCATTAAGGGGCGTGCATCGTATGGAGCTGGGGGCTTACGTTTCTGATTTATAGCTCATGAACCCTGAGAATTGCAAAAATTCAGAACTCATCTGTTTATTAATTTATATTTAAAAAGCATTAGCATTGTTTTTATAAAAATGAAATATACCTGTCAAATGCCATTACATTTAGAATTTTCTCACACATGTTCATGGAAAGAAATAATGGATAAACAAAATAATTATGGAAAAGCAGATGGAGAGAAAAGACATTTAGACTAAAGGGGTAAAACATTTCAGAAGGGATTTGAAATGAGATGGGACAGCTGATGATCCAAAGAGATGCGATGCCACAAGGCTGTCACTTCAGGTATACCATGCCACTTTTATTGGAACAACATGTACATTTTATTACAGTGTTGGCAAAAAAAAGTATTTACCCTTCAGCTGTCAGCTTGATACAGAATTCTAACACTGTAGAAAGCCATAAAGTCAGTTCTCTTAGGTTACAGGACAATTTACCAAAAACAACTTTTTTTTTTACTGTTTACTTTTTCCTTAGAAGAAAGAAAAAAGGTAACTTTGGAAAATGAATAGTCATAAAAACATGGGATTGGTTAGAGGGAACAGCCCCATTGGCTATCACCCTGTAAATAAAACGCAGCACTTGAATTCCTCTTTATCCTCATGATAATCGTGGGATAATCGCAATATCATGTAATGTTGTGTAATAATCTTCATATTATTGTGTGATATTGGCAGGAACATCCTGCTATGTTCTCATCTTTTTTGCCTGTGTGATAAAGTCCTAAGATTAGAAATATAAGGAGTTCAGGGCATTGAGAGCTTGCTATCCAAATGTTTCTTTCTCCTCCACATTACTATAAGCAAAATTCAAGGAGTATTTTACTGTCTTACAGTAAATAACGCCAGGGATTTGTTTTTCAGCTGCCGATATTCTCAGAGATAAGAAGCAACTGCGGGTGGTGGAAGACTGAGGATTCTGGGATCTTGTACATAACTTCCCAGATCTGCAAATGTCAGCTTCATCCTTTGGGTATGAAAATGTCACCCTTTAGAGAAAGTCATTAAGGATGCTTACTAATTTATGAACCATAAGAAACAGAGCTAAACTAAATGAAGAAAATTGAAATGCCAAGTTTTGAAATGATTATTTCAAAGTTTTTTAAAAATCATCCTTTGTAATATAATCTTCACTATTATCTGCTATTCTATGATTTTCTATTTTAGTATTTTATACTCATCTTGCTGACTTTTATTTTTTGAAGAGCTTTAATTTAAATAATAATAAACCCCCTTTTTTCTTGAAGTATACCCATACCTCCAGTTTCATCCTTATACCAGGAGGAGACAGGATGCTGACAAACCAATGCAATGTTTGCACTGCCATGTGGTTGGTTTCAAGGAGAAGAAATAGAAATATATACAAACCCCCTCCACCAGCATTTTGTGTTGTTTCTTTGCCTGCCCACACAACCAGCCTGAGGGTTCGGCACTAGCTATGGCTCAGTGGTCAGGTAGGGATTTTGGCCAGGGTTCACCTGATTTGCATATTGAAAAAATATGTTCAATATGCCAATCAAATAAGGAATGTTTTGATTTATTTATTTTGTGTAGGCAAGAAAATATCACAATATAATTAGTGAGCACTCAAGGACTCCTTTGGGTAAGAGATGACTTGTCAACTTAGCATCTCAGTTCTTGGAAATCAGGGCCTCTTTAGGGAATGAAATTTGGAGCTGCCCTGAATGGTGTGTGTGAATCTCTCCCGCCCCAAAACTCTGAGGGTAGAGAGGAACTGACCACGTGGGAGGAGAAACCGAAAAAAGTATAATCTCTCCTGTGGGGTGTCATCTGGTGCAGTTCCAACCCCCCACTCCCTTCTAGTGACACTACTGTTTAAAGCTATGAGGTTTTGAGAGGGAAAGGGAGCATGAAGGGCCTTCAAGGAAGATAAACCACCCAGTAGAATGTTATAGGTGCACGGGAGGACATTGCAGTAGGGTGGCTTGACCTTAGTATTCATGGGAGGTGTTCTGGTAGTGACTCCCATTCTAGTAGATATTCCACATAGTGGAATGCCCAGTAATTAAATAAAGTTGTGGTCCTAGTTGATTCCATAGGATTGAATGATGGATTTTATAATTTTGTATTGTATTGTTTTAATATGGGGGGACTCTGATTGTGTAATTTTGTATTTTTATTATTCTGTAAACCGCCATGATCAAAGGAATGGCGGTATATAAATAAAATCTCATTCATTAATTCATCACTATTCTGTGCCTACAGGCAGCAAATGCTAGTAAAGACAGACTTTGGTACAGTGAGACAATCACAGATGAATCATGCCAGTCAAGTTTATGCATATGTAGTCTAGAGAGTTCTCTAAAAATAGGAGTGGCACAAATACATGGCTTCCACTGTTCCAATGTCAGTTTTAAGAAGTAAGTAATCATGATAAATAAAGTCAAAGGAGAGGTGGAATTTGCTGAACAATTTAAAGACAGTCCTGAGGTCAAGAATCTAAATATTCTGGGGCGGGGGGGGGGAGGGGAGAAACAGTCTGAAGAATGGTTGCTTTCAACAAAAGCTTGTCCTAGCTGTTCAGAGATGCATCTTGCTTCTTTCTGTCTGTGCCAGTCAATCCTAATAAGAAACAGGCGTTAATGCTCATGTCATTCTTCACATTGTACTTTACTCTTTTCAGGACCTGGGGAATGTATGCAAAAGCATAGACTAGGAAACCTTATCAGAAAAAAAAGTGAAATGATGAGAAATATCAGATCTGTTTGGGCATTGAGCTCATCATCAGGATTTTGTTTTTATCTCCCATCCCCTTAGTATAATTCAAGATTTGCAATATATCTGTCACCAGGTTTAATCAAGATAATTTAAAATCTCTTTGTTAGCTTAGCTCAGGATTCACATACTGCAGAGTGAACTTCTGCAAGATTAACATGTCTTCCTGAGACTGTTGTAAAGTTATTTTCAAGGTTAAAAGTGGAGAAAGTGGCATTTGACACATTTTGATTTGTGGGAATTGAAGGTCGCATTCATAACTTTGTCGATGATATTTGCTCCATGCTGTGTATGTTAATAGAGCAAGCCTTGGGGAAAAAACAAATGACACTAGCCCATTACAAGTGAGATAGAAGGTGGTGGGAAGCACTGCAATTGTAGATCTTTTCCATGAGCCAATTCGCTGTAGAAAACAGATGTTGTCTTATTCTTTATTGTTTCATTTGACTAAAAGTGTAACACAAACACTGTTCCCAGGTCTTCCGTGTAACAGTATACCCAGACAAAATGAAGATAATGTAGAGGTGCAAAGTGATTGGTTTCTACATCTAGAAACATTTCTGTTCCATACTGTACTAATGGGGCAGAGAGACAGATTCACATTGATTGACATCATATTAAATACTACTGTCATTTCTTCTGTTTTCAAAGACTCTTACAATAGCATCACCTCAAACATTATGCTTGGAAAATCATAAAGATATACATATATATAATCATAGCAGCAGCTAAAAACATTAGATTAGCTTTAGACATAGTCTTCATCTTATAGAATCAATGCAGTTTGAGACGACTTTAAATAATAATTTAATACTTTTTTAAAATTTATATACCGCTATTCCTGTGTAGATCATAGCGGTTTCCAACAATAAATTGCAACAAAAACAGTTAAAGCAACATATATCCCCAACAGTGTAGAAACCAACCACCCATAGCAAT
>NC_056525.1:160388978-160450364 GCF_019175285.1 Sceloporus undulatus
AAATAAATTTGGGAAATAAAGAGTGAAAATTCTTTGAAAGTGTTGGGGAGGGTGGGTGTGTTTTTGTGAAATAAAACTGAAGAAGCTAGACCACAGAAGATGTATTTACTAAGCAATGGCTCAGTGATATTTATATTTTTAAAGGCCATGTGCATTACAGGATAATTACATAGATTTAGGTCAAAACATCATTAAGATGCATGATCATATTGCCTCTGTGTTTGTCACATCAATAAAGCATTACCATAAAGGTCATGCTATTCTATAGTGCTGTAGTGGTGTGTTAATTGATGTGGTATTATTACAGCATCCCACTGGAAGCTTGAGTTTCTAACTTTAACACTGTAACAGAACTGAATGCTTTTCTCAAAGGGCTTGTGGTTGAAAATTGCCCACAATAAACTAGGACGTGATATGGCTGATAGGACATCGGGGACAGAAATGCATTTTCATTACTTTTTCAAACACCATGCTTTCTAGAAGCAGGACTAATGAGTGTAAACAGTTTCCCTACTCACACAAACAAATGAAAAATTTCTGTTTGTGTCCTCTAAAATTGGTGCTCCTGTTCCTTTGCTTTGAATGGGCTGAAAAGTGGGGGAAGGCATTTTACAACAGGCATTTTGCAACAAGCATTTTGAAACACTTTGGTAGTGGCAGAAGCAACAGAAGAAAGCAGGTAGGTCCTTTTCTCTTTCATTATTGCTGCTGTGCTGGCAGTCTATGATTCATATATCAGAAGGCAAAGACTGACCTATATTATCTTTAATCATCATAAAGCTGAAGCCCGTTGGATTGGATGGGGAGGGGCAAATGAGTAGGCAGGGTGATGAGGAATTAAGTGTTGTCGGCTGAGATTCGAATCATGCTCATGGAGTATAGCATATATACTCATTTATAAGATGAGGAATTTAGTCAAAAAATTAACCCCCCAAATTTGGATCAACATATCCATGGGTCTTATCACTTATCAAAAAAGGAAATGTTCCCTTCTCTGAGTAGAGTGACAAAAAGCAGAAGCTTAGTCCATCCTGAAAAAAAATAAAAGAAGCATCAACTTCCTCTGCTCTCTTGATGCTTCTTTGAGGGGAAGTACCAAAGAACCACTATTACTATTTTGACACTCAGGCATTTAAAAAAACCCAGAAGCAGCACTGTGGCTGAGAGAGTAGAGGATGTCAGCACTTCTTTTTGATTATCCCAGGATGGACTAAGCTCTTGCCTTTTGCCCCTCTGCTCAGAGAAGGGGATTCCAGTGATGTTAATGCAGTGATGAGGAATTGGGCTTTGATGGATTTGAAAAAGAATAAACCAGCTTTTCTGGGTTAAAAGTGGGCAAAGTTATCATATTAAAGTTAAAAGTCTGTAATAACTACTAATGTAGACACAATTTTATTTCCGTTGTCTGTACATCCTCTTTTGACGTGTTTTTTTCCTTAGCCTTGTCCACATCTGATCACCCCCCACACACCTCCTGCAGTCATCATTTACAGTAGTTCCCTCTGCCTCCATCTAGCCTTTAAGAGGAACACAAACAGTTACACCTGCCAGAATTGCCTCTTCATCACAGCGTCCTTTGTCATCGTTTTCCTTTGCTTTGTAGTTTAAATCATTTGTTACATGCTGTGACGAAGAGGCAGATTTAGGCCAGACAAGCGACAGCCAGTCAGGAGTCAGTTGGCGACAGCCAAGATAATGTTGGCTGGGTGGAGATAAAGTTTTCCGTTGCTGGTAGTTGAGGCCAGATAGGGATTTGTTTCCAGACTGAGAAGGTTCTGCTATGTCCAGAGAGGGAACAGATAAAGTAAGAGTCCCGAAGGGAGGGACTTTGGACACATATGGGACTCTGGGAAAGGGAGTTGCTGTAGTGTAATATTCTGTGGGATATCATTACCTGTACAGAGCTACATTTAGGAAAGTAACCTAACATCAGGACTGAGTAGGTCCTGGATAGAAGTAACTATTGTTCTCTGGAGAGAGAGTTGTAAAGTAAACTGTAACAAAGTGGAAACCAAGAAAATAAGTCCATGAAATAACCAGTGTATAAAATATCTCAGCAAGTGAAACATTGTCAAGCCACTGTTTAAATAAAGTTTTTGTAGTTGTTCAAGAAAGCCTCATCTGGAGTTTGAATATTTACCATGCTACCTATAGTTCAAACAGATTTGAAAAGTCAAATAAAGGTGACAGGAACACAAATTAAATAAATTAGTGATCACAAACAAGTCGTCTTGACATAAATTGGTAGCAGTAGTGGGATTAAAAGGCCCAGGGTGCTGTCACTCAGGGTGCTGTCACTGCCTTGTCATGGTAGCCATATGATTTCATCAGTGGTGGTGGGGCAATGATGTCAGGGAACCCTTAGTCCCTCTTTTCCACCTGTCTTGTTCTTGCCTGGTGGCAGTGGCTGCATGATTTCACTGGTGCAGGGGGCAGTGATGTCTGGGTGTCCCAGTTCATCTTTATCAGCCACATCATCCCTGCTTGTGACCATTTTATTACAAATGAGAAGTGCTGACAGCTATTCAAAACAACCTGAGCATGTGTTTTCTGGCTAATGTTTGTGTCTTGTGTGGAATACCTTGATAATATACTCAATGTCCTCTGAACATGGAGCCTTTTTTTACACTCTGAAAGATATTAGCATTCTTACTGAGATCAGAAAGTACCTCAGATTAAGACACTCAACTGAGGAAAAACAAAACTAAATATGCACCTGGATGAGGGTTAAAACCTTATGTCAGAACATAACCAAACTGTTTAACCACAGTGGCTTGACAGCCTTCCTCAGGCTGCTGCCACACAGAAGAATCCTGGGATTTGTGGTTTGTTGTGACACTAGAACACTGACAGATAAGGCTAAATATCTCATATAACTACAAATCCCAGAATGCCATAGCATTGAGCCATGACAATTAAAGCTGTGTCAAACCACATTAATTCTGCAGTATAGATGTAGCCCTAGGGACATCTCTTTAGGAAGCACTGTAGCAAAGAGGTACAGTGAGTCCCAAAATAGTTAGAAGCATTGCTCTGTTTATGAAAAGAAGCAATAATGCAGTATATAAGTCAGAAGATCTGAGTTCCATGTTTGAGATTGAGGTTAATGGAGGAGGAACCCAAGTTTTTGTGGCAGGTCACATGATCTGTATGCTGAAGGCTTCTTTTTCTATTACCCTCACATCACCAAGTAACAGCAATTCTGGTAGCATGGATATAATGGAGACATCTGAAACCTTGCACAACTGTTTGCAGTCAGAATATACAGTACTGGAATAAACAGGCTAATGATATGATTTACTGTTTTTCAGCTTCATATGCTCAGTGTATTAAAAAAAAGCCCATGATGATAGAATAGTAAAGCTGTTTAATGTCCTAAATGCTTAGAAATTCTCATACTAAGTAATTATGTAAAATACTCATCTGATCCTAAACTGGCATCAACTACAGCTCCTACCAACTTCTAAGGCAACATGACAGATTGATAGCTGTGAATATCACAGTTATTAAGGTTGCTGATTAAACATGATCTGATGTACTTTAACGTTCTGACCATCTGTTAGAAGAAATGTAGAAACTTCATTATTAAGCAATTGTTTCATAATTGTTCAAAGAAAATGTCTAAATGTAGATTTCCTCACATACATTTGTGCAACAATTTATTGAGGGAGGTTTTTAAGTCTTCTGGATCTTTGCCTAATTGTTTTCTACCAACATCTGCTAAACATAAAAGGTAAGTGGGAAAAATGAAAATAGACTCAAATCAACCAATGCTTTGCCTGGCATTCTACAAACTCAAGAAATGTTTGGGAGTTAGAATACAAAAGACAGCAATGAAACTAGGCAACACAATTGAAGCTGTTGCTGCTTTCAGTTGGTCCAGAGAGACCTTTACAGAGTTTATTAGGATACCATATAAACACCTGGTGTTTACTAGCTATAGATTAAATCCCCCTTATTGAAATTTATAGTCTCCCTAAAGAACATGGACTAGACCTGTGGCCTCTTGATGTTGTTGAAGTCCAATTCCTATCAGCCTAAACCAGGATGGTAGGGATCAGAGATGGTAAAGGATGACATGAGTGAAAATTCAACACAAATATTACTCTAAATGGTGGGGTGTTGTTGTTGAGGGGTCCCCACCAGCAGTGTCAGTGTCTCCTTGAAACTTTGGGGATCTTATAGCTCAAAAGAAGACCTACAAAAGGAGGTTCACTTCAGGGATCTTTCCACCTATGTATAGTACTATACAAGTACTAACACCAGTACTAGCTACAGAGAGCACTCCCCTTGGAGTGCTCAATGCTAGATAGTAATTATGAAACCCCGGTTGTGTTTCACAGACAGGGGGGATATAAATAATAATAACAACAATAATAATAATACCCAGTGGGAGGGGTGTATTGTAAACTAACACATACATACCCACCATTATTCTGCATCAACATTTCAAAACAAACAGCTTCATTTATATACCACTTCATACTGAACTAACAGTGTCTAAGTGGTTTACAACTGTAAACTTCACATCTTGTGAAAACTTGACACACCAGCTAGAAGGTGCTTGAAACATGTTCTCTTTTCCAATCCTGCATATGCAACAACCCCAAGTGGTTACCCAACCAGTCCTTAGAAATGTCTATGGCCGTTACACACACACCTAAAGTACGTTTTGCCACTTCCCTGTGGCCTGGAAAGTGGTGGATCAGGGCCTCAGAGGCTGCTGCTGTGGCAGTGGAGGCCCCGATCCGGCGGGGAAAGGGTCAGATACAGGCCACCCCAAACGGGTGATCTGTAACATGCCTATGTTAGCCTTTATTGAGGGTCAGCTTTATGAGTCAATAAGCTTTACAAGACTGAACCAGATGATTAACAATGTGGAAGGACTGTTGGTATTAACATCATAGTCAGAAATTATCTGTGAACTATGGGGCTGTACAGACTAGATTTGTGCCAGCTTGTACGCACTTTGAAGGCTGAGCATCCGCAAGCTCAAAGCCTTTACCATGCCACTTGGGTACCATTTTCATACACACCTATCCACATGGTGCTTGCCATGAAGATGTATGCTGGGCGCAGCACCCAAACGATGCAGCGCAGAAGGGGTATCATCATGGCTTGCCAGCACACCTGTGGCACCCCTTCCAGGGTGCAAAAGGAAGCCCCTTTTCTGTCCTGCTCACTTCTACTGAGGGCAGCACACAGGGGAATATGCCAAGAAGTAGTCCAGAGCCCACACAACACCAGTCAGTCAGTCACAGCAAAGGGCAAGAACGTAGCCACAAGGCAAGTGCAGGGGACAGATAACTTGAATACAGGAACAAGAAGGCTGGAAGACTGATTGTTGGCTGCAAAGAACCTCTGCAGCTGGAGGCCTTTTAAAAGGCCTGTGCTTCTCTCAGCTGAAACCTATTAACTCTCTTCTTGGCTTCTAGCCTGGAACAATGTCTCAAAGACTCCTTGACCTATTTTTGCTCCACAGGTCCTAGCATTGCAGCCTAGAGTCCATATAGTCTGTTCCTCCCTCTGCAGCTTCCTGAGCCTGCTCTGAGACTGCTGTTCCAGGCAGCCCTAGATCTGCCCCTGTCTCAGCCTCCTCCATGTCTTCAGAGTCTGAGTCCTCTGACTATGCCTCTAAATCAGGGCCAGGACCAAGGCAGTCCTTAACATTTTCTATGTTTTGTTTTTCTCCCTCTGGAGGCTGTGGCATGTGTTTTCTGTGGCCTGAATCTGGGACAAACAGGGGTGGCATCCCTCCGCCCATCTATACAGCCCCTACCTGCACAAATTTCCCTACATTCCTGACAATTGTTAGTATTTATTCAGCTGTTCTATCTCCTGTTATTAATTTTAAAAAGATTTCTTCAATTTGTATTTATATTGATTGATGCTGAGGTTTTTATTGTTAGTCACAAGGCACTTTTGTGCTAAGATGATGATGATGATGATGATGATGATGATTATTATTATTTTAAACTTCTTTAAACTAAGACCTGTTACAGACTGCCAAAATAAAGCTGCTTTGGGTCTCCTTGGAGGTATGCTGTTTAAATGATGCATGCATCCTAAGAATCCAGAAGCTGCACCAAAGTTGCACTCAAGTGCTTAGGAATGGAGTGTGGCTTTGGCGCGACCTCCGGACTTTTAAGACCCATGCATCATTTAAATAGCATACCTCCAAAGAGACCCGAAGTAGCTTTATTTTTGGCAGTCTGTAACAGGCCTAAGTCCCCCTCAGATCTGTCTTAAGAAATTTATTTGTTAAACCTTGTCCTTCATTTTCTATATATAATGTAACATAGACTTTTCCACCTTCCTTCCATTCCTTTCTCCCTCCCAGCATAAAATCAAAGTAAAATTGTTACTTAGAATGTTTGATGGCTAAATGGGGTAATGCAGTTCCTTTTAAACAGTCTGATTAGGAGACTTTTCTCCATAAAGCATGATAATCACTGTAGAGATTTTACTTGAGAGAAAGATTGGAGAGCTGCCCAGTTCTGATTGTTAAAGTGG
Organism: Sceloporus undulatus; assembly: GCF_019175285.1. Lineage (NCBI taxonomy): Eukaryota > Metazoa > Chordata > Lepidosauria > Squamata > Phrynosomatidae > Sceloporus > Sceloporus undulatus. The sequence continues at coordinate 160,395,492 of NC_056525.1, forward strand.
GAAATTTCTACACCCCCAACTTGACAGCAATGGATTAGTAATGTACAATCATATTAATTATTCTAATGCATGAAGTTATGGGTAGCACATTACTCACAAAATTAGTGACCAAATAACATTGTTTTTTCAGATAATAGCTACTATCTCTGAGCTTCCCTCCCAGTTTATCTGCCCACCTCCCATCCAGTCTTCTCCCAGCTATGCAGACAAGAGTCAATGTGAATCCTGGTTCATTTCATTGGAAAGTGGGTCAGTTTTGCCCAGACTCTCAAAGCTTCAGGGAAATCACATTCCATCTTAGACTAATTTGTAGAATATTCTATCCAGTTCATACCCATTCAGATTTTTTTCTGAAGCACCTAATTTCAGTTTCAGTTTCCTTCAGAAGCAAATGCTTGCCCCCAGATATCTATATCTTATTTATAATCTGTTCATATCTGAGTGTAAGTTTGTGTTAGACTACTGTTCTTCCGTATGCATTATTTCTACTGCTGACAATGGTACATGTGTGTATGGGAGGCTAAGAAGTTATTAGCACATTTTGTGCTGACCTGGATAGCAATTTTGACACTATGTGACTGCCAATGTTACAATTGTCACAGCAGTGACATTTCATACTTAAGTAGCCCTGGGACTACTGTGCAATTGGGAGCTATTGACAAGTTTCCCCCATCAATGAAAAAGGATGCTCTAACCACACTTGGCAGAAACTGCAGCAATGAAATGGAGGTGACATTGTGTGATAATTATCATCAAAATGCTACTTTATGACTATAATTCTGGTTTAAAAATCATATGTAATTACTCCTTTAGTTTCAAGACAAATAATTTTGAAATTCAAGATGTCATTCTTCAGCATCTGAGACAGAGAAAATAATGCACAATTTACTGTACCTATACAGTGGTGCCTCGGGTTACGAAATTAATTCGTTCCGCGGCTAATTTCGTAACCCGAAAAACCTTCGTAAGCCGAATTGCCATAGGCGCTAATGGGGAAAAAAGCCGCGGCTCTGCCACGGCTCCATTTAAAACAGCGCCGGAGTTTTTTCGTAACCCGAAAAAACTTTCGTAACCCGAAACAATAAATCCCTATGGGATTTTTTCGTATCCCGAAAAATTCGTAACCTGGGTATTTCGTATCCCGAGGTACCACTGTACAATCATGCACAAGTTTCAGCTTTGAGCCTCAGTCAACACTTCAGAAAACAAACAGTTCAGAAGACTATAGACTTGGGTTTGGCCCTGAATGTTAGGGGCTCTATAGACTGGCATTTTGTGCCAGCCTTTAGGTAGAGCCATGCCATAATGTCCGCATGCTGGTTGCCATGACTCTGCCCCATCACATCATGATGTCGCACATCCTACTAGATGGTGCGCAGCATCATGGCGTGGCCCTGCCACTGCATCTAGACAATGCAATGCCAAAAAGGCATCACAAAGCCACGCTGCCATGGCTATGACACCCTTTAGAGGGCCCAAAAAGGAGCCGGTTTCTCCAGCTCCTTTTTGGTTTCTCTAGAGGCCAGATCAGTGCCACAGCATGTGGTTGCTGTGGCACCGATTCGGCCAGTAAAGGGACGGCTAGATGCCGCCCATCTATCAAGCACCTAAGTTCTGGAACGTTAAAGCTTCATGTTTTCCACTGAGTGTCATAGAATTGGAAATCTACAAATGACTTTAACTTTTTTAGTTGTTAATACAATTGGATGAAATTTGCTAATACACTTGTCCCTCCATATTCGCTAGGGTTAGGGGGCCAAGAACCCCGTGAATATGGAAAAACTGCAAATAACAAAAAAACATGTTTTTATCTGAAAGGACACCTCTCTAGGAATCTCTAGGTCCTGCCATGCAACTCTGTGGTCAATGTCCGACAGACACTGGCCATAGAATTGCGCTGGAGGAGCTACAAATGCCTAGTAGAGTATTCTCTATAGGAATATCCAGGTTTTTCAGTGCAACTTTTAAAGTTGACCATAGAGTTAAACTGGATGACTTAGATATTCCTAGAGAGAACAAATTAATCAAATCCTTGAATAATCAAATCTACACATATCAAGGCTGTAAATAAGGAGGGGTGAGTGTATATTTGATTGTTGTGTAGAGATGAAGGCTTTAAATGCTATAGAAATAGCTCCAGTGTTTTTGATGCTAGGATCTTTCTAAATTAGAAAAAAAGTGTCCACAACATCTGTGCTGTAGACAAAATTAGATGAAACTTTGCTAGCATAGTTGCCCCATTTGCCAGGCTATCTCCTGCCAAAATCCAGACAGATAGGTGCAGGATGGGAGTTCCAATGTTAGTAGGGTAACAAATCTACTTTTGTTCTATTCCATATGTTAAAGATCCTAAAGTAATTTTGAGGTCTAAGTAAACTTACGGTGGGAAGGAAGCTGCCAAATAAGACAACAACACAGAATTGGAGGAAAAGGCCACTACTTTATTAACAAACAGCACAAAGGGTAGAGTTGGCCCAATGCATAAGGTCTGGATCTGGAAACATCAATCAACACCCTGACCAAGTATCGTGATGACATAGGGGCTACGGAAACATCCTCTCACATATATGCAACTGATCTGTCGCATATTCCAATAAGCCCCTAGTCGCTGGGAGATGTTCACTCGATATGACCCCCTCAATGGCCACACTGCCTGCCCTCAGAGCTCCCAGGTCCAATGGACTCCCGGTCCAGTGCTACGGATCCCTGGAAACCACGCCCACCAGATCCAGGAACTATGATGCCACCCTAAAACAAAGTTGTGACAAAAACACCCTAATCAAGGGAGGGAGGGTGGGAGACCTGAGGTAAAATGGTGCCGGATGGCATGCAACGTGGCCTTAAATAGGTCCGCCCACCAATAGGGGGCCTGGAAAGAGCAGAGGCACCGCCTCCCAGGCCCCTACCACCAATCATGGACTCTTCCCTTTTGCAATGCAAGCTGGGACATGTAGCCCCAGCACCTAGTGCAAAAGAGCTGTCCTTTCCGCCCTAGCAGCCAATGGCAGGCCTTCTTGCTGGCCCAAAGGGTGCTGAGACGAGACAGGCCTCTACAATTGTGGAGACTAGGGTGCTTTCCGCCCCAGCAACAATACTGGCCCGGTAAGTCGGTCAGCATCATTAACTGTTTCACTGACATGAGAGTCAACAGACTTCTTTATGTGGGTGGGGTGTAAGGGCAATATTGACAGAACTGTGGGTTTGTTTGTTTGTTTTTTTTCAAATGCATAAAATCCTTCTATTACTTACTCATCACTTACTATGAAAACAACAGACATTGCAAAGCTTCCTTAGTTAAGGAAATAGCATCATCATAAACAACAACAACAACTACTACTACTATCATTATTAATATGTACAGGGCCTATTTCTGTTAGATGTAATCAAAATCCACAGATGCACCCACAGGAAGCAACATAAATAGAACCTGTAGTACTCAGAACAAGGTTGAACTGAAAAGAAGCAAAGTGACACTGGGTGCATGTACATGAGCCAAATAAAATAGTCTCAGAGCTGTCCAAATGTAAGGGCCCCCTCATGCCCTTACATATAGGGTGACAAGCAGAAGCTTTACATAGAACAGATTCCATGAGCTGATGGACTAGTTAATTTATAACTAGTTATGAATGTGATGTAGGAACTTGGCCAAAGTGTTTAACGACATCATTTTCTTTCACCCCTCTGTTGTGACAGTTGTCTCCTCACTGAAACAATTAGAATATTATACAGTTTCAGACATGGAGCATGGGGCTTGAAGTGGGCTTGACTCCCATTCCCCTAAGTGGCTAACTTTATTAGATCTGCATCTGTAAGCCAAAGCCTGGTCCTTTAACTCAACAACAACAACAATAATAATAATAATAATAATAATAATAATAATAACAATAATAATAAGTGTGTGTGTTCAAACTTAGAAATAAAGGAAAATGGGATGTGGACATAACACTTTAGAGAAGCATAACTTGATGGCACTACATTTCCTTTCCAGGTCTATAATGACCACATATGTGTTGAGTAACAGCTATGGTTTCTCTGGGTCTTTGGGTACAACACGGCTGTCTGTTCAAATTCATATCAACCCAGTTTTGAGTTAAATGGAATGGGCACTGTTCCATATGCTAATATGTTTTGCTGAAGGAGCAAGAGAGGCAGGAACTGCTTAAGCAAATGAAGCTTAACAAGGCATCTCAGAGAAATCTCAGTTGAATGTGTGATTCACAGATGTATCACCGCATGCCATTCACATTTACAGACTATCTGCCATTTCATAACTGGCCCTGCAGTAGCACCAATTATATACAAGGTCAAATAAATAAATAAATAAATAAAGCACACATCTGGGTTTAATATTCTCTGTGGTAGACAACAACTGTCATCCATTACCATCTGCACTATTATAGGATATATGACATTTTTTAATGCAGTGGAAAGGGAAAACCTCTGGGAAGTATTTAGTGTCAATTTAGAATTTATCTAGATGAGTCATAGGAGGTTTTCTTGTGTCACAACCTCTACCATGGGTGGATGGTAACATCATTGAAATTCACAGCGGAGACAAAGATCAGAACAAAATGGCTAATCATGGAGTTGAAGCATAGCACTTCCCATCTACTAGAGTGGATCATTGGCAGAAAACGATGAGTACTACTTTGGATATTGGTTAGAAGAACATGGAAGATTAAGCAGGATTGCGTCCTTGTGTATGAGAGTTGTGCTTTGGGAAATGCTTCATCTGTTGAATTATTTCCTGCCAGCATGTTGTCAAAAGCATAGTTGCTTTTGACAGGAAATCCTGACTATTTACCCAACCTCCTAGTCTCAGGGTAGGAGCTCACATGGATAAGAGACTTTAAATCAAGATTCAGAAAATGCTAACTATAGCTACATCTGAAGACACAATATCTAACACATCTTGTTATCTGTAAATATTCATACTTTGTTTTTGGCTCAGCTTTAATAGAATGTTCTTTGGATTTTCAGTAAAGCTTTGAAGGTTAATTGCATTTTCATTTTCTATTCAGTCTATTTTCCTGTCTCTTAACAACTGCATATCAGACATGTTGTGCTATCCTGTGCCACCTTCTACAAATGCAGTTAATGAAAACAAATTAGTACACCTTTGGATGTCAATAATGATAATAAGAAGTAATGTTATTAGGGGATTAATGTATGCATCGAGTTGCTACAAACTCACAAATAACAGCAGGTGAAATTTCACCTGCAGCATCATTAACATTGTTTATTCAAAAGAAAATGCCACCACTGACTCTGCATTAGGTTATGTTTAATGACCCAAATTGGCTTATTTATTTTTTATTATGAACTATGTTTTATTGAAATATGAAAATACTTCTTGGAGTGAATAGCTCCTCCCCCAAAAAACATCTTTACAATGTTGTCACATTTACATGAGAAAAGAATCACAGATGAATCTCTCTTATTATATATACAGAATATGGGGAAATGAAGGTTGATCATACAATCTATGAAGTCTTTTAGGCAAAATGATACATACGATCTCTATGAATATCAAACAAGAATATACTGTTTCTATACAAATATTTATTTTATTGTGTTCCTCACTGAGATTTGTGCAATGTTCATTCACAAAGAATTGCCGATATATCCCATATAGGTCAAGGTTACAGAGTCACCTCTAGTGCTATTACTAATTTTGTGTGGCCAGCAATGTGGATGTATACATTTATTATTATTATTATTATCTCTACAGGAAAAGCCGTGTTCATTAAGATTTCTCATATCCCACGTCAGTGATTGCTCTGACTTGTCTACATACTGTATTTCTGCACTGAATTGTTTGTACAGAGAGCCCTTCTTATCCTCGGACTTGCCATCTGCGGATGTGCATCAGCAGATGGCAAGCCTGTATTGTCCCCAATGGCAGCACAGACACAGACACATTGCCTTTGGGGACAAAAGGCCCTCATCCCTTTACTCTGCTCCCTCCCTCTCTTCCTCCCTCCCTCCTTCTTCCTCCTCTGAGGCTTGAGTCTCAGAGCCCCGTCCCCAGGACTAGCACTTGTGATGGAGCCTTGGGGTCCGAAACCCAAGCCCTGTCCCTGGCTTCCTCAGAGCCCTGTTGGCTGGAGGGAGCCATCGCCAGGGCCAGGGCTTGGGTTTTAGAGCCTAGAGGCTCCATCACAGGTGCTAGGCCTGGGGACGGGGCTCTGAGACTCAAGCCTCAGAGAGGGAGGGAGGATGGTAAAGGGATGAGAATAACCAGCGGATACCAAGGACCAACTCTATATATATTAACACTACAGGTTGTGTAACCCCCTCATTACATGCTTCACCTCCCATATCCAATGGTACCATGTTCTGTATGAGATATGGGATAATTAATTGAATATATACACAAAAAAACCTACTATAAGTCCTGTAGAGATGTAAAGATATGCTCTGTTCAGATAGCAGAGTCCATGACTAGCAAATATTCTGAGAGATCCTAGTACCCCATAATACATAATGTCTAACAAATGGATGGACTTGAAATCATATTTGATATGTTTTTACTTCAGTTATATCCTAAAAGAGTGTGTGAAAAAGCAGCGTATTGTATATCTATGGCAAGCTAATGTTGTCTAATGTTATTTTAGGACGAAACAGCACAGTTGGAAGTATGTAACTCTACTCCTCCAGAGAAATGTCACTAATCTTATCATTTGGCATTCTTTGGAAACCCTCAGATAATTTATTAATGCATTTCATCATTTCCTTTTAGGCAAAATTATCGGTCAGCAAAAGGATTTGTGAACAACACTTGTCTTCCACCTTGGTTTCCATACTTAGTATCTTTTTCTCTTGTATTCCTTGAATAGTCTCATTTTGTGAGGGGGAAATGCTGCTCAAGAGGAAATTTAGGCCCGTTACAGACCGCCCAAAAGGGGCGGTCTTGGGCTGCTGCCGGTTACAGCGCGGGGAAGCCACTGCAGCCAAACCGCGCGACTCCCCCACGCTGTAAAAAAGGAGCGCGAAAATCACGCTCCTTCTGGCAACCTGGAAGAGACGTCGCAAGTGCCAAAGCGCGCACTCGCGACGTCTGTTCCGGGTTTAGACGTCCGGACGCTGTGCGTCCGTTACGTCAAGATGGCCGCACCCGTCTGTATAGGGCGCCGCCATCTTGCCATACGGAATACGCGTGAGGGGCAAGGTGCATCCGGAAGCGCCGCCCCTTGCGTGTATTCCTGGTGCAACGACGGCGCCGCTTAGGCCCGTCTGTAAGGCGCCTTAGTGACAACTTTTTGTGACTTGTATGAAACAGATGACACCCAATACTTTTATTCGGAAAGTCCACTCTGTATAAAGTTGATAGGGTACAGAGTTTTCCAACTCGAAGCAAGAGAATCATTTTTATCACCATCTTAATAAAAGATTGTTCACTTTAAAGGGTGTTTGAAGTCATTTGTTTTGTTCTTCAGCAGTTAATAAAAAGGAAATGAGATGTTCACCCATGGGAATATTCAAAATCTTTTATTACAGTCTGACTTATTTATTTATATACTGTTCCTTCATGTGCATTTATTGAAGATTCTCTTTGAAGAAGCAAGGTGACCTATTTTTAATTGTATGATGTTGATCTTGATATATTAGAGAAAGCCACATGCAGGCCCAACTCAAGTAACCCTGGAAGCAAGATGTTCTAGTACTGATTTCTTGTGAATTTAATTCTTAATCCATTTCCTGTCACACGGCCATGAGAATGGTGTTGGGAATCTTGGGATGAGACAGGCGGTTTACAGACCGCCCAAAAAGGGCGGCCTGCCGCCGCCTCTGTTTCTGCTGCAGGGAAGCCTCAGCCTCCAAACGGCAAGGCTTCCTGGCGGCAGAAAAAGAAGCTGCAAAAAGTGGCTTCTTTTTCTGGCGCCCTTGTGATGCCACAAGGCACCAATGGCACACTTGTGGCATCACAAGTGAGCTGGGACATGCGGATGCTAGGTGTCCGTCACATCAAAATGGTGGCACCCATGTAGAATGGGTGCCGTCATTTTGTACGTACTAGGTACGCACTAGGGTTAGAGCGTCTGGAAAGGATGCCCTTTCCTAACCCTAGTACGTACCTAGTATGTACTTTTTGCATGTGTGGAATGTGCCTGAGATTCCCTTCTACTGGCTGAGAAGACTTTAAGATCTGTATTCACACAAGGTGAATGATAATGCACTCCTAACTAGTGACCTACCCCAGTTGAAAGACAGGGAATTTACGACATTGTTTATCTTTCTGAATATTTCAGCCACTTTTGACAATGTACATCATGATATCTTACTGGACCAGTTGCATCAGATGGGAATAGGAAGGACATTGGTACAGTAGTTCTGCTCCTGTCTGTAGAAGTTTCCTGTTCAGCCCCATGACCACTAAACTGTGGAGAGATTGCATCCTGTCTGTTCACTATCTATGAGAAACCATTTGGGGAGGTCATATGGTTTTTTGAGGTGAGATACTAGCTGGTGACACCCATTTCTGTTTCTCATTGTCATCAGAGTCAGCTGGGGGTGTTAGACTAATGTCTTAATGTTGTAATGAGATGGATGGGACCCATAAATTGAAACTGAATCCTGATAAGATTCAGATTCTGTAGACTGGTCTAGGAATGAGATAAGCTACCTGCCCTGGGAAGGGTTGCACACTCTTTGCAGGAGCAGGGGCATAGATACATTTTCCTAGAGAATAAGGTGACAGTCTGTAGTTCAGAGTGCTTGGTGCCAGCTTTAACACCTTTAGGATCTTTTCTGGATAAGGATGATTTAGACACAGTAGTCCATGTATTGTATTTTCCCTCAATAGGCTGCTGCAATGCATTCTGTGAGGGGCTGCCTTTGAAGATGACTTGGGAATTTCAGCTTGTATGAAATACAACAGATAGGCTGATGGCGATCTAAAAAAAAGGCAGATGTTATGCAGTTCATTTGATGAAGTGGATTAAAATTTACAAAAATCAAGTGAAAATAAATTAGTCCTGAAAGTGCTGAGATAGATGTTCCTTTTCCTTCTTTCCTATACACACACATTAACCCACACAAACACACATATATCAAGAAAAGGGCCTTAAGCCTTCAGTTGAAATGAAACATCTAATAGAATAGAAAGGAGGAGACAACTATAAACCTTAAAACACAATTAGGAGAGAACTCTAATGAAGGCAGTTCTATCTATCTATCTATCTATCTATCTATCTATGGGGGAAATTATATAATGAAAATAATGCTGATTCCAACATTCTAAACTGCTTTCTTTCCTTCCAGTCTTTCCGCCTTTATCATGCCTGGATCCATCTCCTGTGAGAGCCCCTATCTGTTCTTCCACCAAAGACCACTGTGTTGATCAAGGATAGGCCAGAATGTGAATAGAGGGAGTCCTTACTCTACCACTTTTGGGTGAGGCACTCCCTTGCTCAGATTATGGGCTGCCAATATGGCTGAGAAAAGAAGAAGACACAACTTCATGGCCTACTAAATTACTGTCTGCCATGCAGACATAGGGGTGAAGAAAGCTTTCCTCCTTTTGAAGAACAGAAAGTAAACACAATCTAAAACTCAACAGAAAAAGAAAGTCATTTATTATTCTGCATGGCTCACACAACTGGCTTAGAAAATCATAAAAGGGATTATTACTGGGTGAGTCAATTACATGGAACAGATTTAAGAAGTAAAATATAGTGATTATTAAAAAGTTATTACTCTGTGTGCATTATTGTTTGTTTGTTGCTTTAAAAGCTTATATTTTTATTGGCAGCATAAATAATGTAATTTATATTCATTTTATATGATTATAAATTCTTATTTTCATTGGATGTATAAAATCTAGAAGAGTGGTGTATAAAAGGAAGGAAGGATAGCTAGATAGCTGAAGTGAGGGAAAAGGAGAAAGTGAAGCAAAGAGATCAATTTTCTTCCTTTCTCTTACATATATTTTACTTCATTTTAGTCGTTATTATACTTCTTCTTAACCCTAGCCCCCCGAAAGTAAAACTGTGATAAGGAAGTCTACTTGTTTTTGCTTTTTTACATACTCATGCATTAATGTCTGTGACTTCTTCAAGAATTTTGAATGAAAATTAATAAATGTTAACAGACCTTACCAATGTAACTAAAACAACGATGTTCAAGAGGAAACGCCAAATTGGCTCCAAAAGATGTAAACACTCTCCTTTACTAATAAGCTAAATTTGAATCTAACCTTCTCACATACCTGAGAAGTACTCTGTGGATAAAATTAAGTGTTCTAGAGGACTATGTACAATAATTTATTGTATCTTAGGCCTGAAACAGATAAGCCAAAAGCACCAGCTTTGGGCCAATCCTGGGATGTGGCATTCAGATGATGCATGCCTCCAGATCAGGCCGAAGCTGCACCATGACTGCCTAAGGCAGCCCAAACCCAGTTGCAAGAGGAGCACAAAAATGTGCTCCTTGCCAGACAGACATATGATAACAAAAATTTACAGGTTGTTACTAGACATAGAATTGAAAGAAGAAACAGTCAAGGAAAATATGATAAAATGGATGCAAATCCTGCTAGACAGTTAGGGAAGAGTTTTGAAATATAATTTAAAATTTATTAAATGCAACCATTTTAAAGAAAACTATTATAAGCTATTTCATAAGTGGTACATGTCACCATCAAAATTAGCAAAGATTCAAAATAACAAAAAGAACAACTGTTGGAAATGCAAGCAACCAAAAGGAATGTTTTGTCATATGTGGTGGTAGTGCAAAAAAGATAAGAAATTCTGGAAAAGAATCCACAAAAACATATCTGACACATTACAAGCAGAATTTAGAATAAGCCCAGAAGTATTTTTGTTAAACAAAAAAGACGAACTAAAAGACAAACCAGATGAACAAGAAATAAAAGGCCATGCAACCCATTGGGTGACTTTGAGCAAGTTACATGCTCACAGTCTCAAGAGAAGGCAATGACAAAATTCCTCTGAACAAATCTTGCCCAGAAAACCCCAGGATAGGATTGCTTTAGGGTTGCCATAAGTTGGAAATGACTTGAAGGCACACACCAACAACTGCAAAAAAGTCAGATGAACACTTTTTAGGTGCTTTTCCAGGGGGTAACCATGTGGGCTACAGAGTAAAATAAAACAAAATCCAAACTCACAAAAGAAGGATATCTTTCTTGGCCAGCCAAAATCACGAAACATGCAAGCTTTCAATTTCTACTGGCCTCTACATCAGGCAAAGAACATTCAAAAATTATGCAAAAGAAAAGAAGAGAACAAGATGGTGCTGGAGTTACAGGCCTATATTTTGTATCACATGTTATTTCTGCCATTGTCCAGTTCCTTTGGAGTGACTTTTAGTTGGTAACCTAGGCCTTGTCTGCATGGGACAAAAGGTCTGTTTCCCACCTCCCCTATTCTGACCCTACCTGTTTGAATGGTTTGGACAGTCTGGAGGCTGTCAGGCATGTCCTGCACCAGAACTAATACACAACAAGATAAAGATAAATGTTAACAATTTACCCATTACTCCAGGTCCTCTGGGAAGAATCTGTTGCAGCCTTTAAAAACCAGACTAACTGCTACGTCCCAGAGGGCCTTCTCTGCAATTATTTCCAAACTATGGAACGGCCTGCTGGACGAGATCCATCAAATTGTCAGCTTAGACAGCTGTCAAGAAAAATCTCTTCCGGCAAGCCTTTCCTGAATAAAAGTGTCCGGCCACAGAATGATCACCCCTCACATCATGTATTAGGCCACCACTCTGTCCTCATTATATTTTTGTTGTCTCTCTCTCACACACACACACACCATATTTTCTGACGTATAAAATGACTGGGCATATAAGATGACCCCCAATTTTTCCAGTTAAAATATAGAGTTTGGGATATACTCACCGTATAAGACTACCCCTCTTCCAACGCACACCAAATAATTTAAAAAACATCAGATTTGATTTCAATATGGTAATTTTAATTCAAAAGCCTACTTGGATTGGTCAGCTCTCCCTGACTGCCCAGCCCTCCCCGTCTCCAAGACTATCAGAGTGGTAGCTGCTTTCATATGGTCACCGCATATGGTGGGGATGTAGCCGCAACAGTTTTTGAGTTCCCCCCACCAGATTCTCCAGTCTGGCTTGGAGGTTTCAGCACCTGACCTATAAGATGACACCCGAATTTTGAGAAGATTTTCCTGGGTTAAAAAGTAGTCTTATACACCAGAAAATACAGTATATCTCCAATTTTAATTGTATCATGTTTAACACTGTTTTAAGGAGGGGGGGGTTTGAGACATAATACTGAATGTGGTTTTTTTAATGTGTTGTCAGCTGCTTTGATTGTCTCATCACAGAAAAGCAGGATAAAAATAAAAGTTTTATTTATTATTATATAATAGGGCCATCTTCTATATCAGTTGTAATGTGGGTCATCAATGCTAGGTTTTTAACCAAGCCACAGGCCTCTATTACAGAGAGAGAGAACACATGCAATCTTTGGCAAGCAACATTGAGTTTGTACTTTAGAAGATTCCCATGCAGTAAGCCTGTAGAGTGTAATCATTACTCATAATAATACACATGTAGCGTACTGAGCATGGATGCAGCATTTCAAATTATGGTTGGCCTTCTGAGAAAAATTACAGGAATCTATTCATGAAATGCAAAGAGTTAATAAAAAGCCAGTACAGTGGCAGGCACACCATATGCTACAGGTTATGTAAAATCATAACATTCCCAATTAGTGAATGGAGCTACCTATTAAGAAAAAGGATAGTTGTGGTTGACAGCCATCTACAAAGTCAAAAGAGACCGCCTCATTATTCTAAATGGTTCTCTTTATAGATAGCTTTCTGTAATGAGCTATACAGAGAGATATAATTCTGTCTGCACCTAATTTCCCCAGCAAAATGAAGTTTTGGGAATGGAAAAGAAAGAAAGAAAAGTTGGAAATATCAGAAGAAATGTGTGTGTAGGGAGGTTATGTCTTCCTCACTCATTTGGATACATTGTGCATCTAGTATTTCATCTAGAAATCCACCTGGGTGGTGGCCTTCTACCATGTCATGCCATTGCTTCAGTATTTTGTTCCAATGAAGGCACATCCTTAATATGAATATGAGTGCGCTCACTCCCTACATTGCAACCAGATCATCCATTTCTGCCCAGTGGCTCTTTTGCAGATTGGAGGAGAAAGCCTTCACCTGAAACATTCCAAGGGTGACTGGCACCAAAATGTAGGCCTTATCCAGTTATTCTTGTCTGATGTGAAGGCTGTTTGTCTTGCTTAACCCTCTCAGTCTTTGTGGTACTGTCAGTGAGTGCTCTTTTTTATACATCTGGTCTGTTCTACATCAAGTGATAGTTTTGGACAGTATATAAAGTATATAATTCAGAGTGTTTAAGTTTCAGTTACTTTATGTTTGACACCATTCCTTCCATATTGCAGCCTCTTGAATGCTTTTGCAGTGGATATCACCTCCTCAGGAATTCCCCTGGTATGAATTAAACACCGGTTAATTAAGCACTCTTTCCTTTCCAGTTTCATCTATACTTCATATGAAGAAGATATACTTCTAGTGGGCAATGAGACACACCTGTCCTCCATTGCCTTAAAACTAAACAAAGAGACTTAGGGATGTGTCAGGAATCTGTTCTCGGTCTGAGATCCAATGGGTTTGTCTTAGTCTGCACTTCTTGAACTGTCTTCAGAGTGAACTGTGGAGAGACACATGCATTTATAATCCATGCAAAACATATTTAAATCCTGTTAAGTCAATGGGCAGACGATATTTAAAGAATAAGTAAAATTTGAACATAAACACCATCATGTGCATAAATAATAAAACAAATAAAGGGGTGGATGTATTTGTTTTAATTTTTAAGCAGTCTTGTGTCCCAATTTGGGTGGAAGAGGAAGAGGAGAAGATGGATGAGTTAGTATGAGCTGTATATGGAAGGGAGTAATATGGGCTAGAGATGTGCATCTATACATATCCTTAATCAGGATATCTGAAACATTCATTTGAGATTGCTAGACATGTTGCTACAGATGTTTAACTAAAATAAATCCACTTCTCTATTTTGGGAGGTGGACAGAGAGGAGTCACTATGGATAGAAAGGAATGCCTCTCAGGTGGCTGTATAAATTGGCCCTGAGGCTTAGGCTTTACTGAGGATTGGTTCCTCTTGTATTGTTGAGCTCATGGGGTTTATGCCTTTTCTTCTTAGCAGCTTTTCTTTTATCCACTCCTTCCTCCGAAGGATAAAAATACTACCGAAGGTGGTGCAGTTCTCTTGACAAACCTGTTTCCTCCACTATGGAATTCTTAAGCAGCTTTGAGGCTTATGTGGCTTCAGCAAGAACAGCAGAGCAGCAGTGTGGAACTACTTTGAAGCACTCTCCTATTATTTTATAGGTTTAAACATTTATTAAATTTACAAATGATTTACTGCCTTCCTTCTACCCTCCAGGTGTTTGCAAATATGATGTTACCATGAAAGATTAATTTGCATTTTAGCAAGCCCAAAGTAGATTTAATTTAATTAGTGAGGACAATTCTTCAATAATGCTTTTACTGATAATTTCACAATTGTAGCTATGGAGCCTGAAGGCAGACAATAATATTATGAAGAAAGGTCCAGATAATAATATTGTGAGGAACCTCCTGTCCAAATGTTTATTATTCTGTTTGGCTCCTTTTTGTCTAGAAAAACTTAACATTTGGAATTAATACCAGCAGGGCAGACCTTTATAACTTATGACCCACAAAGGTAAACCTGACCAACCAGGAACTCGGTCAATGATCACCTTTTTTGCTGCTGGTAACCAAACATCTGGCAGTTCACTTTATAGGGTTAATGGTCTGAGTCTAAGTTGGAGGGCTATAGATCATGCTGGCCTTGTTCGAAGAAAGAATGGAGAACATATTTCAGTCTGTAGGAAGTAATGTTTTCAGGAGGCACATTTCAGTGCTGGACAGAACCAAAGGCAAAAACCCAGAAGCAGCAATATTACCATATTTTCAATTAAAGGTCTTATTACCAGTAACTAAGCCTGGGGAAAGACATTTCAATCTTTCTTGATGGGTGAAAACTCATGAAAGCAGGAAAAATTCCAAAGTTAGTACCAAGAGGAAGGGGATATAGCATTCAAGTAATCCCCACTGGCTGAAATGGGACTTTAGAAGGACTAGATTTGGCCTCAAGGGCTGAGGTCCCCCATCCCTGTTTCAGAAGATTCAAAATAACAAACAATTAATAAGGAATGGGTGAATCTCTCACTGTTGGTTTTGCCAATTCCTAATTTCTCCACCTTCAGGTTCATTTCTGTCTGCATTCACATTGCACTGGCAGAAAAGTCCACATGTCAATGTATTTGTGTGTGTGTGTGTGTGTGTGTGTGCATACACACATGTGTGATAGGGTTTTTTAAATCCAAAATAGTCACAGTTTGTACCCAGGTTTTCAAATATTTCTCTAATACAACCCACCTTCTTTAATATACAGGTTTTCCAGAATTCTGAAATCTGAAATACTGTATTCCAAAATCCAACACTTTTTTAAATGGGTGGCTGAGATATTGACACTTTTGCTTTTTGATGGCCCAGTGTTCATAAGCTTTCTTTCATGCACAAAATTAGTAAAGGTATTAGGTATAAAATTAACTTCAGTCTATGTGTAATGTATATGGTATATATGAATCATAAATAATTTTCTGCATAGACTTGAGTCTCATCTCCAAGATATCTCATCATGTATATGCAAGTATTGCAAAATTGGGGGGGGGGGGGAAATCCAAATCCACTTTTGGTCACAAGCATTTTGGGTAAGAGAGTCTCAATCATAATTATGCATTTTGTGCACATTTTCTAAGTTTCAAACCAAAATACAAAATTCACAAAATGCTTCCTAAATTTTACATTCTGCTTTGCAACACATTTCAGCTCACATGTATGTTCAGCTCGTATGTTCCAGTTCATAAATATGTAGATCATTTATGTCACATATATGTTCTGCAATCCCCAATTTAGAAAATTTATACCAAATTATCAACTCGATGAATTTATCTGTGTCCCAAAACTTAATTTAATATTTTTGTTAGATACATATAGAAAATAAGTTTTTTTTCAAAAAAAGTTTGTAGAAGAACATGGCTGTTAGATTTCTCCATCCCTGTATATGACCCATAAAGCCATCTTATTTATGGTATCCCAGCAGAATTCTTGTACTCATCCTGTGTTGATACCCTCCTGGAATAACAACAAGCAAACTTCCAAGCGATTATCAGACACCTGGCAGGTCAAAATGTATGGTTGATGTTTTTACCAAGCTGAGCAGGTCACATTATTCTGCCCTTCTTTGTCATCTGAGACCTTTGGCCATCTTCTTTTATATTATAAGAATATATAATACTTCTTATCTATTCTGTAGGTCTAAAACGAGCAATTGTACTCAACATGTTCAGCACATCTCTCATTTTGTTTCAATCAATTTTTTATGCCACCCTTTCTATTGTACTTTATTGGTTTAATTTAAACCGGCAATATCTGTTACTGAATTTTATGATATTTATGAGAAGTTCTTTTATATATTCATTAAACTTTACCCTCCTTATTAAGCCGCTGGTGTTTTTCAGCCAAAATCCGTATTTTAAAAAGATAAGATAAATATTTCATTAAAACGGTGTCTTTCTGTACCAAACCTCTCCCCTTGAAACCCAAACAATTTATGAGGTGGAATAAATCTATAGTCCAGTACTCTACTATTATTTTTACCATATTCTGTGACAGAGGAAAAATGATAGTTACATCTTCCTTTGGCAATGAACAACTTTGTATTAATATAGTGCATGCAATAAAATAGTGTGCCATGTGTACCATAATTCCCCCAAAGAGTTCATTTCAAGTTTACTTACAGATATTCATATCTCTGGTATTTTAACAGATTATTTTTAAAAAAATCTTATATTGAAATGAAAGCTGAGAAAATTAGCACAGTTCTTGTTCCAAATCTTAGACTTTTTCCTATGTTGTCAATGAGGGAAGGGAAAGGTTGTCAGTCATATATGAGCTAATATTCAGGCTCTATAAAAGTTGTGCATTCCCCCCAGAGGCAGAATAACACTTCACTAACCATTCTTCACTGTGCTGTCATGAAGCAGATACAATATTTCACACTTTATTGTGAAGTATGGCTGCCACATGCATGCATATGTGTGTGTGTGACAGTTGTGTGAAACCTCCCCAAGAAATTATTTCAATCGTTACAGAAATTATCTTTCTTTCATACCTGACCAAATGTCTCAATTTGGCAGCAATTATTGTTAATGTGTCATTCCAATTTTTAACTGCTTTTAAAATGTACCAGTTTCTTTCACCTCCTCTCACTTTCCCCCTTTGTCCCTGTCTTGCTTCAGTTGCTGTAAATTGAGTTTAAAGTGCAGAAGTGAGCAGGGGAGAGAGGAGAAGATGGAATCTTGCCTTTCTTTGCTGGTTCAGGCAAACTATTAATGCCTCTCCTGCTGTGTGTGTTCTTCCTTATTAATACTTTTTGCTGTGTTTACCATAATCTGCTGTTTTTTGGTCACAAGTGTTCCAGTTTTGATCTGTAAAATATTGGACGGTATGTGATAAAGTAAGTTGCATCTCCAAAAGAGCAACCTTGAAGTCCACATTGAAATATTGATTATTAGAAATTGATTGATTGATTGGATGACTTACCACTCTGCCATTCTTCCAAAATGGGACCTAAGGCAGTTTGCAGCTTCATAATAATAATAATAATAATAATAATAATAATAATAATAATAATAATAATTTGTATCCCATCTCTCCCTGTATCGGATCAACGTGTGTAACAACAAACAAAAACATATGGTGCAGGGAGACTTATATCTTCGCTCCCCAGACCATATCTGTTGCATTTGTCAAGGCATATGAAGGCATAGACCAAGCTCCTGTAATCACTATCTTGCACTCCCCTTGTTTCTTTTTTTTGAGATTGTAGAAGAAACTTCAGTGTTTGTTCTGGGCTTTCAAAATTCCTCTTCAAGACTTGATGTCCTTATCTTCAGAGCATTTTTGACAGTGTTTCTTCCAAATCTCTTTGGTTTTGGGGACTGTTGTCTAGGTTCTTCCTCAGTGAAATTGGCAAAGCAACACAGGACCTTTGTTTAAAACCTAGGAGCAGACCTGATGAGAAGAACCCATACAGTGTCTAATCCATAACATAGCCAAGCATTGGACTCCATGTCACGCTGAGACTGAGGCATGGATGTGAAATGTAGTATTTCTGCCAGACCTTGAGGTACCTTGTTGAAATCAGTAAGTGGGACTGGACAGTTCACGGTGAAGATATTTATTTACAGGTGATCAGGAAGACTATTGACAGGTGCAGGAACAAAACAGAGTTCTAGGATTGAAGTACAACACTCTTTTCCTCCTCCTTAGTAGCTCAACAGCAACAGAGTTATACAGAACTCTCTGGTACTCACTATACAAACAGCAACTGCACTGACTGACCAACATTTGTTTACAGTTAGGTGGGACTTATACCTTTGTCTGATGCAACTTCAGTTCATGGTTGCTAATACATTACATCATACAGACAGGTGTATTCCAATACACAATCAGGTGTGTGGCTTCCTCAAGGACAATTTGGCTCTAGATGTCCTGGCCTTGTCACACAAACCATACACATGTCATGACTGTGCAGTTCAACAGATCTAATTTCACTTTATAACATGGTGACACTCCAATCAGGAAGCCAATGGGCACATGAGCTGAAAAAGTTCTGCTTTGCTTTCTTCCCACAGAATAGGCACAACAGGCTGGGGAAACTGATGGGTGCATATCATTTTGACTGCAATATTTTATAGATTTTTTTGAGAAGAGAATGGTTCCCTTTTCAAAGTAAAGACTAGAATTGGCTAATATTGATTATATTATATAATATTGATTATATATGTTTTCTATCAAGCTATGGGATGTGCATCAAAAAGTTGAATTATTTATTTATTAATTAAGAGAAAGGTTTTCTGAGTTCTGAACTGGAACATTCAATGACATACTTGAGGACAAGCAATACTAGTAATATTCAGTGTTTTGATTTGCAACATAGGTTTTCCATTTATGTTGCCTGGAAATGGAGATAAACATTCTTGGAAAGTCAGTCTCCTTCTATATCCCCAATGGAGAAAAAATCCCTATAATCCTAAAATCCCTTAGAAATTCAGACTGGTCAAATTGGTCACAGTAAACATAATGGCTATTGATTTCTCTGAAACAAAAAAAACCTATTTTTAAAAAAAAAATTAATTTTTTTTATTTTATTGGATCAAAAAAATAAACGACAGTACAATACAATAAAAATTACTCACATGTTATGTTAAAGGACTTAATTGGGAAAAGATGAAAACAAAACTAAGGTGGGATACAGACTGCCCAAAGAGGTCGTTTGCTACTGCCTCCATTTCCGCTGGTGGGAAGCCTCAGCTGCCAAACGGTGAGGCTTCCTGGCGGAGAAAAAAGAACCTGCAAAAAGCACACTCGTGACATCGCCAGCGCGATGGAACATGCGGACACTACATGTCCATTGCGTCAAAATGGCGGTGCCTGTGTGTACAGGGCACCGCCATTTTGACACCCTGTCATGTGCTAGGGGTGAGGCCGGTATGGACGCTGCATCCTCGGCCAACCCCTTGCACGTGACGGGGCTCGCTATCCGCCAGTCTGTACAGCACCTAAATTTCTAAAAATTCTAGCTGTTATCTTAAGAAGCAATTTTACTCTTACTGTCATGCATACACACACACACACACACACACACCTATATTACCATGTTCTTAGCCTTTGGTGGATTGCCATGAAATCCTCTCCATACTATTTCTTAGAATATTTTAGGTGGGATTGTAAAAATATAAAATCCCACCCAAGAATATTATAGGAAACACTGGGGAAAATCTTTATGGTAATGGAGAGAACAGAACCCCCTGTGGGATGGATTGCCAGGGAGAGGGGAGAAAGCCTATTTTTACTGTAATGTCAAAACGTTATCAAAATTCCATATAAAAGTTTAAAATATGCTCTTAAGATGCTGGGGAAAGCTTTAAAAAGGGTTAAGGCTCTTCAACTAAGATGGAATGTGATTGAAATGCATAAAAATGATTAGGCAAAAATCAACTGGAATTATTGTTCTCTCTGGTGCAAAAAACTAGATGTGGTAACAAGAAGCCATAACTGACTATGGATGTGATGGCAAAATGAGTCCAATTATTCTAATTAACTTTATTTACTGGTCTCTGTTTCTGATAAATAATTGTTCCCTTTGTTTCTGTGATCAACCACTGTTGTCTAGATTACTCTATGAAAGCCTTTACACATCTTCAATATTCTTCTCTTTTCTACCTTCATCTCCAGACTACAATCAGTTCTGTCTTGCTGTTTTTTTAAAAAAAAGCAGGAATAAATTGAAATCAAAGGGTTGTTTTATGTACACACGCTTGTGTGCATGTTTCAAATGGTACACTGTACTTGAACACATCCCCTCAACTGACTAGTGCAGATTAAATTAGTTCTCTGTGTATTAGAAATGTGCAAATGTTTCTAGGTACACTTCTTAAATCTGTACATTTTTTCCAGACATATTCACCACCCTCTGTCATGATATGGATGCCATAGTGCAGAAAGTCTAGAAACCAGAGATTGGCAAAAAGTCTGGTAAAATTTAAAAAGTTCACCAGAGCATTTTATAAAGACAACTCTATCAAGAGGGGAGAGACACACTTCCAAAGTGATGTTCAGGAATACATTTCTCATGGTGTGGCCACTGGGTTATTTACAGGTGTGGCCACAGGAATATCACCACTTGAAACAAGTGGAAAGCTTTATCACCACTTCAAACAAGTGGAAAGTTTCAAGTGCTTTTTTTTTCCCAACCACTTTAGCTTTAATGTTAAACCATTTGAACATGTCATGTGTGCAACCAGGTGAAGAAAATATCATTTTCTAAGGCATGGTGGATTGCCTTAAAATGGTTCTCAGACTTTAACCCACTTTACTACCAAAAGCCACAGAGAGTAAGTGGCAAAACAGATCACCCCTTAGCATGGGCTTCCAGCTGGCTTCAGAGCGTGGCATTTTGATGCCGCATGATCTGAAGCTTCCCAAAAGCCAGCGCCATGCCACACGTGAGGCAGCTTACATGCTGCACATCACAGGAGCATCATAAAGTCACAACAGTGTGGGAAGAGCTGGCTTTTTGCTGGCTCAAAAAGGAGCAGCAATTTGCCACTTCTTTTTGCTGTGACAAAAAGCCTGATTGGGGCTGTGGTATGTGGTTGCCAACCCAGATTTTAGAGGGGCACCCTTTAGGGTGGTCTATTCAGTCCCTTAGACCAGTAATCAGATAATCTGGCATTTGAAGCTGAAAATATTTGAATGTCCAAAAGTTTACAAACTACTAACATGGGCCAAGTAAATAGATTTGGATAAAGTACAAGTCTCTGTGAAGCCACAAGGCTTCATTGGTTGACTTTATTTCAGCCTTCTTTCTTTTGCAGATTGTTACTAAATTAAGAATGGGATATCTCTGTACAAGGTGAAAAAAGGGAATGAAAGGGTAATAAATGAATAAAATTTATACATTTTTATGGTTTACACAGGGAATTGCTAGAGGAGAGAGAGTGAACAAATCCTCTTGCTTATATGACCAGTTCTTCACTGTATAAGGCTCACTATATTACTCATTAAGTATCAGCCAGTAAAATGTTATGACTTCACATAAGTTATGTGGATTGATGTTAAGAGTTGTCACTTCAGTTTCATCTATTCCAGTTAGCTCAATTACATGCTGAGTTGACCCAGGCTGCTAGTCAGTGTACCTTTTTTTAGGTAGTTCTAAGTTGTGACATGCTATCAGGTTCAAGCTTAAGGTTATTTCTCAAAGGTTTATTTTCCCTTTTTTGATCTCTACAGACTTTTAGAGTACCGACAGTAATATTTTCTCAAAGACAGTGAAGCTTTGCAGAGAAATATGATATGTCTCCAAATGCCCCACGCATGTGTTAAGTGTGCTAGGTTCCTGAAGTTAGGTTCTAAAAGCTTTTCATGACCTCTTAGAATAAATAATGTTTGTGTGTGTCAGAAGATTAAGACTTTGTCAGAGTATATGGTCTATCATGGTCTATCATTATGAACTACAGCTGCTGTGAACATGTGAGGGGCAAATAATGATGTTTTGGCCCTTAGTCATGCATGGTTAAACAAATAGATCCTGTTTGGGCGAATCACTGATTCTATCAGTATATGGAGGGTGTTAGATCAGCTAGTCCTAAAATCTCTTTCCTCCCAGCTACACCATTTGCAAATATATATGTAGCTGGGAACATCCATGCCAGTGTGGTGATGAATCTGCTCCAGGCTTTACTCTTTATTTTAATGAAGCTGTTAAATGCATTGGATCTATTCTGTGTCTACAATTTAGCACCATTGGTATTTTCTGTAAACTTTGGCACAAACTCCACACCCCACTACCATTGGAACTCCCAACTACCGCCAACTACCACTGCATGTATAAGGTCAGATCTCTAAGAATATGGTTGGTCAGAGTACATGAACAGCATCAGAGATGAACCCAGAGAGGAATTAATCAGCACAACTGTGCTCACGGGCTGATACAACTCATAAGCAATTCACTTGAATAGAGCTACCAGCATGAGGAAGAGCAAAATTTATCATGCCCATTATCTTAATCTAGCTATTAAACTGACTACCAAAACACTCATGAATTATGATGGACATGTGTGGAGATGGATGTGGAAGCATGATACAAACTAATCCTAAACTGCATAAGAAGGCATATTTAAATTACTGAAAATCTTTTTTGGTTTCATAGTTTTCCATTTGTTTTGGTTTCTACTTCTATGTTTATAAGGTCAAAAGTTTTCACGTCACAGCAGTCAACTTTTTGATAGCAGCTCTCAAATGAGAAACACTGACAGGGCATGTCAATGCTGGCATTTTTTGCATTTCCTCCTTGTCATTTGTGATAAACATGGCAACTAGGGTTTTTGCACAGTCTCTAGAGCTTTGTCGATTCCTCAAAGGCAGAGAATCATGACCCTGGAGGTTCAGCTCTCAGAAGGGAGATTGGAGAGCAACAACATATTTCAGAGCCTGACAAGAGATGTCATTATTATTTTCTCACAAAGAGAAACTTTGCAAATGTATTTATGCACAAGAAACCCTTCTTTCCACTCTGTGATAATTTCCTGTTTGATTTAGCCTGTAATCATAACCTGATGGGTCCAGCTGTACTGGGAAGCAAAGAGAGATAAATGGCTCAGACAGCAGATCCAGGATGCCATGAAAACCATCAAACTGTTATTTAATTATTTTCATTGTATTTCACTGCCTGAGAAGAGAAGAGATGCTTGTGTGATCTTCTGTAAGCCAAAATAATTCAGCTAGCTTTAGGCATTATATATACCTTAACTTGGTGAGAGAAATATTTGCTGCTCTGCCTCTGGCACAAAAAATGGATCTATATTTTGACAAAATGATTGAGACCACACTTCTGTTTCCAACAAGGGTTGTCAATAATGATGCCATGCAGCGAGAGTGGCAATGGGTTGTGAGGGTGGAAGTTATCTGTTCCTTATTGCTAGCACACCCTACACAGCCTATTCTCTATTTTGGGGTCCCCATGTTTCATATCTCATATATAGAGATAAGATGTTTTTGAGAAAGTAATGACCTTTCAGGAACAGTCAGGTTCCAAGGAGAAAAAGAGCATGCCCCAAGGAATGTGCACATCCAGGTAAAGAAGACAACAAAATCTGGATGGGTGTATCAGTTGCTCCTTCCTTGCCCCAAGTCACCTACGTTTCCCCTTGCAACTTGAGACAAAGGATCTCTTTGCACCCAAAGTGATAAGCCAGTCTTTCTCTGCATACTCTTTGGTGTATCCTGCCTGATATCCTGATCCAATCACTGTGTTTATCACACTAAAGTTAAAGTCATCAACCAGAATCATATTGGCCTGTTACAGACAGGCCAAAATAAAGCTGCTTCGAGTCACTTTGGAGGTATGGTATTTCAATGATGTATGAATCCTAAGAGTCCAAACGCCGCACCAAAGCCACGCTCTGGTCCTAAGGACTGGAGTGCAGCTTTGGTGTGGCTTTTGGACTCTTAGGATTCATACATCATTGAAATACCATACCTCCAAAGTGACTCGAAGCAGCTTTATTTTGGCCTGTCTGTAACAGGCCATTGTTGATTCCTGGGAAAGGACATCCAGCCTTTGTTACCTGACAAGATTGCCCATTGCTTGACATTATATTTTAGGTATAAATATGGTTCCAAAACCTAGCCTCAGTGCACACAGCTGATATACCCCCCTGAACTCTGTGAATGTTCTGTGTCACCCTCAGACCTCTCCTCCTAGTCTGAGCCATTCCAGCTTTCTTTGGTCGACTCATCAGACATATACAGCACACCCATTAATCTCCACTATCTCTTTTCGTATTTTGATTTTAGTTAGCTTTGAATCCTGTGTCTTTGTGAATCACTATTTTGTGTTCGATATTTTTCTAAATAAAACTCTCATAATTAACCCCAAACCTGGATTTCCCCTCAGTTACTACTGGTATAAACAGGTGCAAATAGTCCAAAGGTTACCCAAGTCTCTTGTAATAGCTAATTTTCTCAACATTTGAAGTACTGCAAATAGTTGGTGAGAACCCACCAATCCCCCCCCCCACACACACACACCTTTCTTTGGGTAACAGAGTGGTGGAGAACACAGGTAACACCCTGAAGCCCTGAAAGCCATGAGTCAATGAACATGATCCAGATGTGCCAGACACAGGGAAACCAGTGGAGATTTCAGTAAGCTTTTGTGTGTGTGTGAATGCAGTCATCAGAGCTATCAGAGGGAAAGAAGGGCAGATCACTTTCATCAGGCCTTGCCTGAAAAGAAGAAGAGCCCTCCCTCCATCCACTATCATCCAGAGGGAGAGAAGGGCAGGCCAGCTCTATCGGTCCTAGCCACAGTAAGAATAAGGGCCCTCCCTCCAGTCCATCTGCCTTAGTCCAGGCCTCAGAGAGAGAGAGAGAAGATCTGCTGGACTTTTTCACTTCCCCACTGGCATTCCCTTCTCCTTTTGTGTCTTGTCTTTTTAGATTGCAATCCCGAGGGCAGGGAAATGTCTAACAATTTCTAAGCAACTCTGATAGTCTTTTGGCTGAAGAGTGGAATCATCATCATCAACTTTTTTGGGTTGGAAATCTGTTCCCTGTTTATGTTTTGGGCATTTTTGGCAGCCACCCCCAGGTGGCCACAGGTCTGATGACATATGTGGGCTTAGTAACAGAGATGAGCACCACCCCCTATGGTCGACCACAACTTGACAACCTTGTTAAGAAATACTTTTACCTTTATAGCAACCATGCCCCCCCCCCCCCCCCCCACACACACACCATACAGGAATACAGACAACCAGGCATCCCACAATAACTGAAAGAGGGGTGAGATGAGAGAAGTGTAAATGGAGTGACAGAGTGGCAGAAGGTATGCCTCTGGGTGGTGCAAAACATGACCTCAATGTTGTTCTATGGAAGGTTCACAAACAATTCCATGTACTTAAAGTGATGACTGCAAAGCTTTTGCATCATGTGCAAGAAGGCAGATGTGAGCATGACCTCTGTACACTGAAAATGATTCTTAAATGGTGTGGTGAGTTGAGAATTATGGAGAAGCATATATGAGACAAAGTCAATTAAGTATAGACATTTGTCGTTGTCTTGTACTTAATGTACAAGAGTTTCCAATGCAGTACTTCTCCTTGTGTAGGATCTTGGTCATTATCTTTATTAGGCACACCTAAAGCACATACCTAAAATGGATTGTGTGTTAAGCATCCCCTGTTTGCATCACTTTACAATGGGGATTTATTAAACTAGTCTCATTTTCATAAACCAGTTCCTATGGGATTTAGGAAACTGTCTAGGTCTTGCAGAACATTTCATTTCTTAAGTCCTGTGCTATCTTCTTTCTCACAGCCTTTTATTTCCATTCCAGAACCAATTTAAATGGGTCATGGGGGAGAAGGTCCTAAATGGTCTTCTTTTCATATTCTCTCTCTCTCTCTCTCTCTCTTTGCTTGAGTAATTGCATAGCAACCTGTCAAATGAACAGGTATCCTGTGTGATTACCTGTTTGAGAAGGGTACCTAGTGCTGTCACAAATACGATGATTTTAGTTGATTATTTGATGTAAAAGTGAATTATCAAAGAATAAGCATCCCAGGTGGAGACTGCCATCCTGTGACAGACATATAGCAGTGTGTAACATGGCCAATATTATTTTTATTTGTGTCATTGGAAAAGTAGGAATTAAACACTTGCCATTATCTTGGACCTCTGCTGTCTCCTGCAACCATTTAGTGGCCAGCAGGGAGTGAAGGGCAGAGGAGGGGTATGGACCACCCACATGAGGTGTTAGAGGTCTCACTATAAGAACAGAGGGCCTTAACACACAAAAGTCCTGTCCTGCCATTATTGTGTTTTTCAAAAAATGGGGCAAAACGGGTTTGCCTTCTTTCACACTTACAGAACAATTCCAAGGGCGGATTCTCCCTCCTTGGAAGTCTTTAAACAAAGGCTGGATGGCCCCGTCATGGATGTTTTGATTGAGAGTTCCTGCATGGCAGGGGGTTGGACTGGATGGCCCTTGCGGTCTCTTCCAACTCTACCATTTTATGATTCTATTAATTGTGCCCATTTTTGCTCATGCATTTCCACACACAGTGATTGTTCACAACCCCTTCCTTTTTCACTATTTGGTACATATATTGGCTTGGAAGAGTAACCTTTTTAAAAGTGTCCAGCCTTCTCCCCAG
Organism: Sceloporus undulatus; assembly: GCF_019175285.1. Taxonomy (NCBI): domain Eukaryota; kingdom Metazoa; phylum Chordata; class Lepidosauria; order Squamata; family Phrynosomatidae; genus Sceloporus; species Sceloporus undulatus. The sequence continues at coordinate 160,422,364 of NC_056525.1, forward strand.
GGGGGAGATCTGTATGTGTGTGATTGTGTGTGAGAGGCAAAGGCCTTGCATCTGAACCAAATGTGCAAAAGGGGATGTGTGAGTGAGTGAGGCAGAGGCTTTGCATAAGAAGTGAGTGAGCATGGTGGGTGGGAAGATATGTGTCTGTGTGTGAGAGAGAGAGTGTGTGCGTGAGGCAATAAATAAGTGATATAGGTTTATGTTGAACTCATCCCCACAATTTTTCTTTTCCAAATCACCCACTTGTCAATAGTTTTCCCATGATATGGTTTCAGATGCCTGCTTGTAGGTTTAAAAAGCATTCATGTGTAATTCCCAGAGGTAGGAAAACAGCTGGGGAAATGGATTTCCACTGTTGTTCTCTGCTCTAAATCAGTGTGTTCTGTAGTATACATTTCTAGCCTAGGAATATAAATCCTTACTCGATTTGTCCTTGTACAGTAGATGGAATGACTAAATTTTTTTTTAAAAAAATCCTTGATCAGAATCATTTTGAGATGGTGGGGTTTTTTGATGGTGGGCTTTTTGAGATGGTGGGCTTTTTTGTTGACCATGGAGAAAATGTCTGTATTTTTCTGAAATGATTTTTGCACATTTCTTGGTTGGGTGGGGGATTAGGGCTTGTGTATATTTGTTTGCAAACATATCTTCTCAATAAAAAAATGATTTTTGCACGTTTCTTCAAAATATGCTGTGCTGGGAAATATGTTAAGTGTGATCTTGGGTGAAGCAGAAAAGGTAGTAGCTTTGTATGGGACATTTTGTGTCTTTATTATTCATCTAACCCTCTCATCTGCACTCTGTGTATCTGTGCATAGCTTCAGAAATGGAAATACACAAATGTTTCATTCTAAAAAGAATAAGTTTTATACGCATTATGTTTGGAGTAAATTGTCAAAACCATCACCCCCATTAAAAGGAGCTTTTATGTCTCAGTCTTGCACCAGAGATGAGACCTCCCAAGAAGGTTATGCATTGTTCACAATGCAGTCTCTTCATGCAGAGATAACTAAAATCACACAATGCCTATGGAACAGTGAGATTTCCCCCACCCTTTTTTCCCCATCCTATGATTGCACTTACTAAATATTCAAAGTTCCTCTCACAAATGGCCACTGGGGCTCAAACCAGTTCATTATACATTGTATCTGAATAATTCCTTTGCTCTTGATTGACAAGGGCTGCACTCAAAATGAATGCTGATATTTTGGGGACATAACTGAACCAATTATAGCTTATTAGCTTATAATTAATTGTGGAGTAAATGATTCACACATGGATTCATTAGTGCAGAAGGGCCAATGATCATTCATCAAGGCCAGTGCACTGTTTCCCACAAATTAAGCTAAGAAGCAAAGGTAAAATATGTGTTTCTCCAGAAAACATACCCATCACAGAAACCAGCATGGATGGAATTTAGGCTTTAATAACCACTTCTGTTTTAGTCTAGCATATTTGTTCCACCTTCCAGACTTTTGGAGGCTTTACTTCACAATGAGAGACCTGCTATCAACATTTATTTCATTAACTAGGCTGTCTACTTTTATCCCCATGAGTAGGCATCTCTCTGTATTCACAGCTGTCCCTTCTTAAAGTGTATAGGTAGACTTCATGTGCATAGAGTTCCATGTATTGAACTTCTTAGGAGCTCCTGTGCTGTGTGTGATCCAGACTGTACATGGAACTTGAGCCAACTTGAGTTCTGGGTTTGCAGAAAAGTCAGGGTATATATAAAGGTGATAATAAAAGGCGCTTTACAGACTGCCCAAAAGGGCGGTCTGCCGGCGCCTGTGTTTGCTGCGCGAAGGAGCTGCAGCGGACAAACCGCGCGGTTCCTCCACACAGCAAAAAGAAGCCGCAAAACGTGGCTTCTTCTTGTGGCACGGTTATGACGCCGCAAAACGCCAATGGCGCACTTGCGGCATCATAACTGCGCCGAGATGTGCAAACGCTAAACGTCCACCACATCAAAGTGGCAGTGCCCATGTGTATAGGGGCTGTCATTTTGTACGTACTAGGTACGTACTAGGGTTAGGGCATCTGGAAAGGAACCCTTTCCTAACCCTAGTACATAGCTAGTATGTACTATTGGCGCGTGTGGAACACGCCAAAGTAACAGTAATAATGGAGCTTTGGGACAGGGCATTATAAAAATATGGAATATTTGCCAAATATTCATCCAAAGGTTGTTACTTGTATTTCATTTCCAGAATTTGACATTTTTCTTTGATAACTGTTTTCAGTATTTCAGTGTCAGCAATTTATTTTTATTTAATAGCATCATGTGATAGATGGCATGTAGCAGTGTCAATATCTGAGTTCTGCTGAGCTACTAGCCTTTCAGAACAATACAGTGGACTTGCAATAGCTTTATTTTAAACTTGCAATAGCTTTTAAACCAGGATCCCTTTCACATGCCACAATTATAGCTGTAAGATTCCACTACTATGACTACATCATTGGATCCTGCAGTCAAGAGCTCTTTGGCAGAAAATTCTATTTACTCCTCCCTAACTGAGTGATGGATTAGGACACCTGGAGACCACGAAAAACTCACTGTTTGACCTTGGACAAGTCACACTCTCTCCACCTCAGATGGAGGTAAGGACAAATCTCCTCTGAACAAATTCTGCCAGGAACCCAGTGACATGTTTGCCTTAGTGTTAACATAAGTCAGAAATGACTTTGAAGACACACAACAACAACAACATCAGCAGCAAACTGCAAAACCCAGGATTCCATAGGAGTTGTCATGGCAATCCAAATTATTTCATAGCATGATAGCTTTGGTGTATGAAAAGGCCCCTGATTTTATTCATTACATGCATTCATAACATTGAAGCAATTGAAGTGGAAACCACAAAATCATTGGCTGAAGTGTCATACTTTAGTGCCCTGGTTTGCTAAGAAGCAAAGGTCCATCTGCCTTGGTCCAGGCCTCAGAGGGAGAGAAGAATGCTGGACCTGATCTCCTCCCCCCTCACCATTCCCTTCTCCTTTTGTGTCGTGTCTTTTAGATTGTAAGCCTGAGGGTAGGGAACTGTCTATTATCCCCTCTGTTGTAAACTGCTCGGATTCCCAGTGATTGGGCGGTATATAAGTAAAACCTATTATTATTATTAAGAATCAACAATTAGTGGATTGCCACATAACATGAAATTTTGGTTAGTTTATAGAATAATAGTAGGACTACTACTATCCTCCTCATGCATGTAAATAAGGGGAGGAGGGAAAAGGGATTACTGATTATTGTTACAATTAAAGTTTTAAAAATGGGAGATTTTTCTCAAATCTGATTGTAGTGGGAGATAAAACGCTGTGTCTGGGTGTATTTGAGCACAAAGGGACTTAGCCTTCCCCTCCCTTTCCCCTCCTTTAGCTCAGACCTTGGAAGTGTAGCCATGAGATAATGTAAACATCTGAAGTAAATATATTATGGGGTTAATGAAGAACTTCTTCTCTGTATCAGTCACTGTAATGATTGGTTTATTTGTAGCTGTTCTTTGATTTTTCAGGGATACTTCCTTTTCTTGTGCGCTTATATCCAGCCTTCTCTTACTTGGTATAAACATAGTCCACATAAAGTTACATCATTTGGTGGATTTGTGATTGAGTTGAGGGGGGTGCTTGGCTCATGTAGCCATATTGGCACCATCTCATTTTTCCTACTATTAAATCATTCACTGTCATTTCCACTTGGCTGTGTGCTGAGACACATCAGATCACTGAAAGCATGCACAATGTAGCTTTTAAAAGGCAGGGCTTTTATGCCAACAGCAGTGACCCATACACTGTTTACTAAGGACATCTAAACAATTAAATAAAAACTGTATTGAGTCCTGTGATTGTTACAGGACTTTGCAAAGTGAAGGTGAAGGGGAAAGTGAAGGGAAAGGGGAAGGTGGCACTGGAAAACAGAGGTGCCATTGCCAATCATGCTCTGCATGTAAATTTTCCCCCAGTTTCAGTTTCTCCCATCCCCAGTTAAAGGATTTCAGGTAAGATGGTTGAAAAACATTTTGGAGAATCATTGTCAACTAAAATGGGCACTACTGGGAAAGACAGATCCATAATCTACTTCACAATAATGTGATTTCCTTCTTTCTCAGTTACCAGGCTTTTCATAAATCAAAGGTACCTTCCAATTTAAAATGAAGATCTGGGTTATTTAATATTGATTTAGGAGATTATCTCACAGTGAAATCCCACTGCAATAGACACGGGATCTAAAACTCAAAAATAGATCATATCGCATTGCTCCATGGCCAGGCAGTAGGTAGCCCATATACAACCTAGGCTTCTCCCACAGCTTTTCAAAAATGGTATCAAAAACTGCAGAAAATGAGTGAAGAACATTTGTGTGTCTGCACATGCATGTGTTTGTATGTATGTAAGCCAACTGTGTCAGATTACTCTTTAAGTGGGATAGAAAAGGTCAACTTGAAGAACTTATTTTCTGTGTTTTGGCTCAAGTTTAAGAAAGCATTGAAGATGGATAAGGTGGAAACATTCTTGTGATTAGGAGATAAATTTAAGGCCTAGATGGGAAGCCCCTGTCATTCCAAATGAGCCTCTTATTTATTCCTATTGTAAGTGTACATATGATGTAGCAGTGTAATGCATCTTAACAATAGTCTTTCATTTCCCAAACCCAGAAGCTCTCTGATTCACAGGCACAGGAATTTCTGCTACAGAAGGCAGCACAGTAAACTGTCTCAGAAAGCATTAACAAAATAAATAGCAATCTCACACTTCTGAAAATAAACCCCAGTAATAAGAAGAAAGACAATTTAGCTTGGGATGAAAATAGGCTTACAGGCCTAGGAGGTAGCTGTTAAGAGGACATGGCAGGATCAGATTTCTTTTCCTGCATCTCATGTTGCAGCTATTCTGGTGGTGAAAATTAAGATGAATGTTGTGAAGACAGCATATTTATTTCTGCAATATTTCCTACATATGAATACCAATTATGTGGTCAGTTCATCCTCAGTTGATTACTGTTGGCTGTGCTGTTTGGAAGGTGAGTAGAGTTGGCCCAGAGCTGTTCCCTGTCACAAGAGATGAAATCCTCTATCAAAGTATATGTATTAGCCTACTAGCCTCACCACCTTTCCCTTCTCCTTTTATGTCATGTCTTTTTAGATTGTAAGCCTGAGGGCTGGGAACCGTCTAATTAAAAAGATTGTATGTACAGCGCTGTGTACATTTACAGTGCTTTATAAACAAAGGCTAATAATAGTAATAAAAGTCCCATTCTTCAAGGGCTGACTCATGTGCCACCTGAGACCCAGTGAAGAATGGGTAGACAAAGTGGGGCCCTTCAAATGTTGGACTGCAGCTCCCAGTATTCCTTATCACTGGTTATGTGATCTAGGACTGATGGGAGTTGTAAGCCAACAACAATTATCTAGAGGGGTGCATTTTGTCAGTTCTGACTATGGGGCTTCTACCTCTCCTCCTTCTTTCTTATGGTGCTGGACTTTGGTTACCCATTACTTAGCACTTGAATACTCAACTTCCTGTGTGAACTGACAGAGGAAGCAAAAACAGATAACAGTAAGGGTGATATGGGGTATGTTCAGATGGATTTGGGAATGCATGTGATCCAGTGACTCAAAGAATTTCTCCTTCCTGTAACAGTGGGAAAAGCACACCGGCACTGGGTAGCAAAGGGAGACAAAATCAGAGAGGGGAGGGAGGGAGGGAGACCAAGCAAGCTAACAAAGGGGTAACATTTTCCCCTTTATTCTGCTCACATGAGCTAAGTAAAGCTTTGGACTTGGCAGGTTGTCTGCCACAGACCCTCCTTCCCTGTGTCCCGCCAGATTTCTCTTTTCTGTTCTGATGAGCAAATTATTCCAGGATGTGCAAATCTGGTCAGCTGACATCAAGATTTGCAAAGATCAAATCCTCAAGCATTCGTCCTTCACTTCAGTTATCTGCAGAAAGAGGAATTAAACATGCAGCTGTCTCCACTGAGCTACATATCTTATCCAGAATATCACACTTCATTCAGGGATAACTTTAGAAAGGCAAGTTGAAAGAGAGCATAAAACAATTTCCCCCATACTCATAGAATAGGATCTGCAAAGATGGCAGAGGTATCTGTTCACTGACCCAATGACACTCTTATTCTGATGCCCAGCAAGAGTATACTTCTTTCCAGAAGAAATGTGTATCTTATACTTTACGAACCACTATTATTTGTTATGCTAACCACCCACATGAAATTCCTCAGCTCAGTTTGATATAGTATAGCAAGAAGAACTGCAGTAAAAATTGCCTAGAAATCTTTTTATTCCTTCCCTCCTGGTATAGTACATTATGCGAAAGTCTAAAACAATATGTTAGTGCATTACAAAATAGCAAATCGGTACAGTGTCTGAAGATGACAATAACTTTTTATTATTATTTCCCTATCTGTTTTGCTAAGGTGAGGAATTCATTTTACGCAGCCTTGCCTTATACTAAAGATGCAACCAAATTGCATTTTGAAATTAATTTAAAATGAAGCCAAACATGAGTAAGAGCTTCGGTGAGGGCTTTTCCCTTCAAATCATTGATTGTACTTTTCCTGCCTCAAATTTAGAAACGGTATGTGTGTTTGGGGGGCTGTTTAACCATGAGACTTACTTCAGTATAGACATGGATTGTATTCTAAATTACATTGGTTCTACAAAAAGGAAGAGTCACAGTTGTTACTAACTTTACAGAATTGTTTTAATGACTTACAGTGGTCTTTGTAGATCAGTGCCAGAATCATGTATGTCTATGGTGTTACATAGTGGATTCCAGCTAGATTCCCCTTCCCAAACCTCAGTTGCCTATAAGCAGATGTTGCAATCAACAGAGACCCATTCTCCTATTGATCAAGGAGTGAGTGCCTGATGTTCTCACCCCCTCCTGTGAGCAATTGCGAGTGTGACAGGCCTGCTATTGTAAGTCCCCCTCACACTGGAGATCACTCATGCAGGGTGGGCATGTGGGAATGTCAGGCAGCCAGTACTTCATCGACAAGGAAACAGACCCCTGTTGATACCAGAAGTTGCTTAGTTTAGGGAATACATGTGTGTCTGTGGATGTGCCCTGAAGTCACCTGCTGACCTATGGTGACTATGAATTTCATTAGGGTTTTGTTGGCAACAAATACTCACAAAGGTGGCTTTATATATAGCCTACAGCACTTGATATTTATTGATAGTCTGCCATCTAAACACTAAACAGAGCTGACCCTGCTTAGCTTCCAAGATCAGACAGGATCGTGTGCTTATAGGACTGTGTAGCTGCCACAAATTGTAGATTGCATATTCCTAACTGTCCAAGAGGATTCCACCCCAGTTTTATATCTTTAAGAGCTATCAAATTTCTGATGTGTCAGTGAAGGCACTAAACAGAAGACAGCATAAATAATACCTTTCATTACCTAGATGGGGCTTATCTCAACCATTCTATGGTATTAACGTTTTCGTGTTTGAGCTTTTAGCGTTTAATCCCTTTTTTATATCCCTGACAGGCTCAGCCCTGCATTAGGCATGATGAAACAGCTGCCTCAGAGAAGAAATTTGGGGTGTCATAAAAAGGCAACAAATAGTTTGTTATTTTGATTTGGTGTTATTAACTTTTACATGAAGGGACGAGAAAAAGTGTTTGTCAGATTTTCTGCTACAGGTGTCAAAATGAGAAAGGGGGACACCATTTGCTGTTTCCTTGGGCAGAAAAATTTATTGGGATAGCCCTGATACCTGATAAGAAACCTCTATGAAATCTCCTCACAATGAGAGAAAAAAAGGTTCTTCTAGTATTCATGTTGAGGGAGAGTGTGTGAAGAGTTTTATTAAAACATCCTTCCTCAGGAATTTTATAGGCCTCTTCTTGTTGCTATCTATAACATTGGTTGCAGAAACATTTTAAAACAGCATATTATATAACACAGACAAGCACAAGTGGGGAAAGATTAGGACTTCATTTCTGTGTATTTTAAATATAAATGCTGAATGTAAAACAGACAGAAATTCCTTCATAATCAACACACCATTTGCTCATTTTGCATTCCACTATTTATGTAGCATAGCTAGCTGGAATAAATAGCCAACTTGCAGATGAAAACTGATTATAGTGTGGCTTAATAGCCACAGATCAAAGCGTTTTGAAGTATGAGATAGTGTAAGAGATCCCTCAAAGCAAATCCAGTATTTTTTGCAGTATTGTCAAATCACCAGCATCCTCTTGTTTCTACATCGACAGGTAGATTGAATGAACTCTAGTCTTTTAAATCACACAGAATAATCCAAGAAATAAACCCCATGATGGAAGCTGTCAGCCTGATCCCATCCATCTGTCAAACAAGTCTATCCATCACAATAGCTCTCCTAAGTTTGAGCTGCCTAGACTCCAAAATGAAGCTAAAATTCAATGTAGCTAAAAAATTATATAATATAGAAATCCAGTGTGGTATAGTTGTTTGAATGTTCAGCTAGGACCAGTTCAAATCCCCTCTTAGCCATGGAAACCCATTGGCTAAACTTGAGCAAGTTACATTCTCTCAGCCTCAGGGAAAGACAAAGGCAAAGGCAAAACCTCTCTGAAATAGTTTCTGCTAAGAAAACCCCATGATATGTGTACCTTAGGGTTGCAATAAGTTGGAAATGATATGAACATTTGCAACAAATAAAACAGCTAGAAAATCCATTTGGGCCTGTCCGCAGACTTCTAAACACCAAATCAAAGTGGAGAGAGGTCTATTGTTAAAAATATTTATTTCTATACCACCATTTTTCGAACTTGGGAATTAAAGTGGCTTACAACGTTGGTTCAGTTTGCAGATGACTAGGACACCAACGTTTGGGTCACACAGTATACAGAAAACCCACACACACAGACCGATACCTGCACAGGAACTCCAACCATCACCCAGGACAAAAAAGAAGCACAATCAAAACACTGGTAGACCGAGCAAAACGCATCTGCGAACCCCACTTCTTGGAAGATGAACTGAAGCACTTGGACCGGGCTCTACAGGCTAATGTTTATTCCAGCTCAGACATCAGAAGGGCTGCCAGGTCCAGGAAAACCCAGAGGAATGAAGACAAGCAGCCACCCAAAGGGAAGGTATTTCTACTATACATCAAAGGGGTCACAGACAGAATAGGCAAAGTGGTGAGGAAGCACAACCTTCAAATGGTTTACAAACCGATGAAGAAAATCCAGCAAATGTTTTGCTCAGCCAAGGACCAGAGAGACCTTCTCACAGCCGCAGGAGTTTACTGCATACCATGCAGCTGTGGACAAGTCCACATAGGGACCACCAAACTCAATGTGCAAACAAGAATCAAGGAACACGAGAGACACTGCAGACTGGGCCAGCCAGAAAAATCAGCAGTAGCAGAACATGCCACAAACCATCCTGGGCATAAAATACTGTTTGAAAACACTGAAATTCTGGACCATGCCAACCACTACCATGTCAGGATGCACAGGGAAGAACCATTGAAATCCACAAATACCTGGACAATTTCAACAGGAAAGAGGAATCCCTTAAAGTAAATAAGGTTTGGCTACCTTTCCCAAAAGATAGCAAGATAAAGACTCAACAAATGCAAATGAGAAATCTCCCAGGGTCAGGGGTTTCCCAGCAGACAATGAGCACTAATCAAGCAGACATTGATCCTCTTGTGCAGTCATCACCCCTGACGACTGCCATTAGCAACAAACATACATGCAAATCACTCCTGCCTTTCCAGGTCACACAATATATATAGCCAAGTCCTTTCCAGGCAAGCATTCTCTGAAGATGCCAGCCACAGATGCTGGTGAAACGTCAGGAAGAAAATCTTCTAGAACATGGCCTGAAAAACCCACAAAAAATTATATTGACATTGTTTTAAGAGATATTTGGATAAGATATCTTCAAGATTTATATCAGTCTCATAAAAATTGTGGGTTTTTTTTTTAAAAGAAAATAACAGAAAGTAATGGAAAACTAACAACCAGTGCAAAATTAATTTAATGAATTATTATTTTTTAATCATCATAATGAGGAACATATTATATAGCTTTCCAACATCTGGTATCAATGACATTATAAGAGACAAAGAAGCATGCATTATCAGATTTCCTAGTTCTACTTTCTTGCTTTAATGCGAATACTATGTGTTGTTCATCCAAGACAAAACTGTCAGACACATATCCCTGACTACATTGTAAATTATTTAACCACCATTCTCTTTGGAAGTGTATATTTTGTGGTACCTCTGAAAGAAAACCGTCAGGACACCTCCAAATTGCAGTTCCAACATTCTTTCGGGAAAGTAATGATAGTTAAAGTTTTGTCGGACTGATAGGAAACACAGAGGATTCAGAGGAGAAAAGGGCTTATTCTTGTGGCAATTCTTTTAGCTTCTTGTAACATTCTTCAGATGCTTTGTTTAGACCAACCCTGTTCAATATTAGAAATGTTGATTCGTTCAAGATATTCTTTCAAGATTTTCTCTTATAAATTTGTCTCTAACCAACATTTAATAGCAACTCTGGACATGAATAGATAATTTCATTTGGTTCACTTAAAAAAAAACCTCCCTAATTTGAGCATTCCAAAATTACTTGTAGTTTAGAGGAAACATCTCAATGTCCTTGAGATGTTAGCAACAGCAATATAGCAAGTGCATTTCTGTACCACTTATCAGAGGGGACTACAAGTTCCATCATTGCTTATCACTAGTTATCCTAGCTAAGTCAGCTAGGAAGGACAATATTAGCATCTTGAGAGTCATGGTTTCTCTTCGCTCATGCATGAAACCATGTAAGACCTGCCAAGCTAAATCATGTAATCATACTACCACCCCTATTATTTTTCAGAGAGTTTGTTCAGAATTAGGTGTATGTTATAAGATCTTGGGGCATTTTTAGATCCATTGTGAGTACTTTAGGAGCTATACCCTTGATAGTGAAGCACATAGATTATTAGGCAGAGAAGACAAGACTTGTCTTTTTCACAGTATGAAGAGTAGGGAAGGAAAATGTTGAAAGCCAAAGACATTTCTGAAAACCTGTGACTGGCTTTTTCTTGTGAGGAAAGAGATAATATGGCTCATAGTTCACCTCTTCCTCATCTTCTCTCTGGGAAAGGTGAAGCCTTTGGTGACAAGAGACTTGTGAAAAATATGGGCAGCCAAGATTAAAACTCAAAAAGGCTATTGATTTCCTGCATCATCGGTCATGACCATCATGGCTGGAAATAGAAATCACAGCTTTATGGAATTTTTGGATGTGTTATCATTACCGTACTGGATATAGAGAGGGGTTGTGCCCTCTGAGTAAGAGAATTAATACCACTTTATTCTCTGGACAAAACAGATGTTGTGGATGTCTGTTTGATAAAAAAAAAAGCCTAGTAAAGGTAAAGGAGAATAAAAATGGACGACAAAAAGTTCAGTGCCAGATATGATCATCCACTTTTCACAATATTGATTTTGGGCAAAATCTTGAGGACATGTTATAGTTTTATTGGTTTCACTACTTTTTGGGGGGTTGGGGTAGGATGAACAGGATAACAATACTAGTCACTAGAGATGGAATCCTATGAAATAAGGGGGGAAAACCTATCAGTCTACAATTATACACTAAATATTTTTTTTTACCTTAGAGGAAGCACAGTCCTCATTATTAGCTACAGTTACTAGCTCGACCATTAGTATTCATTGATAACAGACCTCTGAGCAGGTCTCTGAGCAACACATTGAAGAGACTATTACATTCACCTCCTGTTTGTGTTGTCTTCAGGCATTTGTCAGGTGTGTAGGTCCTTGGTCTGATTCATCAAGGCAATTCTAGTTTTTTTACAAGTCAGTCCTAGACCATGGGCACAATCTGGGGTGAGCTAGAGAACAAGAACCAGAATCTGTGGGACCAGCCTCTCCCACCAATGCATCTAGATCAAGTGCACAAATCATGACATCCTCCAAATGTTGTTGGGCTGCATCTCCTAGCAGTTCTTATAACTGAATGTTCAGATCAAGTCTGCTGGGATCTGAAGTCTAACAACACCTGGAGGATGGCATTATTCCCACCCCTATTGTAGATTAAAGTAGTGAGACAGTGAAGAATTGCCTGTCAGGCCACAGAAGCCTCATTGTATCTGACTATCCAGCTCAGAGAAAACATTTTGGCAGGTTTTGGATCAGCAAATTTGCAATAATGATCTAATCCACTGTAATGCCAAATTTTGCCACAATGAGATACAAATTATGGTTATTTGCAACTCCTTAGATTTTATATCAGCCACAATTTATTTATATTGCAGAAAAATAAAAAAATACAAAATTGAAAGAAAGAAAAAAATATCAACTTAACTGAAACTAGACTATGTTGGGTCCAACTCATGGTATAATGTGATTTTTTTTTTTTTGCAGTATTTGCAATAGCCAAGGAAGCATTCAAACATTTATTGCAAATGTATTTAGGGGAAATAAACTATTCAAAAGCAAGTGGGAATTGCATGGGGGAAATTTACTGGGAAAACTATCTTCCAGAATTTTCTTTCCAGGGAAATCCGATCAAATTCACATGGAAAACTCATGTTTTCTTTCCTTTTCACACAATGCCCCATACAACACTTTTATCTGCCCCATTGGGAAGAAAGAGAAATGTTCATGCCATCTTGTGCATTTCCCATTCAAGCCAACAAGGCTGTTGCAAAACATGTTCCCAGAAGATTATGTTAAGGGAATAAGAATCAATTCCTTCTAAGGAGAAATATTCCAAAAACTAAATTTGCTATTAAGTTTATACATGCCATATTTTGATTTGTGCATCAGGCAGAGAGCAAAAATAATAATATTGCCTAGTAATAACACCTAGCAGTTATGCAGTGCATATGCAGAAAGCAATTTCCAGGAAAACTAGTAATGCATACTTAATGAGATTCAGATATACAGACAGATTCAAGTGAGAGAATATTCCATAATGAATGTTAATATAATCCCATAAAGCAGATGATTCTTTGCAGAAATACAGTAGAAGTTAAATGCTTGTCTACTTAAAATAAAAACCCTCAGATGAAATATACAACTGAATTGTTTATGCCAAGTTAAATTTAACAGCAATTCATTTGTTTTAGAAAACATATTATCCTTCCCCCCTCCTTTTCATATTTTTGAAAGTAGAAGCCCCCCAAAAATAGGTGGTCAGGAATCCTTTGCCTGTTGAAATCCATATTAAATAGTAATAAGTTAGCAATACATTGACCATACTCTATGATGATAAATTTGGACATTGGACCAGAATTACTATGATGAAAGAACCACTATTAGGAATGAAAAATTCTCAGTTCCTCAGTTTCTCCCAAGAACCTCAAGTTCTTTCTTCTTTATGAAAAAAAAGCATAGATGTGATAAATCCCCATCTCAAAAAGAAAAAAAAGAAAAGCCCTAAACAAAACCTGAAAAAGAATTCTCAGCCATCTATACTGATGAAATATATTGCATACCAACTGTTCCAAAATGGAAAGGTAAGAGAAGATATGTCTATTAAAGAAATGGGAGTGCCACTACATCTGATAGTCCTGGTTAGAAATCTGTATTTTGAACAAGAACAGAATCCAGAGAGACAGAATAATTCCCAATTGGCAGTGGGTTAAGCAAGGCTGCGTTCTATCACTCTATTGAACAACTTGTATACAGAAATAACTTATGAAGAGCAGTAACAGACTCAGAAGAAGGGGGAATGAAACTAAAAGGATCTAAGGTATGGATGACACCATACTACTAGCAGAAAACATCACAGACTTGGAACAATTATTAAGGAAGGTCAAAGAAGAAAGTGCAAATGCAGACTTACTACAGAATATAAAAAAATCAAAAGTAATGACCACAGAAGAAATATATAAGTTCTACCTAGGCCCTTATTGCACATGGTCATCAAAGCGGCATGACAACATGATAACCATGAGTTCAAATTCCCCTCTCCTGCATGACATTATAACTGTTGTGTGGTTGGACTATGGGAACTGTAGTAAAAGCAAGTCTTTTTACTCACATGAAAAAATTGTTAATGACTTCCCTTAGCACTGCTACCCTGTAAGATTTGCAGTGTAAAAAATTCAATCACACTTTCCTGCCAATTTTGTTGGGACATCCAGCCCCCTTGAGAGTCCTTTTCTGCCCCTGAAATGTTCTCTCTCTAACTCTCTAAATGCACACACACACACACACACACACACACCTACCTACCTACCTTCCTTCCTTCCTCTCCACCTCCTTCCCAAAGCAGTCATGTGGCTTTCTCTGGGAACTGAGGAGATGGGAGGAAGGGAGGGAGAACAGAAATGGGGAAGGCAGGAAATTGCAGTGTGATGAGTATTGAGCATTAATTGTCTTAATTCTGGATTGGGATTGAAGGTATGGGAGGTAAGATTGTCATCCCACTTTTTTGTATACCATCGAATTACAGTGGGAAAACAAATTTGTGATAAAAGGCTGCTAGACAGTGAAGAAATTGAAATAGCTAAAGAATTTCCATACCTTGTATCAAACACTGATCAGAATGGAGACATAATAAAACTGTGTGTGTGTGTGTGTGTGTGTGTGTGTGTGTGTGTGTGTGTGCTCTCATATCCTGCATAATATGGCCTGATCCTTGTCAGGAACAACCTACAGATGGGTGCCATCTTCCTGTCTCCAATCTGCATTCAAAATGAGCTCCAGGTTTGACCTTTTACATCAGGAGCAAAATGTCTCAAGGCTGGTACTGTTTAGATCCCATGACAGTTGGTGTCAATCAGTCTTAAGTGGTTTTTATTTACTCCAGACATCCCATTAGGCAATATGAATTGCAGGGTTTATTCATTTTCTCCAGGTAATGAATTCTTGGCCCTAGCTCAATGAGGAAAAAGAAAGTTACAAGAACCCTTTAATGAGATTAATCTGAACTCTAATTAGCAGCAATAGAAAACTTCAGTGTACTTCACAAAAATAGCACTGAAATCATGAACTGTAAGTGTATGTTGGGGGGAGGGGGGTTGAGATAAAAATACATTTCACTGTAGAAATGGACACTGAGGAAAAGTAAGACAGCCAGGCCTTGGGGAAGGACCAGGGAGGCAGGAACACTGTAATATTTCTTTGTGGATGAAATATGATGCTTAGAGCGTTGTCTCTAGAGATATGCAATGTTCCCTTGAGAAATTTGCTGTGCTTATTGAAACTCTCTCATCTTTCCTCTGAAGGCTAGATTGCCTTCAGTAAAATTCCTTTATAACATAATCCTTGTTCAGTCATTCAGTGAATGGAAGAGTGGCATTACAGCAGTAAACCTCACCTATCCAACCCTAGTATGTTTGTAAAATGCTTGGCCATGATTTCACACACTGGCCCTGTAGACCAACCTATCCAAATGCTTCTGAGTATTTATAGTAGGTGTTCAGTTTAGAATCAAGTTCTGAGTTCTGAAGCTGATGCATATTCAACTAAAAACATGATCCACTCAAAGTTGTACTTAGAGTAGACTCATAGATATCACTGAGACTTGAGTTATGAATTACTTAAGTCATGAATTCCATTGATGTCCATGGATCTCCTGCATGTATGGCCAAATATGGCTCCAAACTAATGCACCATCAATCATCTTCTGTGTTTGCCTCCTTCAGTAATATCAACACAGCTCAGTACAGAAATAAAAATATTTTTAAAAAAATAATGGATGCAGTCCACCTTCCACTGAAGTCAATGACAAAAATCTCATTAGATTAAAATGTATTTTGTTTCTGAACACTTATTTCTGTCATATTACTCCCCTGTGAGATTGTTTATCCTATAAATGGCTGAGAGAGGACATTATCAAAAATGTTTCTACGGTGACAACACAGCCACAACCTTGCACATCTCCATTTTTTTACCATTCTTGTGAGCAAGAAGAGAAGTGAACTCTGGTCTTTCAATTATAGGCAAACAGATGAAGAAGACCTTGAAAAGGATGACTGTGATTATTTCATGGGCCTCCCCTCCAGGACACTGTAGAGATGAATCCATTTATAAGCAACTACCTTCACTCTTTTTATTTTCCACATAATTCATAGTGATAAGGAGCTGCACAAAAATATAATAGTCTGCCATTAGGATGGATTCAATCAGCTTTTTATATAAAGATTGCTTTGACATTACCAGCCAAATGTAGGTTTCATTTAATTCAGTACTTCACAGGACTTGCTAGAGGAATTACCATAGCATTGGAAGTAGGTGGGCAGGAAACTAAACAAGTATTTCATCTTTTTGGTTCATTAATTCTGAAATGAGGACGTATCTTGATTGGTCATAAAAGTGTTCCAGAAGCCCTAAAAGCCACAAGGCAGTAACTACAATTAGCTTCTCTTCAAAGAAATATACTAAGAAGATTATCCTCTGAACAGTAACTATATTGAAAATGCCAATGCACCTTCAGAATTTCATCAACATTTAGATTTGTTGAACCATTTACAAGATATGATTTACTGAAGGCTGATAATTCAGATTGTGTGTGTGTGTGTGAGAGAGAGAGAGAGAGAGAGAGAATACATGGACATACAAACACATAGCTAAGGTTTAGAACCAAATGTCCATTTTCCTAGTTATTGAAAAATCTAGATCTACAGATCCATCCTGGCTATCTAAAGGCCTGGATTTCTCACATTCTCTAGTTCCTCTTACTGAGCTATGGTCTTAGACTACAATACATATGAACATTCTCTCCCATCATCTGGAAGTCTCTGGGATTCATTTGATACACTAGTTAGGCTGTCATACTTGCCAGAATATACAGTGGACCCTTGTTATAAGCTGGGGTTTGGCTCCAAGATCCCCTGTGGATAACAAAACCTGTGTATACTCAAGTCCCATTAAATATGACATGAAGTAGGAATGCAGTTCTTTCCTATTTTCTTCTCTCTCCAATGAAACATTGAGCATTTTTAACAACTTTCTTCCTGTCACTATTACACTTTGGGACATATTCTGCACAAAACCCACCTGTTTTGGGTTTCTTTCTTTGCATAGAAAATAGCATTTTCTGCAAAGCAAATAATGTTCCTACTGAGATATATTATTATGTTCTATGCAAAAAAAAAATGCTGCTTTCTATGGGAGAACAAAAGTATGAATTTTGCAAAAAATTAGTCCCAGTTTTTCTCATCAGAATTTTCCTTATATTTGAGGAACACATTTTTCAACCACACATTATATATATGAGAATATTCTTTCTATTCCTATGGAACAGGACTATATCTATCAGCTAGTGTCCCCCAACATTCGTATGCCCTCTGAGCTAGAAAAATTAAAGAATTCTGTAACAAGCAACCAATGCATACGCATGTGGGGGGAGCGGGATACACAGTTGGCGGTCTTGAGTATCTGGTCCTGTCTTAATCTTATTATCTACTTTCCCACCACTTCATCCTTATTCAAGACGAGGATCAATTTCCCCCTTTTTTTAAATAGAGAAGTGATAGTTTCATATGGAGTCCCATCTGTCTTAAATTTCATAGCCTATTCTCATGCATAGTTTATGTCTATCTGTATTTGCTTCGATAATAAATTCAAGGGATTTCTCTCCTTTTCAATCTTTGATTGATTTCCTGAAATAATGAACATAACAGTTTTAAAATATTTACCTATTGAAATAAGGTGTGTTCATGTGCACGTGCGCATGCTTATTTATCATAGTTCATGTAGTCTGGATAATTTCTCCTGTTTTAACCATCACTTTATTATGCTAATCCATCACATTGTGCTTGCATTAAATATAGGTTATTATTACAGTCTGGCCCAGTGCTCCTGGCATATGCGTGTTGAACAAAACTCTGGAAAAGAGAGCCTACTTGTGTAGAACTATATACTTTCTACTCAACTTCCCACTTCACCAGTGAATCCCAGGATGCAGCCCATTTACTGAAAGTAAAAGTGTAATGTAGTAGTGGTTTGAGCATTGGACTATGGGTCTGAAAAACAGAGTTCAAATCCTTGCTCAGTTATGGAAACCCACTGGATGGCCCTGGAAAAGTCACACACTCTCAGCCTCAGAGGAAGGCAAAGGCAAGCACCCTCTAAACAAATATTGTCAGCAGAACCCTGTGACAGGTTCATCTTAGGGTCACCATAAGTCAGAAATGACTTGGAGGCATACAACAACAGCAACAACAACAATACAGATTTGAGCCTTGTCAGTGCCCATATGAGAGACTGCATGGGAACTCTGTGCCAACTTGAGTTCCATCTTGGAACAGTGGTGGTATATAAATGTGTTAAATACATCAATATACATAGGTCCACAATTACATTATTAACTATTATACAATAAATATCAAAATACAACAATAATAAAGAGCAACAAGCAACAACAACAGCAACAGAATAGGTCAAAATATAATGGGGTCCAATTAAACACAATAAAGTAATATTAATATCAAAGCTTGTCATTATTTTCTAGAGTAGCAAAACTCATAACTGAGGCACCAGCATCCAAATGGCTTGATCATATGCATTACCATACAAAGAAATGAAAATTATGACTTGATTCTTCCAAGCATCTATTACCATTTTTAAAGATATGCCTGCCTCATTCTAGCTTTTAGTCTGGTAAAAGCTATCCTGCTCAAGCAAAAAAGACTTCCACATTGGGCTGGTTTTGTGGGCAAAACATTGTAATAAGTAAATTAAGCTATACTTTCTTGCATGGCAGGTCAAATCTTCAGAGCCAAAGGCCTTGTCTGCACAGGCCAAAAAATCCACTCCCCCCCCACCCCATTCTGGTGTCATCCCATTTGGACGACACATGAATTAAACTCTGGTTCTGTTAAAGGCAATCTAGACAGCATCTGGAATGTTCTGCATCAGAAACAGAAGTCTATGGACCTTATAACATGCAGGGCAAAACATGGTTGAAACCTCATCCAAATGTTGCAGAAGTGCTAGGGATGTGATCATGCCTGGGGCTTCTAAAGTGTAATTGAGGCTTCCCACTATGGAATCATTATGGAAGGTTCTTAGCAGTTCAGAATTCTTCTCCAAAATATTTGAGAAACACATATTTAGTGTCGGAAAACGAAGACAGCAACACAGATATAAGTGGGAAACCCTTGACCAAAACAAATGCACCAAATAGAACGTCTGCTGGCCATTTTGGGGGTGTGGCAGATGATGCAGGCCCCCGCAGTGGCCAGAAGCCACTCTAAGGCCACCTAAGGCAGCCCACAATCACCAGAGAAAAGAATGGCAAAAACCCACTTCTGCTGGCAACTTCTTTGGGACCGTGGTGTTGGCCATGGCCCTGGGCCATTTGTGGCCCGATCACAGCTGGGGTAATTAGAGGCTGCTCCTAGCCACCCATCTTCTTCATTCCATCCTTTAGATAACTCAGGAACTGGGTGCTTCATAAGAAGCAAGGTGTCTTTAAGCATCAGTCTTGTTCTGACCCCTTAGGTATTTTCAGCTGGACTTGTAAATAGGGGTGGACATTTTCCTTTATTCCCATGCTAGAATCTTTTAAACCTCAAGTTTTTTTCCACCATGGATATTTTCTTTCAAATATAACCTTCAACAAAAATGCTTATTAATTAGAACTAACTAAATTCAAAATATACAGTTATGACCAGCATGGAGTTGCCCATGCTGTGCTTACCAGCTATATAATTGTTAAAATTGAGAAGGCTGTCAAAAAAGGGAAACAGCTCTAATGCAGCACTGGTTGAGCATATAAAAGCCTCTCAATTCATTAGTGCCTTAGCATAGTGTAAATAACCACATGCAGACCTATGGCACCACAGCACTATGAAACTACTATGTAAAACAGAAACACAGAGCGGCATACAGAGGCAAACTCCACAGTTGTGCAATGATCAAACTGTTTTGTGCAATGAGCAACAGCCACAAAGATAGGGTGCAGTGGTATAGCATAGGAGAATACACCACAAGACACACACTACCTGATGAACAAAGAAAAAAATTTAGTAGTATACAACCAAAAGGAAGAATATAGAATAGTTCAAACAACAGCAACAACAACCTCCACCCTAGATGTCAAAACCATACCCCTAAGTCCCCTGAGTACCATCCCTTTAAACACCCATTCACCAATTCTCTTCCATAGCAAACTCAGATCCCAGGAGGACAAACCCTAGACCCCAGGTACCACCCCAAAAAGATAGTCCCCTTGAAGCCATTCATTGTCAGCACAGTGGCATAGAGGCAGACAGGCAGAGGACCAGAGGGTCATGGAAGGTGTCTCTGAAGATGGACTATCCATTCCAGGACAAGTGCCATGTATACTTGGCACAACTGGTAGTGAAAGCAATACACATCCCTGTAGCGGCATTTGTGATCCACCCACAATGAACAAATTGCCAAGGAGAAACAAGACAGTGGGACAGGGGCCACTGCAACTTATAATCATACATACAGAAACCAAACCAAAGACACTAACACAATCCTACATGCCAGGTACAGCACACACAATATGGAGCCAAAGAGACCAGGATCTGCTGGGTGGTCCAAGAGAGGCCCAACCATTGTCCATATCCTAGTCCACTGACTGTCTCAAGGATGACATGGCCTGCAATGATGTGGATCCTCCTCCTCCTGCTGCTGCTTCTGCTCTGCTGCTGCTGCTAAAGGACCTGATTCTGTTGCTGTGATTAGGACAGGCTAGCAGACACAGCTGGGAAGAGCCCAGCCACTGGGATACCACTAACACCATGAGATGTCAGACCATCTTTATCCACCTCCACCTTTGCATGGTGCCCTCATCCAGTCTGGAAACATGATGCAATAAGAACAGATAATAGGTCAGTTTAGGGTACCATACATGCCACATATGCACAAAAGGACACCAGCTAAGATGCACACGGCACACACACCAGCAGTCCCCAAATAGCAATAAACACTGAAGCAGTATAAACCCAGCAAAGACTAGCACCCACCCCATGCCTGTTGCACAATGTGAACAATGTATTCAGCATGCCAGACCCACTAGGTAGTACCCAATCCCCTATTATGATTGTGCACAAAGGACCATTTTGCAATGGCATCCAAGTGGCCATAATCAGCATGGTGTCTGTGCTTCCTACAGTGGGCTTCATTGCACTTCATGCAGGGGTACAAACCTTTGCTGGTAACACACCATCAAAATACCCAGTGCTGGACAGATACCCATTGTTCCCATGTCATGGCTTGCACAGCACCACTTCTGCTGTTGCTTCCTGAATGTGCCCATTCCTCAAAGCCATGTTCCACAGTTCCTTGCTTCCACTGTTGTATGCTGAATTCATCTGTTGTGCAACACTAAGTTCTTTGAACTCTGTGTGCACTGCCTACTATGCATGTATATGTCTCTTCTTGAATTCAGGCCCAAGTATCAAACCAATTACTTTAAGAATGGAAGCTGTGTGCCTAAATCAATCAATCTATCAATGGTGGTTCATCCCACATTTGGATTTCTAAAATAAAACCAAAACAAACAAACAAAAACACCTGCAATTCTTTTTAATCTAAATATAATGAAATTTGTCAGTTTTGGCAAATTAAATTCTTACCCACTCCTACCTATAAACAAATTCAGAGCAAGGTGTTTCGTTCTGTTTGTCGTGGTTCTGGTAGACATTTTAGAACACCAATCAGTTCCAATATGTCAGTCATGAATAGCTGGTGCTTTCTGCTAACAGCAGATCTTCATTGAAAAAATGTAAGTTTATCAAATAATGCTACTAAGTCTATTCTTGTAAGTCAGCTGGCCCTTGAGATTACAAAGCCATTTACCTGTTCTTATGATTCTGGTGGCTTTTCACTTAACATGTACTTTAGGGAAGAATTGACCCATATTGTATCTCAAGAAAACTGAGACATTTTAAGGCTAAAACTGTCATGATCACCTTCACTTACCTCCTTGTACTGCACTTCTAAAAGAGTTCCATAATGCCAAGTCATATAAATCGAGTCATATAAGCAATGATGAGTTGATTCTAAATGTTTTTGCTTTTGTCACTTTGTCAGAATGCAGGCATTGAGGAAAAGCAGTCCTGTGACAGAAGGAACAGAGAACAGAACATAATTTTCTTGCTCTAAATGCAGAGGGAGATTGCAAAAGCTCATGTTTGCATGTGGGGTGAAGAAGTGGTGAGATGCCTTTCAAAAATGTACCCAGTTTCCATGAAAGTGTTCCCTCTGTGCAGTAACTTGGTTCACTCACTGAAAACTTTTATTTCCACTTTTAAGAGTCTTAAATGAAAGTTTGCTCTAGACTGGTTGAGGCTGGTGGGGGGAAATAGAGAAAGAGCTCAAAGGCAAAGTACATCTTTTTAGGATGGAATCTCAAACTGTTTCTAGCCTATATCCCAAATGCATGATACACATACAGTAATAGAAAACCATATACATAAAATGTTACATCAGATTCAACCATAAAACCTGGAAAACTAGATTTATGTGTGTCAGCATGGCAGCATCCAGGGAAAATGTCTCAGATGTAACAATAGGAAGCTGATGATGCACAGGCAGGACATGAAGTCACCAGGTGGGAAAGTTGCAAAGTCATGTCACATGGGGGACAGGAAATAAGTGTTACACACCAGTAAAGGACTGGGCTAGACATTCCAGCACTGGACATGTATATAAGAGAGGAGCTTCAATACACAGTGTTGGCGGTGTGGTGTATAGTATTGGTGAAGCATTCTGCTATGAAAGTAAGATTTTATAAACACTGGAACTACAATTAAAAGCCTCCTTGAGGGAACTCAGTGTGCTGCCGTGTCTGCAGCTTCTGTGTGTGGGAGAAGGAGTTCTCCAGCCTGCACTGAATTTCAGTGACTTCTTGGCACGTGTTCCAGGCACAAAGCTTAAGTGGCATGCACTTTGGGTCGCACATGTGCATACAACAGTCTGGAACATAAATCCAAACCATTTGTCCCCTTCCCTCTCCTCACTTTGATGCTTTTCAGAACTTAGAGAAATTACTTTATGGATCAGGGCCTCTAAAATCCCACAGTCAGTGTTTAAAACTCTGGTGTTTTCTTTATAAGTACTTCAGAGGAAAGTATATTGTTTCTTGTAAATGTTTCCTTCTCTCTGTCTCCTACAACAAATCTCAAAATCCACAACACATATCTTTATTGGGCCATCTAAAATACACAAAGGACACCATGCAAGTTTTCATAGCTTTTCTGGTTTCTTCATCAGGCAAAGATGTGAAAAAATACATGCAGGAGAAAAAAGGTGACAATGTTAGAGGCACAGACCTCCATTTTGTCACAGATGTTACTTCTGTTGTCAGTTAAGATGGTCTGGAGGGATCTCAGTCTAGGCAAAGGGCATTCCCCTTCTTGGCCAAGTGGAGAATAGGAACAAAAGATGATAAAAGATAGGTAATAAAATTTCAGCTCCATTAGCAACAGAAAAGTAACTGTTTCCTAATTATGTTTAAAGCTTTAGAAGGGATGAGATTTGCTTTGGGATTAAATGAAGTAGCTTGCTTCATCGTGGACATGTTTTTTGGCCGGAATTCTCATAACCACTTGCTAGCATAGCTAATGTTGACTTGCAGACACAGGAACATCTGAAAGACAACAGTTGCTCAATCCTGTTGTATAAAAAGGCTATTGAAAATATGGACATTTTTATGATTAATCTGATACAGGTTTAGTTGCACATTCAGCCATTGATTTCAGCATAGATAAGAATGACTAACACTGCATCGGGCTAAGTGAATAAGCATTTTAATTGCCATGGAAGGAAGGTGCCACAGTAATAACTATCATACACCAAATTGAAAGGAAAAAGCCACAATTTTATTCCATACTGCTGAAAAGATAGGGTTGGCCTGAAATGCATGACGTCTGGATCTGGCATTGACCAAGCCCTAGTTGGCTGATGAACCAAATTGCCTGGTCACAGCCAAGTTACAGGATGACAAAAGGGGTAACTGGCTAATCATACGTTCACATCGCAGGTAACCAGCTGATTGCATATTTTCATTTTAACCCCTTGTCACCGGGGGGTGCTTAACAGTGTTGCCCCCGCAATGGCAACACCACAATGCTCTCAGCATCCCCAGGTCCCCAATGGACTGTTGATCCAGTGCTCCACGTAACAGGAAACCATGCTCACCAGATGCAAGACCTATGCTACCGCCCTGGAAAACACAACCCTATACCTAATAAAAGGGAGGTAAGGTGGGAAGATTCAAGCTGGAATGGCACTGGACACCTGTGCCACATGGTCTCAAAGAGGCCCCAACACCTAATCCCAAGCCAGGAGGCCCAGACGTCCCACTCCTTCCAGCCTCTCATCAAATCTGAGGGAAGAATTGCCCTAGTGCCAACAAATGGGCTGCATTTCTGCCCCTCCCGATGCATGCTGAGAGCTGTAGTCCCAGTGCTGGGCCAGAAATACTGCCCCCCCCCCCGCCAGCCAATCTGGGCCCAGCCAGTCCAAGCCGGACCTTGCTGGGAAGCTGTCGGGCCAAGGGGGCTAAAATGGCAAGCAGCTCACCCCAGCAACCAGGCTGGCCTGGTAAATCGGGCAGCCTCATTTTCATTATGGCAAACTGTGTCCACCACCCCCCTCCCACAACTTTTGAGACTTCAAGGATTGAAATGGCAACACAAATAGGCTGCTAACTTTCTGTGTGCAGTACGTGTTTGATCACTTGAACATTTTGGAATTGTAAGTGTAAAGATATTTTTTCCTGTTTGCTTTTTCTTTTCTCTGCATGATCTATATATTTCCCCCCTTTTATGGTTAAAGAAATTCAAATTGAATAAGATTATCATGAATCAATATCTCACCAGTGGCAGGTGTTTACCAAATGTTCTAAGCGGCTCACAGCTGAACTACAAAGGAGGCTTATGCCATGCAGATGACTAATTTCCATTACCTTAGCACTAACATCTAAGCATTGTCAAACAATAGGATCTGGACACTTCATGGTCAAGAGCTTGTGTAACTCCTTCACAGGTACATTTCACACCATGTCTGTCAGATCATTTATATATCATATTGAAAACTCAAATGGTACACAAAACAATGTCAGTTGCAAATAACCCATTTAATTGCTCTGGCTGAGGTCTTGCAGCAGGAGATGTAGCTACAATGGCAGAATTCTTTTGCAGCTGCATCTCGTGATGAAACCCCTATCTCCAGATGAAACCACCTTAGAAATCAGGCAGTGCCACCAACATAGGAATTTCCAAGGTGCTACTGAATGGAGTAGAGATGCATTTCACGTTCTCCTGAGGAGCAAATCACTTTTTGATAGTTGACATTTCTAGTCAATTGAATGACAATTAGAACTCAAGATCTGAATGATCATTTAATGGGCTAAACATCTCACAGTAGTAAATATGCATTAAGAATAATATGTAATAATAATCAAAATGAAATACTAAGAAAAAGAGCCAAAAATCCAAATGATAGGAAAAACATGTTTTCTTTAAAGTTAACTGTTGCCTTTTTCTGCTGCTATCTTTGGAGTCAGAAAGGGCCAAACACCTCCAGACCTGGTAAAAATTTGCCATATAGACAACCATAACCTACATCTTATAGCTCTCAAATTACATCATCTCCAAGGAGTTTATCAGACAAGGGAAAATGGATGTATAATCCAATGGCAATCTGAACGCAATCATGGGTTTAATGTTATTGCATAATAGACTGCCACACACAAATTCAGGCAATGGGAAGTCAGTCCGAGTGCAATCATGGGGTTTAATGTTATTGCGTGATAGACTGCCACACACAAATTCAGGCAATGGCATGCTATTTTGGGGCAATGGGGAGCCAGTTCGAATGCAATGAGCATTCACGTAATTTCGCTAAACTAGTGACTTTACGTGAACGCGTTCTGGCCCCACTTTCTTTTCATTTGAAATTAAGAGAAATTCCTCACGTATGATAAACTTCTATGCAACTTTCACAATAGTATGATTTTAAGATGAACTGAATTTAAGATTAGGCAAATTAGAAATAGAGAGAAAGCAAAACTGACAGATTTGTCCACCTTTAAACTGTTGTACTACCTGGTCCTCTGCTAAACTAAGGTTATACTGATTATACTGGAAGATAAGTCAAGGATGGCAATCTAGAGACTTTGTAAAGATAAGGAAGAGGAGCTAAAGCCAGATAATGTGAACTGCATAAAAATCAGATAATCCCACCATCACTATTCTTCTCTTCATAATGAGCAGTGTTTGCTAGGCAATATTTCAGATGATATACAGTGGACCCTTGTTATACACTGGGGTTTGGTTCCAAGCTCTCCAGTGTATAACAAAATCCGTGTATGCTCAAGTCCCATTAAATATAATGACATAGCAAAATGGTGTCCCTTATAAAAAATGGGAAATCAAGGTAAATTTATACTTTTTTTGGAACATTTTCAAACCGTGTATGCTTGAATCCATGTATAATAAATCCGTGTATAAGAAGGGCCGACTGTACATAATACAGTGGATCCTTGTTATACGCTGGGGTTTGGTTCCAAGATCCCCCGTGTATAACAAAATCCATGTATGCTCAAGTCTCATTAAGTATAATGACATAGCAAAATGGTGTCCCTAATAAAAAATGGAACATCAAGGTAAATTTATACTTTTTTGGAACATTTTCAAACCGTGTATGCTTAAATCCGTGTATTAAAAATCCGTGTATAAGACGGGCCGGCTGTAATTAACTTCATCTGTTTAGCTGTAGAGAACTAGAAACATGTAAAAAATTTTGGCATAATTATACTAGCTTGATTTTAAAAAAAATCTCTCAAGCATCTTTGGTTTGGTACCGTAATTTCCCCTCCTCAAATTGCACTTAAGGAGAAATCCAGTGCAGCACCTTAGTGATGTACAATTGCTCCCTGAGCTGTTTCATTAGCCTTCTCTTGAATTCCTCAGATGTTTTGTCAAAGCAGACATTTTCTATTCTGCCTTGGTTTTTGCTTGAGGCAACTCTGCTCACAGCACAAACACAGTTATGGGAAGGATGCTCCATATTTCCCTCCCATAGGACCACTGACAGGCCTCAGATGAATGCATGCAGCTGTATTTACAGGACCTGTCAAGCGACTGGCAGAAGCACCAATCTCTTCCTTTTAAGTATGAACTGAAGAGTGAAGGGGATTAAATCTCAGATCTCTTCTCTTCCCTTGCAAGCAGCTTGTCATTGCTATTGCTAATAATCCTAATGTTCCACTTCTTCCTGGTTTGCCTTATAATCTGCTTGTGAATTTTACAGTTATTTTTAATATTAATTATAGGTACACACTCATGACAGCTTAATTCTGTCTGTCTAGCTATTTTCTTTCTTTCTTTCTTTCTTTCTTTCTTTCTTTCTTTCTTTCTTTCTTTCTTTCTTTTTGTAAGTCCTGGCTGGAAGATATAAGAAAGGGGTGTCATCTGAGAGACTCAAATTATACGAATGTGAAGATCTGCAACATTTTACATTACATTGTCCAATTTGTTTAAACATAGGGAGCAATATCTGGAACAAATCCTTGCCCAAGTTTCCCACTTCATGAAGGTATTGATCTATTTGTGAGAAGAGCTAGATAAGAATGTGACTACTTTAACTGCTAACCGCATTAGATATGTCTAAGACAGCCAACTTTTGTCTCCATCTATTGTTATTGCAGAAAAGCATTCATAACAACCCCGCAACATGTCTTGGTAACCCTTATTTATAAATTTATGAAATTCGATTCATGATTGCCTGTTTTATTCTGCATTTGAAACATCCAGACAACTATATACAAATAGAATGCCTTGCTTGCTACTGATTCACATATGCATACTTTAAGAGGTTGCACCAGAAAAATGTCTACAACAGCATGTACATGTACATGACCCATCCTACTACCTGCTGAAGGGGGTTTATTTGTGCTAGCACCTCGGAGAACCTGCACTGGGATCCTTCTGCTACTTTGAGCAGCTGCTCAGAGTAATGATGGGCAGAGTCTCATGATTGCAGCAATCATTGTGGAACTTTGGGTGAGATTTGAGTGAG
>NC_056525.1:160450374-160468234 GCF_019175285.1 Sceloporus undulatus
ATTATTATTATTATTATTATTATTATTATTATTATTATTATTATTATTATTATTATTATTATTATTAACCTTTATTTATAAAGCGCTGTAAATTTACACAGCGCTGTACATACAATCTTTTTAATTGGACGGTTTCCTGGTCTCAGGCTAACAATCTAAAAAGACATGACACAAAAGGAGAAGTGAGTGGTGGAGGGGAAGGGGATGAGGTCCAGCAGTTCCTCTCTACCTCCAAGGCCTGGACCAAGGCAGGTGGACTGGAGGGAGGGCTTGGCTTCATAATGGATGGTTAATCTTATTCTAGGGAGGCCTGTTGGAGTTAGCCTGCCTCACTAGTAGGATAATACATATAAAATACATAGCAATTCAGGAAATTATTCAATAAAACAGGCAACAAAAGAACATCAAATAGCAAGTGACAGTTACGCAATGCCTGGGAAAGCTTCTCTGAACAGGATGGTCTTCAACTCCGTTTTGAAGCTAGTTAAAGAAGTGAGATCCAGATCACACTCTGGATCTCACTCATATCTTGCAGGGTTTTGAATTCCCATGAGATTTGCAGTGAAAACTGGCTCGCCTATACAGGCTTGCACACATGGCTGTCCACCTAGTCTCCCATTGTCTGCATTGATTGGCAACAACTCACTGGAGTTTCAAACTGAGATCTCTTTCATCACCTGTTATGGATGCCAGATATCAATGCTGGGACCCTATGCATACAAATGATGTGCATGGTGAGAAAATCCTTCCTATAATTCTATATAGGATTGAATCCAGTAAGTGAAATCCATACATGTATGTAATGTATTTAAATACTGAAATCCCAGACTGTATCATAAGATCTCTAGGAGGCTCACAATAATATTGATATATATGATTTAAAAAGGAAATAATGGAGGGGGGGGGGATCAACCAAGCAGGAAATAATAGTAGTAGATGATAGGGAGTCTTGAAGATGTCTCATCCACAAGGTTGTCATGAGTCAAGATCAACTTGAAGACATTTAACAACAACAATAAAACTAATGTAAGGATGAGAAAACATATTAAACTATTCAACAAATTAAAAAGTAAAAACGATACAAAATCATGCATATATGCAGCTTTACATGGAGCCACGAAGCTACAAAGTCTTTGCTTAACAAACCAGAATGAAATCCATTGCAGCACCACTCAAGCATCCCAGGGGAAGGCATTCCACAACCCGGATGGCACTTCAGGGGAGGACCTCTTCCATGTCCTCAAACAATGCATTTTTTGCAATGGTAGGACAAGTCAGGTGACTCCTAAAGTAGAATACAGTCCTTAGGCAGTCAATTACATTGTGCTTCCATCATCAAACAAGGAGGGGCATGATTTATCTCCTCCAACACCATGCACACCCTCAAAATATTCTTTAGAGGGGAATGCTTCTCCCCGATCTTGTGATCTCAGTAGAGAGACCAGCAATTTAAAGATAAACAGTGTGCTTAGTGGGCCATTAAGAGAGGTGGTGGTGAGGCTCAGCCTAATTGAGTCTTGCCTGCCCATTCCTCTAAATCTGGTTGAAATGCTGGCCCACCCTTCTGCCTCAACAGCAGTGTGGGAGTAACTTCTGGTCACTTCAGGGACAAGTAGAAATTTTCTCCCCTTTCCAAGGGTATTTTTGACTACCCCACACTGTTAGTTGGGGACTTTGGCAACTGTCCTGGAGTGTGATCATAAATAGGTTCCACGCATAGGCGGGGGCAAATAGAGGTCTAGGTGAACACCTCGGCACCCTCCTAAAGGGTGCAGGTGAGTCTATGGAACTGACTTTTAGATCTTGTGACTAAACTGAAAGAGACTTGCTTTGGGGATGGCCTGGGATTTAAAGCCTCACTTAAGTCTTGTATGGGGGAGTCTTGGGTTGGCCTTCCAGATGCAGGCTGGCCAGGGAGCAACCCACTTCTGGATTGCCATTGGGGCTCAGGTATTTTTGGCCAGGGAAAGCTGGGGAATTGGTCTGGGAGCAGACCATCCACCAGCTGTTCCCGCACGAGGTTCTCCCCCCCCCCCTGGTTTTTGTAAATCTCAAAGAAATAAAGTTAAATAAGTTGAGTTAAATAAAGTTGTCCATTTTACAACCCAGGTTGTGTGTGTGTGTGTGTGCGTGTCTGGTCTCGTTATTCTCTGGGTTGGTCACCAAAGGGACACTCTGGAATTTATTTAAGGGTGGGGGTGTCAGGACTGGAGGATGATGTCCTGCTACAGATGATGAAACCTATTAACCTGGTGCTGGAGTCCATGCATTATGCTTTATAATGTTCACATAATTATGTTTTCTGCTTTGGTTTACAATAAAAGTAAAGATCAATGTAATAGCATGTCAAAATCAAAACATCACTGGCACTATTCCTATATTAAATATTAAAGACACACACCCCATAATTAGAACTGCCTAGATCTTTGGAAGAACCTTTATCTTCTCTCCTATTTACTAGAGGTAAAATTACTTTTTTTCCCTAAGTACTATGTGTTTCTGTTTTCAGCCTTAAAATCAATTATCGCTGGCAGAGAGTAATTAAACAAACTAATGAGATGTTATTTTAAATTACAACCTGACTTTCTTTCAGGCATCTTTGCAGTGAGCCTTAACTAACCTTTTCTGCATTGTTGCATTTCAAAGCCCCCCCCCCCCGATCTTTGTCGGCTTGTTTTCCTTTTCTTGTTTTCTTTGACTTACCACCAACATTCATACTAAGAAATAATTAGCTAAATATTTTAATTAGAGGTTTCTCAAAGCAACAGTAGGGCATATTCTAAATGGAAAGTTATTTGATATTGAAGGGGGGAAATCTAGCTTACTATGTTGTGTGGAGTTCTGCCATATGAGAAATTGCCTTCTGCAGTTAACTCCAACAGTAGGGTTAATTGCATTCCATTCATCTAAGAGCACCATTGAGTGTGCTGTAGTCATTTAAATGGGTTACTGACCCTTTTCTGCATTAACTTTTCAGAAGTGTGTACTAAAAGGCTCTCATCTGAAGATGATGCAATACCATGGTCAATTATTCTGATGGGTGATGTGTGAGAGAACAGTGAACTGGTACCTCTTTCTTTTTCTCTTGGTAAAGTTTTATGAGCAAGAATGGCTGAACGACAGGTGTATCATCAAATTATGACTAATGTACATAGATACCCAAGTGCAAATTATTGTGAAGCTCAGTGGCACCATTCGCTATCTCAGATCCTAGCCTACTTGTAAGGAAGGTGGGAAGATAAAATAGAGAGAGTTCTGTATGACTTCTTGAGCACCTTGGAGAAAAGCAGAACATAAGAAGAAGATACCTTTTTGGGACTACAGTTTCAAGAATCCTCTATGTTAAATGGGGGGTTCCAGGAGCTATAGCTCAAAACGTAAATTTTGGCCGGTTACAGACTGGCACTTTAGTGTGTGACGAGCATGCGCTAGGGTTACCCTAGTGCGTGCACGTCACGCACTAAATGGCGGCGGCCCTTCCATATGGCCGCCACCGTGAGGACGTCACGGCCGTGCTGCCTCTCGACGGGGCGGCGCGGACATGACGTCCTTGCTCTGCGCCAGGGCGCTTAGTGCGCCCTGAACACGGAGCAGGAAGGAGCTCCGTTTCGGAGCTCCTTCCTGGTTTAGTCCGCTGGGCGCAGCCTTCAGACAGCTGCGCCCAGCGGACTAAAAGAGAAAGGGGCCAAGCGGCCCCTTTCTCTTCTCCCTGCCTCCGCGGGGTGTCCTTGGGGCTTGAAGCCCCAGGGACACCCCTTTTCAGGCTGCGGGGAAGCGGCGTTTTGCTGCTTCCCCGCAGCCTGAAAAGCAGCGGATCAGGGCCTCAGCGGCTTCCGCTCTGCACACTGAGGCCCCGATACCCCAGGGAAAGGGGCGGGTGCAGACCGCCCCAAATGGGCGGTCTATAACCCGCCTTTGTTAGCCCTGAAGGAATGGTGGAATGCATATGCAATAAATATCTATTAAAAATAGACACACAATCAACACAGAGATGTAACATCCATATACAATCATAGGGACCAAATCAGATTTTCTGAAATCATCTGTACTTTACTACCTGTGGAATGGATGGCATGATGAGCATGTGTGTGAGAACTAAGCTAAGCCAAAGTCAAAATATGAAGTCTATATGCTCATCATGTCTTTCACTCCATAGAAACAGATGTGGCTTTTCAGCCCACGGTGATAAAGGAATAATTCTAGTGTTCTTTATTTTTTCATCAAACAAGACTATATTCCAAAAAGAATAAAGGAGGAGATATCTCCACCTGATGCACAGCTGTAAAATTACACTTTCATATGAGAAATCTCTTCCAGTGATCTTTACAGCAGACATATAGTTGCAGTGGTATTCACATGTTTGCAAGATGTGCAAACATACTTGAGAAATTTGACTAGACTTATTCAACCTCTTTTTCCTTTTGGGAGCCTTTGCTAAATACATACCTTCTTAGATCTTTACCTTAGCATGCCACCCCAGGTGAAGGGTGCAGAAATTCTTTCAGCCTCAAGGTCAATTCAGGTTCAAAACACATTGCAGAAATAATCCAATTTGAGACCACTTTAACTGCCCTGGCTGAGTGCTAGAGAATCCTGGGAATTGTAGTTTATTGTCACACCAGAGCTCTCTGACAGAGAAGGCTAAATGTCTCACAAAACTACATTTACCAGGATTCCCTAGCACTGGCCAGGGCAGTTAAAGTAGTTTCAAACTGCATTATTTCTGCAGTGTGTTTTGAACCTCAATTTCAGAGGGATTGATTTCCACTGCTGGCTGGGGCCAAATCTAAAGTGTGGAACCAAAAATGTAGGCATATTTAATTGAAAGCTTACAGACAGTAACTAAGGAGTTGTACAGATCAGCATAAAGAGCAGGCATGGGGGAAGAGTGGGGCAGGATTACCGCATGCCAGCTGCCCCGACTCCACTGCCACACCAGTGTGACACCACCCAAGCAACCACATGGCAGGCTGCATCACAGTGTGTCTTCGGCACAGCATTTACATGTGCTGCACTAAAGAAGTGGAGAAAAGCTGCTGCCACCATGGCTAGGGCGCCATTTCCATGGTGCAAAAAGGAGCTGCTTTTGGTGGCTTCTTTTTGCACCATGGAAAGGCCAGATTGGGACATGGCATGCAGTTGCTGTGGCCCTCATCTGGTGCGTCCAGGGGCGGCATGTAGCCATCTC
Source organism: Sceloporus undulatus (assembly GCF_019175285.1). NCBI lineage: Eukaryota > Metazoa > Chordata > Lepidosauria > Squamata > Phrynosomatidae > Sceloporus > Sceloporus undulatus. The sequence goes on from NC_056525.1 coordinate 160,455,563, forward strand.
TTAGAGGCTGTCTGTCAAGCCCCATAGTCTTAATTGGCTTAGGTGCCATAAATTGAAGAAATTCATTAGATCTACTTTTTTAAAATAAAAATATCACACCAAATTTGAATTTGCTGAATCTGAAACTGAAACAGAACACGCTTATGTGCCTTGAATCCACACTTTTTACGAAAGTAGTGTTCTGATCTGCAACATCTCCAAAAATGTGTAAAAAATGGATACATTAACTAAAAGTGTGCACAAAAATGTGTGAATTAGGGGAAATTACACAGAAGAAAAGTAAATGAGGAAAATGCACACAAAAATGTGCACAGATCTTCTTTTCTTTTCTTTTTTTTTACTGGGGACAGGGTTTTTTTTAAAGCTTTGAAACAAGCCAGAACTAAAATGAATTTGTGACCAAGGAAATGAGAAATTCAGTAAATCCAAGACAGGTATATTTCCTCAGATTTAGGTATCAGCACACATGGCACAGGGAAATGTAGGAAATACATTTGTCATGTTTCTCATCATGTATTGAAAGTCATGACACATTCTAACAGCTTCTAAGTATCAAGCTGGAAACCTCTGCTGACACAAGTCTTTCCCTTTCCGAAAACTGAGACTTTGCCTGGTTACGATTAGGTAAAGAGGAGAGTGGGGAAACTGTAACAAGAGATGAAGATGGAGGTTGAGGGGGGATGGCATAAAACACCATTATCTAACCAGTGACACTGACAGATCTGCAACTGGGCCCAAATGAGGTGTGTGTGTGTGTGTGTGTGTGTGTGTGTGTGTATGCCTTCAAGTCACCTATCAGCTGGTAACCCCAATAATTTCAGGAAGTTTTGTTAAGCAAGGAATACGTAGAGGTGGTTTGCCAGTTCCTTCCTTTAAAATATAGCTCACAGCATCTGATATTCATTGGGGGTCTCCTATCAAATTACTAACCAGGGCTGACCCAGATTAGATTCCAAGTCAGACAGGATCTGGTCCCTTTAGAGAATTTAGGCCGATTGGCATAGACTGAGCTAAAATGCATTGTTTGCACATGTTCTTTAAAATGATTTCGTTTTCCTTGAGACTCTTGCAAATCAGGATGACAGCACCCTCTGGTTGTTCTTAGAAGAGTTCATTTTTCTGTCACTCTGTTTAGCTGCTGTAGTCCTTCTCTTGTTGTGGCTGTTTTTAACTATTCCCCTCTTCTACATCACCTCGTTTTGCTTACTATTGAAGTCTTTAGTGTCACTGGCTTGACATCTTTGTGGTGGTTTGAAACACTTGTAAGCAAATTTTGACAATTTCTGAAAATCTAGGTATAAATATCAGGTGTATATCCATCTCGTGCTACTTAAAGTCTGAATGCTGAGGTAACATCAAGCTAGCCTTTTCTGGGATATGCAAATGGTGGCCAACTGACTATCAGAATTTTTTCAGTTACCTCTTTCCTTGAGTCTAACCGAACCTAAAGGGGGATATGTATCGACCTCAATAAATCTAATTCCCAGAATGGGATTTCCTCAGAGATATGTGCCACAATCTGATCTTATGTTTACTTTCAAATGAACAATCATGAAGCAAAGCACATCCAATGAAAAATATATAGTTGAGGAAAGTTAACTAATGACAAAAGGCATCTTCCACCACCTGAGCGAGAACCTTTTCTAAAATCATGCCATAGTCATCATCTACTTTGGCTATGTTTTGTTGTGTTTAGCTGGTTTATTTCTTTTCCCCGGTATGCAAGCACTGCTGCAATTTCTACCAGCATAGAATTAGGAATTATAGAACTATAGCATTAGAGTTCTGGACAGGTATCTTCCCATATTATGTATCACAATTGTTGTTTGATGTCATTTACAGCTCAAGGGTTGGCAAAGGAGATGCATAATAGCTGGAGGTTTCTATCCAATTCTGTGTCATTGTTCAGAATTAGGAGAATATGTGCATATTCTTTATCCTAATCTCTTTTCAGTGGGCAGAACTAGCTTCACTGGCTACTCATTCCTTTCTCAGTTAGGATTTGGGTCCATTAAAACCAAGACAGGGGACAATAGAAACAGAGTTTATTCATTTGAATTCATTTCTTCATTACATTTATATACTACCTTTGTTCCACTTAGCTCAAGGCAATGGACATGAATCTCCTCATGCCTACTTGATTCTCACAACATCCCCATATGTGAGACCAGGCAGAGAGAGAGAGAGAATGACTGGATCAGGATCAATCCATGGCTTGCTATGGCTGAATGGGGACTTGGCCCTGGATCTTCCAAATCGCAGTCCATCACTTTCTCACACCAAAATTTCAAAATAATAGTCTGCACAAGCATCTCTTTACTTTGATTAAGATTTAGTTTACACACTAGTTTTTATTTTTTTATTTTTAGATCAGCTGGAAGACTTATCTTAAAACAAACCCCTATGGGCTTTCTTCTGCACACATTTGGGACTTAACCTACCGAAATGAAACAAAGTTTGAGTTAATTATCCTTTGGATGAATCTCATATGAAAACACCATCAACACAGTCAATGATATTAGAGTCAGGTCCTTGATTAATGTACCCAGTAGGCAAAGCTTATTTTTATTGGGTTAATTATTTACAATGTTTCTTAATTTAAAATAGAGCTGTCATTCCACTAGCTACAAAAGTGGCCATTACTTTGTTTCATTTTCATCTAATCAGATATTTAAAATCCAGTGTCATCTTTTTTTTCTTATTGGTGTTCTTTTAATGAATTCAAATAGTCACTTTAATTTAACAAAAGCAAAAATAAAAATAAAACCTTTTTAGTTGAACTGATGTGTGAATGCACTTGTATGCAGAACTTTAGATGAATGTTAGTCTGCTATGGTGCAGCATTTTAAAGGACAGGAGCTCCATCTTGTGGACATGAAGAAGCCAACCAATTATGCTTTGTACAATTTTTAGTTCAGAATTTCCAATAAACCCATACCACATATTAAATACCAATCCAAATGTAGGATTTAATGCTATATACAGATCTCCATGATACTCCTGAACTATCACGGCTCCATCCTATGCAATCCTGGGAACTGCAGTTTGGCAAGGCATTCAGAATTCTCTGCTAGAGAGATCCTGTACAGTAATTCAGAGAACTGTGCTAGAGCTCTTCACTAGAGTTATAAATGCCTCAGAAAACTACAAATCCCAGGGTTTTTGTAGGATGGAGCCATAGCAGATAAAGTGGTATCAAAACTGCTATAACTGCATACTGATTTAGTCACATTGTTTGTGCAGTTGCAAGAGATACTAAAACCAGGGAATTAGTTCAACCCTTTATGGCAGGTTTGGTGGAAAAAGTGTGACCCATGGGCTATTCAGCCCCTTAATCTCTGACAGTTGCTGACACCTGCTTTATGGGTCATTATTTTTGGTTGGAAGGTTGACTTTGGCTTAAGGAGTCTTGTTGTTGACTGACTTATGGAGACCCTAAGGTGACCCTATGATAGGGTTTTCTTGGCAAGTTTCTTCAGAGGGGGATTGGCACTGCCATCCTCTGAGGCTGAAAGAGTGTGACTTGCCTAACGTGACTTGCCCAGTGAATTTTTATGCTCAAGCGGGGAATTCAGCCCTGATCCCCAAAGTCATAGTTCAATGCTCAAACCACTACACCACATAGATATTATTATTAATATTATTATTATTATTATTATTATTATTATTATTATTATTATTATTATTATTATTTATATAGTGCTGCAGATTTGCACAGTGCTGTACATACAAACAATAAAATAGATAAGAGTAAACCTGCCCATGGCATACAATCTAAGAAATAGTCCCTGGATATTTTAGACTCTAGGGTTTTGTGCTAGGCATCTATAAAGTTTGCTACAGCTTTCTTTTCTTTCCAAAAAACACAGAAACGTTTTAAAGCTTTTCACACACTGAATGGCAATTAATGCTGTTCCTTGAGGATGTGTTAAAGTTTAACTATATGATAATGAAATTACAATGTGCTTGAGGAGAGGCTGCTTTACTTTATGCTGTCAGCAGTCTGGTAACTGGTAACATTTAATGATACAGCATAATGAAGAGGAAGGAGGAAAAGAAATGGTATCTACCTTTTATGTAACACCTAACAAAAGCAGCTAGGGACAGCTAGGAGTAGCAGTGCATGCAAAAGCTAGGAGTCTTAGTGGACCACAGGGTGAAAATGAGTCTGCAATGTAATGCACCAGCTAAAAAAGCCAATGCAATTCTAGGATGCATCAATAGGAATATAGTGTCTAGGTCAAGGGAAGTAATAGTACCACTCTGTTCAACTTTGATCAGATCTCATCTGGAATATTGTGTCCAGTTCTTGTCACCACAATACAAGGATGATATTGACAAGGTGAAGCATGTCCAGAGGAGGGCAACCAAAATGGTAAAAGGTCTGAAAACCATGCCCTATGAGGAGCAGCTTAGGGAGATGAGTATGTTTAGCCTGGAGAAGAGAAGGTTAAAGGGTGACATTATTGCCATGTTTAAATATTTGAAGGAATATTATATTGAAGATAGAGCAGATTGTTTTCTGCTGCTCCAGAGACTAGGACACAGAGCAATGGATTCAAGCTACAGGAAAAGAGATTCAACCTTAACATTAGGAGGAACTTGATGATGGTAAGAACTGTTCAACAATGGAACATGCTGCCTCAGAGAGTAGTGGAGTTTCCCTCTTTTGTGGTTTTAAAACAGAGGCTGGATGGCCATCTATCAGGAGTGTGTTGGTTGCGTACGCCTGCATGACAGGGAGCTGGACTGGATGGCCCTTGTGGTCTCTTCCAACTCTATGATTATGTGAACTGGGGGGGGGGGGGGTAGGGTGGATTCACACCCTAAATATGCATAAACAGATACATTAATAAATGACAAATAAAACCATCAGAAGGTATCTGTTGTAAATAAAAAATAAAAAATAAGAAAATTAAGATAGACTATATGAGAGATAAGGAGATGAAAGCGGGCCTGAACAGACAGGCAAAAATAAAGCTGCTTTGGATCACTTTGGAAGTATGCTATTTAAATGACACACACATTTAGAGTCCAGAAACTGTGCCAAAGCTGTGTGCTAGCCCTTAGGACTGGAGCATGGCTTTGGCGTGGCATCTAGCCTCTTAGAACACAAGCATCATTTAAACATCACACTTCCAAAGTGGCCCAAAGCAGCTTTATTTTCACCTTTCTGTTTGGGCCCAGAGAAAGCCTGAGAGAGACGAATTCAGATGTAATGACCATACAATCAGCAAATCCTTAATATTTCACTGCCTGCTACTAACATGACTAAATCTAATAAACAAAACAAAATATTATTGAGAGTATAACTGATTATATAACTTAAATGACTTCACATGATTTTCCTCAAAATGCACTGTAATTGTAGAGTTCTGGTGTGCCAAACTGTAGGAGAGAACTATGAACAAAGTTCAGTTCTCCAGTTGCATCACATCTGTTTCCCCCCTCCTCCAATTTATGGCCATATTGGTGATGTACTTATTTTCAGTGTCTACAACTCAGATCTTTCTGACGTTCTCTAGACTGTGTTACTTCACTACATTCCAGAACAAATCAGGCCAATCTAATATAACCTACAGTTTGTACAAATAAGTCTTAATCAGGCTTAATCTTAATCCCAGTCCTAATGCAAATTATGTTAGTAAACTAAGATGATTTCTTCTCTATTCCTATCTCAATCAAGGTCAATATTTGACTAGCATTGGCCTCTATTCCCAGTCATTTAAAGCCTGATTCCCTGCTAAGGTAGAGACCAGAGAGGAGAGCCACGGAAAACCTGACATTTTGAACTTTAGATGGAAAATTAGAAATCAATTATTTTATTACAGAAAAAGGTAACTAATCTTCCTATCATACAAAATCAATAAAACACTTATGTCTGAACTCTGCAGAATCTCGAACTTCTTTAATTTCCTTTGTGCTTGGCCAAACTTTTTAAATGCCATATACTCACTTCTTCAGCACAGTATATGGAACATTCACAAATTACTTTCCTCACTGTCTAACAAAGACCTACTATGATTAGAAACATTTTCTTAAAATTAAATTTTAATCCTCAAACAGCAGTGTTTGCAAAGATGTGCTTGATCCTGACAGTGGTGATTTATGCTTTCAAAGTAGTACTATATTGCACTCAGCACTTCCATAATTTTAAATAAAGATTTTTAAACGAAAGTGCTTTTGGAACCTCCCTTCATTTTGTTATTTTTACATGTGAAGTTCTGATGTTAAAATAGAGACTTTAGAAGAAAGGGGGTCAGGAACCAGTGGTCTTTGAATAAGTTAGATATTTCTGTGTTCCATTGATCCACCCAATGGCTATTGTGCAGCAAAAGTTAATTTGCAAAAATCAGTCATAATAGCAACTGGTGGTAAATGGCCATCTTCTGCCATTCAGATGTTTACTGCTTCTGAACATTGGAAATTCCAAACCTCTGAAGGAAAGCTTTTCTATCCCCTTCATATTATGGCCATATGCAGCCATGTACTCTTGTTCCTCCTTCTTTTGAATGTATGTCATGTGGTCCTATGAGGCATTACAATGAGAAATGCACAGGAAAGGGACAGAGTCCCTGAAAAAAAACAACCCCATAATGAGTTATGGAGTTCACCTTAGGGCTGGTGAATGAGCTCACTATGGCTGCTGAAAATCTCTTTTCTTTGTAGACCTGGAGTATTAAACATTGGCCTAATCCTGCTGTAGTTGTACATGTAGTTGTGGACACTGACTCATGGGGAAAGAATGTAGTTCACAGAAACAACATAGAGTTCGCATGCAATGACTCCAAAGGTCAGCCCCCAGCATCTCCATTTAAACTTCCAGTTATAAGCTAATGTCAATTATCTATGTCTGACATCCTGGAGAGTAATTCTGAGCAGATTATACTGGCAGTTTGGTCCAGTTCAAGGTACCTTTCTACGTCCCTATGTTCAACGAGGGGTATAGGGGATCTGGGGGTGGGGGGAATGCTGGGCTGTATTGTATAGGTAGTTAGAAGCTTGTTATGGTTCTTTCACAGTGTCTTTGGTAATATGTATCCCCACATGCATTAAGTTGATGTTTCAGAATATTCCAGTGGGTCTTCAATGAACATTGTTGCACAGATGCAAAAGTCTCCAATTCTTCAGATTCATTCACACACAGAGACTCTCACAGTTTTTGTGAAGCAACATTGTTTTCAGATTATGAAGGAAACTGTGAAAATGCTATTCATTATCATAGAATCATAGAATCGTAGAGTTGGAAGAGACCACAAGGGCCATCCAGTCCAACCCCCTGCCATGCAGGAACTCTCAATCAAAGCATCCCTGACAGATGGCCATCATGCCTCTGTTTAAAGACCTCCAAAAAGGAGACTCCACTACACACCGGAGAAATGTGTTCCACTGTTGAACAGCCCTTACTGTCAGGAAGTTCCTCCTAATGTTGAGGTGGAATCTCTTATCCTGTAGTTTACATTCACTGTTTTGGGTCCTTTTTCTCTGGAGCAGCAGAAAACAAGCTTGCTCCCTCCTCAATATGACACCCCTTCAAATATTTAAACAGGGCTATCATATCACCTCTTAACCTTCTTTTCTCCAGGCTAAACATCCCCAGCTCCCTATCCTGTTTCTGAATAGGCCCCACACATGTGCATCATCATGATCAGTGAGTAACAAACAGGCATGTGTGGACAAAGCCCCAGAAATGTAGCTAGACAAAATCTGGCCATCCTGTTGGATCTGAGTCCAGTGCTTTATTGACTCTCCTCCCTTCTGCTTCCGTTGCTCAGTTACATGACAGCCTTATTTGTAATAGCAGGCACTAATCTAGAAGTCTCTTTGGTTGACATTTCTCATCTCTCTCCTTTCCAAGATAAATAAATAAATCAGAAATTTGGTCTGGAAGTCCCCCCCCCCAGGTTGTTGGCATCTGTCATATCTTTCACACACACACACACACACACACACACACAGAGAGAGAGAGAGAAAGTTCAGACAAATTGTTAGCCTTACAGATTGCTTGCAGAGATTCACATTTTATTCACAGGCAAGGTCTACTACTTTAGTAATTCGGTGTATCTCACATTGTTGGATCCATACAAATAATGTCCTTCTCCAGACAAAAACAAATGTGACCCCACACAGCACAGCCAGGCTTGAATCATCTCTCTGTGGCAAAAGGATGAGTTCAGTATTACAGTGCCCATTCTCTTCTGTGCAAGAGTACAAATCCTACCAAGCAAAAGCACATCCTCATTATTTTTGCTGTGCTTTCCCATTGTGCATTCTTTATCAAATGGCCTGGATGAGCTGAGTAGAAAGATAAGGCCCTGGCATATGTTTGTAGTGTCTGGATGTTAGTTTGAAGTGAAGCTAACAAGAACTTTAATACTACAAAAGTGTTAAAGGGTTGTGTTCTCTGCGTGCCTGTTGCTTTGTTCTTCTTTCTGCCTAGCTTGTATGCTCCTTTGGGAAAGAAAGCAAAAGGCATGGGAAATGAAATGTCTTACCCTTCTTTTGGACATTTAATCCACTTAGATCTTTCTGATCATATTCATCCCATTATTTTTTAGGAAATAATGGGATAGGGTACAAGATCAAATGTTCTTGCGGCTTCCTAAAAATTCTAGAAATCATATGTTAAGAGCAAAAAGCATAGTGTCCACTGTTTGACTTGGAATGTGTTCCCTTTCTTTAAGATTGGTGTTTCCATTTTTGTTATTCAGTTCAAAAACTACTCATAGATGGGAGATAAATAGTTAATAGTATTTGGGAACTAAATGAAAATTTTGCATAGAATTTAGTATGAAATCAATTTTAGGAACTGTAGGTGCTATAGGAAGAGCCAGCATGGTGTAGTGGTCTGAGTGTTGGACTAGGACGTCTGGAGTCCAGGGTCTGATTCCCAGCCTGGCCATGGAAACCCACTGGGTGACCTTGGGCAAGTCACACTCTCTCAACCTCAGAGGATGGCTATAGCAACCCCCCCCCCCCCGAAGAAACCTGCCATGAAACCCCATAATCAGTTCACCTAGGGTTGAAGTCAGAAATTACTTGAAGGCACACAACAATAACAATAACAACAACAACAGGTGCTACTAGTCAAGCTTTTAATTCAAATCAGCATCATCCCATGCATGCTGAATACATGTTGCTTTACTTTACAACAATACAAGGGCGGGGAAAGAAATGTGGGATTTCACTCAGTACTTTAAATATATAATCCATCAGCTCCCCTCTTTCATGAAGGGAGTAACAGAAGAAAAGGGCTTTGAAGATTAATTGTTAGAAGTAATTGTTGATACAGCTATACTCTCAAGGCCCTGAAGTAGTTGCTATTATAGTTATATAATTCAGAAAAGACGATACCTGTTTGACAATTTCTTGCAAAGTTACTAAAATAGTAACTTTTGGTTTTTTGTGGGAGTTTTGGGCTCTGTGACCATGTTCTAGAAGAGTTTTCTTCCTGACATTTCACTAGCATCTGTGGCTGGCATCTTCAGAGAATGCTTGCCTGGAAAGGACTTGGGTATATATATACTGTGTGACCCTGGGAAAGGAGGAGTGATTTGCATGTATATTGTTTTGTTGCTAATGGCAGGCCTCAGGGTGGGAGGATATGCAAAGGAGGATTAATGTCTGCTTGATTAGTGCTCATTGTCTGCTGGGAAGCCCCTAACCCATTTCTCATTTGCATTTGTTGAGTCTTCAGCTTGCTGTTTTTCATTTACTTTCTCATTTACTTTCAGAGGCCTGTTACAGACTGCCAAAATAAAGCTGCTTCGGGTCTCTTTGGAGGTATGCTGTTTAGATGATGCATGGGTCCTAAGAGTCTGGAGGTCGCACCAAAGCCATGCTCCAGCCCTAAGGACTAGAGTGCAGCTTTGGTGCATCTTCCAGATTCTTAGGATGCATGCATCATTTAAACAACATATCTCCAAAGAGACTCGACGCAGCTTATTTTGGCAGTCTGTAACAGGCCAGAGTTTCCTCTTTCCTGTTGAATTTGTCCAGGTGTTTGTGGATTTCAATGGCTTCCCTGTGCATCCTGACATGGTAGTTGTTGGCATGGTCCAGAATTTCAGTGTTTTCAAACAACATTTTACGTCCAGGATGGTTTATAACATGTTCTGCTACTGCTGATTTTTCCGGCTGACCCAGTCTGCAGTGTCTCTCCTGTTCCTTGATTCTTGTTTGTACACTGTGTTTGGTGGTCCCTATGTAGACTTGTCTGCAGCTGCATGGTATGTGGTAAATTCCTGTGGCTGTGAGAGGGTCTCTCTTGTCCTTGGCTGAGCAAAGCATTTGCTGGATTTTCTTCATTGGTTTGTAAACCATTTGAAGGTTCTGTTTGTTGAAATCCACAAACACCCGGACAATTTCAACAGGAAAGAGGAAACCCTGAAAGTAAAAAAGGTTTGGCTTCCAGTCCTGAAAAACAGCAAGCTGAAGACTCAAGAAATGCAAATGACAAATGAGTCAGGGGTTTCCCAGCAGACTGTGAGCACCAATCAAGCAGACATTAATCCTCCTTTGCATATCCTCCCACCCTGAGGCCTGCCATTAGCAACAAAACAATATACATGCAAATAACTCCTTCTTTCCCAGGGTCACACAGTGTGTGTATGTGTATGTATGTACACACACACACACACACACACACACAACTCTTTTCCAGGCAAGCATTCTCTGAAGATGTCAGCCACAGATGCTGGTGAAGAAAACTCTTCTAGAACATAGTCACATAGCCTGAAAACCCCACAAAAAAGTATGGATGCCGGCCATGAAAGCCTTGGACTCCACATAGTAACTTTTGTTTCTTAAAATCTGTTGGAAAGCTAAAAGCCACTCTGCTGTGGCATAAGACATTCTCCTCCCATCCACTTTGTCTCTTCCACACCCATAGAAGTCTATGATGTACACCATAAGAAAGCCCTTCACCCATTTGATATGCCTTTTGTACTCTTTAGTAGTGTCATAAGAAACAGACAAAAGAAACTAATAACAAGTAATTAGTCAACTATCAACACAGATAAAAAAAAGTGAATCCAGATCAGTGAATTATCCAAGGGAGTGGAGGAACAATCAGAATAGTTAACTGGAGAACTCTCCATTACAGTGTAAATTACTTTTAAATTTATGTAGTAATGACATTGCTAGATGATTTGTGTCCGATATTGGAAGAAAGGTAGGATGTGGAAATAAATAAATAAATAAATAAATAAATAAGGATCCCTAAATGCTCAAATGATTTTGCTATTTGACTCACACAAGGATCATAATAGGGAAAGCCTGCAAACTAATTCAGAGTGTGGAAGAGGGTCCCAGATTCTCTTTTTTCTAATGTGCCCTCAGCTTTCACCTTCCACAGTGGACCCTTGTTATACGCTGGGGTTTGGTTCCAAGACCCCCCCGTGTATAACAAAATCCGTGTATGCTCAAGTCCCATTAAGTATAATGACATAGCAAAATGGTGTCCCTAATAAAAAATGGAACATCAAGGTAAATTTATACTTTTTTGGAACATTTTCAAACCGTGTATGCTTAAATCCGTGTATAAAAAATCCGTGTATAAGAAGGGCCGACTGTACTACATCACCCTACTGAGGATTGCTTGGCCTATCAGTCTGGAGACAAAATGTGCTTGGTTTCACCTCATTCTTTTTACAGAAAAAATATATTCTTTTTCACACAGAAAAGCCTCAAATCCTTCTGTATCTCAAATTAATTAAAATACTTTAATGGGTCTGTTGGCAATGGAAGCAAAGCTATCATTCTGCTCTGAGGAAAATGTCTTGCTAACCTGATTGTGGCTTGCTTTCTCTTCATTTTTTAAATCATTTTCATTGATGATTAATGCTTAACAAATTTAATAACCAGCACAAAATGAAAGAAACACAATTTTAAATAGAAAAGAAGCAAATGTGTTCTGACCTTAGAATTTGATGAATTGGTATAGGCTATGCCAACAATAAAATTAATTAATTAATTAATTAATTAAACATTAATGTTGATTATTTCCCATCAAGTGTATTTCCCATGGGGTATTATAGGAAATTGGAACTGCACATAGTTCAGTTGCTGGAGAGAATCTTCCTCAATTTAATCCAATCCAAAATGGGCCCAGATGAGATTTTGTTAAACCAAATAGGTTTCAGATGACAATGAGTAGACCTGAAGCACTCTGATGATTTCTGGAACTTTTTTGACCATTTCAGTATGGGGGAGAAAAGCATAGCTAAGTGCTTCTCCCTTTCAGTTCAGGATAGTTTTTACCGTGGTGTGATCAGGAGTTGTTGGAGTAGAACTGAAGTAAAAGTTGTAGCTTCCAGTCCATGGCAAGAGTTTCACTAGCATTCCTGAAACATTCCAGTTGTGGTATTTGTGAGGGCTTGTGTGGGATGTCACTGAAGTTATACTATATTCCTCTGGTTTTCATGGTTCTTGATTACTTAGCTTAGGATCTGATCTGGGACACATAGAGGCTACAGAGATATTCAGAAGTCCCAATAGCGTCAAAGGGTATTGTTCCTTTCTCTGGAAAGCATAGGAGAGAACAGCTTTAGAGGTCATGTGTGGCTGATACATTTAGCACTGCTTTCTATCCTAGGTGACACAAAGCCAACATTCCCTTGGTATCTGCTGGCCACAAGGCTAGTGTTATGGGCTGTTTGCTAGAGTTGTTCA
>NC_056525.1:160468244-160482390 GCF_019175285.1 Sceloporus undulatus
CTATCTATCTATCTATCTATCTATCTATCTATCTATCTATCTATCTATCTATTCTTACCTGCCTCTCCCCAGCGATAGAGGTGGGGAACAACTGTTAGATTAAATCTCCCTTTATATGCCAGACTTTTTGTTGTACATACAGTATTTCAACTGGAAGATAAAAGCCTCTAAGGACTTTGGAAGAAGTCAGCTGTGCCTGTGCCTTATTTCAAGTTGGTCAGTGCCTGGTTGCCAAATACTGCACACTGGGTTGTGCTTCTGCACTCTGCTGTTTGTGAGCTACTGTTGAGGTCAAGCAGCTCAGACAGTGCTGAACGTTGGCACCTCTGTTTGGGCCTAGTTTGTTTTTGTCACTGCACACCTGAAGTACACAGAGGGGAGCCAACAACAACAACAATTAACAGACAAACATAAAAATGCGCTGGTTAAAAATGCATCAGTTGAAAGAACAAACAAGATGTGCACATATTGTACAGTTTTATAGTGCTGCAAGAAACAGAAAAGGTCCTTGAGAGGGAAAGCAACCATCACTGAACAGTCTATTGATGAACGGCTACAAAATAACAAGACAAGACACAGGTAAATCGGTTAAATAACAGCTACTTTATTGACCTATTTAAATACACACACACACACACACACACACACACGCACACACACACAAAATATATAACCTATTTTAAATTATTGAGACCTGGAGATGAGCAAAACTAAGGGGAGCAACATGATGCATGTCCAGCTGAAGGCCAGGTGTCAACCTGTGACCATCTCCTCAGACTTTCCTTGGGTAAAACACCTGACTCTGAGGGAAATCCAAAAAAGATTGGTTGCTAGCTGAGCAGTCATTTATTGGAAGGCAAGTCCAAGGGACTTATCCCACCCAAGTTCCAAGTCTTTGGAAGAGAGAGTAAATCCCCAGGTTGGCTCCAAGGACAGACCCCTTCATTCCCCAGTCTTATGCCCCAAAGAAGCAGTTACAGAACCCAACCCCTCAACAAAAAGATGCCAAGCTGTACATCAGTCTCAGATTCTCCCCCCATACCTGTTAAGTGCCAGTTTATTTATGGACACCATCCATAGCCAGTTATCCAAGTCCCAACTGGAACCATATGTGGTTGGCAAAAAGACCCATGTAAAAAAAAAAGGGGGGGGGATTCCTGCTAACATTGCTCATATTACATTGAGAGTGGTGGAGCAGATCATGGCATATAAAATTCAAAGAGGACACGCAAGGGGATGGCATGGCTTTAAATACTCTCTGTCTCCACCTCCACCCCCAACATGTGTAGCAGCTTGCAAAGCACAATGCACTCTGGCTTCTATTTGTGAAGGCCTTTTACATTGCTCCCTGATCCCTCAAAGTGTTGTTAGCCGTGCAGGTCTGGGAACATATTTCTTCAGTACCTTGCTTGTGAGCCAGGGTGTTCTGGGAAGGCTTCTTTGGAAAATCACCAGCCCCATTGCACAATCACTTTTCTCTATCAGACTTCCTGTAACATCCTCACTACTAGGATTCAGTCACAAAGACAAAAATTGCAGAAACAGAATTGTTGGAGGCAAGTTTTTCTATCTGCTGCCTACAACAGCACAATTATGCTAGCATAGTGCACCAATGAGATCTCAGCCAAAATGTTGTTAACCCGTTCAAAATTGTAATTTTAAAATTTTGTTGTTTTTGCTGGGCACCTTCAATTCATTTCTAACTTATAATGAGCCTCAGGTGAACATAGCATGGTAAAATGTGTTCAGAGGAGGTTTGCCTTCCTCCGAAGCTGGGAGAATGTGACTTCCGCAAGGTTACTGATGCTAAAACTTGGTCATTTAGTTGTAGGCATTTTTATTGTTGCTAGCTGAACATTTTATTGGAACATTAAGAAAGTGTATATCTGACATGTGGCTAAGTTTTGATATGAAAGTGGGAAGAGATTCTTCTAACATATTGTTTGAAAGCCTGTTTCTAGAAGCATGTTAAATAATGAAAATGGAACAGATTAGTTTTCCAGTGGGTTGACACCAGGGGGCAGCATTGACTTTGTTGTGAAAAGCTTAATTACAAATGTGTAGACTTCACTAGTCGATAATAATCTCATTTCCATTTAATAAGAATGGGACTTCTTTCTTGAATTAGACTTAATCACAGCTCCAAAGGGCCAGATCAAACTGTCTTGTCCTGCCCAATTGTCTAACCCTTTTACTTTATTTCTGACAGTCCAATTTATTTATGCAAGCGATATAAAGGCATATATCAAATTAGGTATGATAATTTGGGTGAAATGCCAAGCAGAATCAAACAGTCTGTATGCCTGTATGTAAGAGGCTAGATAAGATTGTAATTGCAAAAATTAGCATTTGCATTATCATCTTGTATAATTTAAGGACCTCATAAATAAGACAATGTTGCACTAAAAGGGGTAGGTGTGTCCCCCATTCCCACCTCCACTGCCATATGTGCTCTGCTTTATCTCACTTTTATGATGTATGTTTCCCTTCCTCTTTGAGCATCAGACAATGCTATGGAAAGGGCATCCATTTCAAGCTATTTTAAGGGATACCCTCTCCCCCTCACACACACTTGAATTATTTTATTGGTATTGCAAAATGCTTAGTTTCCTTATATATCAGAAACTTTCACATTTGTATTAAAATGTGGTATTGGTTTACATTCAACAATGACTGTCCTGCCATTACTTTTCTACACTATATCATTGGTTTCTTGATAGCTTCTATCTCCCAAAAGGATCCCAATAATAGATTACAGTCAAACAGCAGCTTGACAGTCTAAATAAATATGTAATCAAATGCATTTGATTTTCCTGTTCATTTGTTGGACTAAAACTGTACACAGTTTTCTAATCTTTAATGAATCTTGATGAATCTTCACCTTGATGGATTTTCCACTAAATTATTTTGTCTCAATAGAACAGAGCCATCTTGGCATCTTTTAAAGTCTTTTAAAGTCTTCAACAACTGCGTTGGGGGATGAGGACTGCAATCAGAAAACCAGAAAATCATGTGTCTCTGGGACACATGATACTGTACAAAGGATTGCCACATAAAATAGCAGTCCAATGTTAGCATATCTTCTATCTTTCCATGATATTTATTCATTATATTACTATACTGTGATGTCCCCTACCTTCCCTCAATAGTTCATAAAATCATAGATTCATAGAGTTGAAAGAGGTCACAAGACTCATCTAGTCCAACTCCCTGCTATTCAGGAGGAGACCACTAAAGCGCTTCTGAAATATACTCGTCTAACTTCCATTTAAAGACTTCCAAATTTGGAGAGTCTACCACCCTTCGAGGTGATCTATTCTGCTGTCAAATATCTCTTACAATAAAAGAAAAAGAAAAGGTTTGATAGTATGGCTCAATGAGAGCAAAACATCCATTCTGAGACTCAATTAGGATAAAAATTTATTTTCTTCTTCAGCTCAATTGGACAGCTGATCTCATAATTTTCAGCAACAGATTGTACTAGGTTGATGCAAACATTCTTTGACCACCGCATTTAAAAAGTAAATGAGCTCTGACAAACGGTGATTTGGCCAAGAGGAGCAGAACTCTCTGCTTTTTCAACATACAGGTGGCCAACTTATTATCATGATGCACATGGTCTAATTATTTCCAAAATGAACGCCTGGAACAGGAGATGTGACCTTGGCTGTCAGAAGCTCTGTAAATAAAACCTAGACACATCTGCCTCTTTCAGAAGATCTGTGGCTAGTACAGCCACTCATATGTATTTTGAGGTAAAGCTAATACCAAGTTTGAACAATGATATTATACATAATCATCTTTTGAGTCTGTTAATAGCATTGATTACACCTTTTTTAAAGCCTGTAGATATCAAATTCCAATTCAGACATATAATTTAATCTTACTTATTCTCCAGAAGAATTTACCATCATATTTGATTGCTTCATATCCTTTTAATTGGACCAGCAGAACCATTTGGGGCAGGGGTGGCGGCTCTGTTGTGATACTTCACACCAACAGTGATTATGGGTGGCCTGCTTTTTTAATTTGGTTCTATTCATAAGCCCTATCAGGAGCTATTGAATAAATACTGTATGTTAATGGAGAAGTCATTCAGTAACCATCCTGCTTGCATATTTAAATTACTCTCGTCAATGCAAATGGGAGGAATACTTGAAGATATTAAACTTTGACAAGAAACATCATGGACTAAAGAGGTTTTTTTGTAGTTCAGGACTTATTGTACACAAAATTTGCACATGATTGTTCTACACAGAAAAAAAAATTGCTTTCAAGAAACAGTGACACTTTACAGACTGCCCAAAAAGGGTGGTCTGCCGGCGCTGTCATTTGCTGCGCGGAGGAGCCCCAGCGGCCAAACCGCGCAGCTCCTTCGTGCAGCAAAAAGAAGTCGCAAAAAGCGGCTTCTTTTTGCGGCATGGAAATGGCGTCGCAACGTGCCAATGGCACACTTGTGGCGTCATTTCTGCTGTGCAACGTGCGGACGCTAGGCATCCGTGACGTCAAAATGGCGGCGCCCATGTAGAATGGAAGCATCCATTTTGTATGTGCCGAGCACATACTAGGGTTAGGGGCGTCAGGAAAGGATGCCCCTTTCTAACCCTAGTACGTGCGCGGCACATACTTTTTGCCCGTCTATAATGGACCAGTGTTTCCTTTCTTTCTAGGTAGAATCTCCTTTATGTGTCAAGGCTCTCCAAACAATCCATAACACTGATTTTTTTTCTGTGTTCTAGGTCATGTAAAGAACTTTCATTCATCGAGGAATATCCCCTATTCACAAAGTTGTTCACCATGTGAGGAAAAAATGGGAATACCCAAGGACCCAGTGGAACTAGTAAGTATAGTAAGTAAAAATACAACTTACATTCTCCAGTTTAATTTAATTTATTCACAAATGGAATGTTAAAACACATCAAGGTTTTCCACTCCCACTTGCCATGGAAATTTGAAATGGTACCCCTGCCATTTGGTGCATCTTCATAACCATTTACAAAATGGTAACTTATGTTTGGAAACATATGACAAGCTTCATTTCTGTGTCATTTAATTAAGAGAGTTTTTAACAGCCCCTGTGTCTCCATATTTCTACTCAGGTGTGAAGAGGGTAAAATTCTTCTCATCTCTTATCAATAGCAACCCAAATAACTCCAATACTGTCTTTAGAAGTGAAACAAAAGTGTCTCACACTTTGGCCGCAGTCCTGCATGGCTCAGCAGAACATAGTAGTTCTGCACATGGAACTGCATTGCTCTGAACTAATAAATACCCTCAGATGTATTGTAGAGCCATTGAAACACTTCCATTACTATTTTGTGTCTGGGGGAAAGTGGAGGGATTACAGAAGCATCTGGCCTTGATATGAAAAAAATTACATATCTGTATTACAATGAGGTCCTTCAAGGTCTCACCAACTGATTTAATCATTTCACATCTGACTAAGGTGATATAGCCAGTCACATTTGTCATTCCCCTGACTCTTCATAAAGCACTTAATAGCTATAAGGGTGGCTTCAGCAGGTCTAAAGGGAGTGGTGCTCACTGCAGGGGGAGGAAGGGAATGCTGACCTCTACAGTGATCAAAAACAGATATACGCTGATGTAAAGTTAACTGTTCCCACATATGTTGATAATAGAATGCCAGCCAAAGAATAGGGAGTCAAGTAAGGCCTAGTGGTCTGACATGCCACTAACCATAACTTAGGCAAATACTGTGCAAGTAGCAATTGAATTGTATTGTGCATGTAGATGTGGGAGAGGATTCTAAGTGACAATAAGGTATCAGGTTGTACAGATAGTAAAAATGGCTATTCTGCTTTGTATTGTAACAACCCCCTCATATATTATTTCAATGAACACGTGTATGAGTTGAATTCTCATAATGTTCACTGCGCCAGAGAAGGAGAGATGTGCATGAGCCTAGCATTGAGAACAAAATGTGCTCACTTGATACTATGGATCTTTGTAAAGCACAGAGCAGGAACAGAACAAAAAACTGGAAAGCACATATTCACATTGGAAGAGGTAAAGGAAATGAACTTCCATGTACTGTTGATGGTCCACAAAAATTTATTATCTTAAAAAGCCCAATATGTTTCTGCTTTCTCACAAATTGGCCATCTCCAGGGACTATTACCAGAGATTTCAGAAGTTGCAATCTACACTCTCAACAAAGTGAACACTGAGTATTAGAAGGAAGGCATTTACAGATGGGTGTTGCACATAGAAAAGAGTATTTTCTGCACACGAAACAATATGAAAAATAATATTTCCCCACAGAAATATTACCATCTATTATACACTCCTTTACTTCGATGTCACTCAGAATTTCTTCCCATGTGTACAACACAGAAATCTTTATTCTGTGCAGATTTTTTAAAATAAAAGAATACAAATCATCCACAAATTTTATGTAGAACAAATTCCCAATTACAGCCTTTTTCTGTACAGAAAACATTTTTTGGAACAGGAATGAATATTCTAGCATCAAAATAATCTTTTCCATGTAGAAAATCTTGTTTTTTACAGCACCAGTCTCTAACTGCAAAAAGTCTCATCAGTCCAGAATTGTTCTTGCCAGGGGTTTTAAACGATTTTTTAAAAAATATATTTTCAAATATTATTTCCACCCCACTGCTGGTATGGAATTAAAAGACTAAAACCAGAATATGAAAGTTTCTGTCTAGATGACCATCATTCTTCATCATCTAAGATTAGTATTTCTTAGGAGAGTACCCAGCTGACAGCCAAGTCAAGGCACCCACGTACTGTAACTGTTGCTGCTAGAAAAAATAATGAATAGGTAATGCAACAAAGGGAAGGTCAATTATTTGTTGCTAATTTTCTTTTAAAATTATCTAGGCCCTTACTTTTAAACTTGGTTGCAAGTGGATAAAGATTGGTTGACAGGTATTACAAAAGAATAATTCCAAGTCAAAAGCTGGTGTGGCATAGTGGCTTGAGCATTAGATAATCACCCTGGAGACCTGACTTTGAATCCCTGCTCAGTCATGGAAACCCACTAGGTGATCTTGGACAACCAACACTCTCTCCACCTCAGGAATGTATCTCCTCAGAGGAATATATATCCTCTCTGAACAAAACTTTCCAAGTAAACTCCATGATAAGTTCACCTTGAAGTCGCCATACTTTCAGAATGACTTGAATGTATCCAACAACAATAATCCTAAAGTAGGCAACAATATTATAAAGTGGTCATATGGAGGAAAATATGGTCATCTGGAAATAATATAATGTGTTATCTTGCAAGCCTAGTAAAAATGTATTTCCTAACCTAAGCCTAAAGTGACATGCTGAAAGACGCAGTATGGATAAAATACTTAGCACCTGGAGGCCTGGCATGTTTTAAAGTCCAACGTTCCACTTGCCTTAACAGAATGGACTTTTATATGCAGTTTTCCAAGTAAAGTAATAAGCAACATTTTGGGTAAAGGTGATGAGGCCACTGTCTGCCTACTACAAGACTGGAGATGAAATGTTTAAAAGTGAAATAAGTGTAGTCATACTTTTTGAGCAGAAGGTTGCAGCAGAACATCATATTAGAAAACATCAGAAAACTCACTGTTTAGCACTGCCAGCCAGATTAGTGGTTCCCTGCAGAAATGTTTACAGTGTTTTCAATGGGATTTGATTGCACAGAAGCTGTTTGTGCAAATTCCTGTCAATAACAGTAGGCAGATTAATACTGTGCATGTTGCAAAAGCAATGTGGTATGTTTTTGTTTGTTTTGCTTCTTTATTGTCCAACATGTAACACATGAGTATACATCCATTCATTAGAAAATCTCATATGAAGATCAAGCAAACTGAATGATGTGCAAAATATATAAAAGAAAGCAAATAGGGCTTGGATTAATGCTTCATTGCAGATGTCATTTATAAGGAGATGGTCCCAGAGCTTGCAAATGACTTTTTTACTACAACTTTCAGAATCAACCATTGGCAGGACAATTTTTGGTGTTGTTATTTTGGCCACACTCCCTGGAGGATTCTCACTAAAGAGGTAACTTTCCTGAGCTCTGACTAGAGTTGAAAACATTATTTTTACAAATATAGCCTTCATACTTGTATTTACGATTTTCACATTGTTTTGCCATTGTTGATGGTAAAGACAATGCCCTTACTCTCTGAATTAACTTTACCTCCCCATAGGAATATCATCATCTAGTTCATTCTCATTGGTTACATCATGAAAATATGCCAAAAAGAAAAAAGAAGAGTGGTTATTTTGATATACAGTGGTGCCTCGGGTTACGAATTTAATTCGTTCCGCGGCCGCTTTCGTAACCCGAAAAGCCTTCGTAAGCCGAATTGCCATAGGCGCTAATGGGGAAAAGCCGCGGTTCGCGCCGAAAAGCGCCAAAAGTTTTTTCGTAACCCGAAAAAACATTCGTAACCCGGAACAATAATTCCCTATGGGATTTTTTCGTATCCCGAAAATTTCGTAACCTGGGTATTTCATATCCCGAGGTACCACTGTACATATATATATATATATATATATATATAGAGAGAGAGAGAGAGAGAGAGAATCCCTGAAAAGGGCAGAATGTCATTTCATCCCCTCATACATGGGGTCATTTGTGACATTTGTTTGCCCATATCCAGGCCACCTGACAACAGTTAAACTTTCTAGCTATTTGGAAAAGCTATTGTGTGTGTGTGTTTAAACAAAGCCTCCAGATCCCAACATGACAGTTATAACAATGCAGATTCTAAAGAGGAACTTCTGTTCTAATTTCAACATCCTAGATCACCAAGGCATACCAACTTGGTGAATATGCTTTGGAATAAGGAACATCATACTTGTCTGAAGTGCAACAGTCTATGTTTTGTCATCTTCCAGAGAGAATTCTTGCTTGATCTGCTCTAGGACCCATTTATTTGTCTTTTTGGCTGTCCATGGGATCCTCGGTGGTCTTCTTCAGCACCACATTTCAAATGTGGCAACTAAAAAGGCCAATGTGATTCTAGGCTGCATCAATAGAAATATATTGTCTAGATCGAGGGAAGTAATAGTGCCACTCTATTCTGCTTTGGTCAGGACTTACCTGGAATACTTTGCCCAGTTCTGGGCAGTCCAGTTCAAAAACTATGTTGAGAAGTTGGAGCATGTCCAGAGAAGGGCAACCAAAATGGTGAAGGTTCTGGAAATCATGCGCTGTGAGGAATGACCTAGGGAGCTCTGTATATTTAGCCTGGAGAAGGGAAGGTTAAGAGGTGATATGACAGCCCTGTTTAAATATTTGAAAGGATGTTATATTGAGGATGGAGCAGGCTTGTTTTCTGCTGCTCCAGAGACTAGTACCAAGAACAATGAATGTAAGCTACAGAAAAATAGATTCCACCTAAACATTAGGAGGGACTTCCTGTCAGAAAGGGCTGTTCGACAGTGGAACACACTCCCTCAGAGTATAGTGCAGTCTCCTTTGGAGATCTTTAAACAGAGGCTGGATGGCCATCTGCCGGAGGTGCTTTGATTGTGAGGACCTCCATGGCAGGGGATTGGACTGGATGGCCCTTGTCATCTCTTCAAAATCTATTACGATTCTATGATTCTATGAATTGATTTTCTTTCTATCTTCGTTCTTAACTGTCCAGCTCTCACATCCATACATGGTAATAGGGAATACAATGACTTATGTGATTCTAACTTTTGTGCTGAGTTGTATATCTTTGCATTTAAAGAAACTTTTCTAGTTCTTTCATAGCCACCCTCTCCATTCTTAATCTTCTTCTGATTTTCTGGCTGCAGTCCCCGTTTCTATCGATGTTTGATCCCAGATATGGGAGCTCTTTTACTATTTCTATTTCTTCATTTTCTAGGTGAATTTATGTAGATTTTCCGTGTTCATTATTTTTATTTTCTTTACGTTCAACATTAAGCCTGCTTTTGCACTTTCTTCCTTGATTTCCCTTAGTAGTTGTTCCAGGTCTGGGAGATTTTCTGCTAGTATTATGGTGTCAACTGCATATCTTAGATTGTTGGTATTCCTTCCTCCTATTTTACTCCTCCTTCTTCTGTGTTCAGGCCTGCTTTTCTTACAATATGTTCATCATATAAGTTGAACAAGTAGAGCTATAAGATGCAGCCTTTTTTGACCCCTTTGCCAATTGGCAACCATTATGTTTCCCTTTGTTCTGTTTTGACAGTAGCCTCTTGTCCTGAGTACAGATTCCTCATCAGGATTATCAGATGTGCTGGCACTCCCATATCTTTAAGGACATTCCATAGCCTTTCATGATCTATGCAGTCAAAGGTTTTGCTATAGTCTATAAAGCACATGCTGATTTTCTTTTGGAAGTCCCTTCTATGCTCCATTAGACATCTTACGTTTGCAATGTGACCCCTATTGCCTCTTCCTTTCTTGAACCCTGCTTGGACCTCTGGAATTTCTCTCTCCATGTATGGTTGGAGTCTATGTTGCGGAATTTTGAGTATAATTTTGCTTGTATGGGAAATTAGTGCTATGGTCCTATAGTTGCTGCAATCTTTTGTGTCTCCTTTGTGTGGATGTAAACATTTCAAAAGTTTAAGCACAGAATTGGTCCTACCATTAGGCAGAGATTGTTATCTGCCTTAGACAGCAAATGATGAGGCAGTCTTCTGATTATTGCTCATAACCTTTCCAGTTGCTCTCCATTGCTGGAAGCTACACAAACTTCCTGGAAACCCTGAACTTGACTATTGCATCAGGATGTGGTAGGGACTATTCCCTTGCTAGTATTGAAGCACAATTCATCTGCTAGTACAGTACAGTCATCTTCAGTACATGATCTGGGAAGAAGAAGACATCTTTTTCTTTGCCTCAGACAGCAAAATGTCTGGAGCTCACCCTGCGTGTGTGCTTAGTATCTAAAGACAAGGGCCAAAATCCTGTATAGTCTACATATACATAAGCACTGCAGTTACGGTGCTACATACTGAATCCTGGCATGATCTCTCCAATCCCCACTCACTGCACACCAACCACTGAGATCAATGGGAATCTGTTCCACTCAAGAAACAGCTAGCTGCTGTTTCCACACTCTCTCATGCGTAATTCTAACTGTGACAGGCAGAAACAGGGATCCTCTTGCAATTTTGTCTCATGCAGCAGATTGCTGGGAGTCAGTAGGAATAATAGATGGTTGATTTCAGACAGACAGAGGAATAGATGCCCATCAGTCACAGCTACTGCTATAAATAGAGATTAAGGAACTTTCACAGTCACTACTTAGCTCCTAGACTAAACTAAAGGCAACACAGACATTATGAATATATAACAGTCATGAGTAAATAACTCCAAGTTACACATTTGTAACTGTTGATTCTGCTGATGTACTGTAACCAGATTTGTTTTATTTCATTTAGGAGATAAATCCAGTAGTTGTATTTGCTTTTGTCTTGCCATAATATGTGGCTACCTGGTGAGATGAGTTATATATTACTAATGGACATAGTAGCTATTTAGTGATCTCAGATATACATTGTGATATAAGGCAGAGAGGAGGCAGAAATAACTCAGGTCTACTAAAGTTCATTCCATGTTGGAAGATGTGGTGGTGAAATAACAGAGGTGTGGTCTGGGAAAGAGAGAGGGAAAAGTGTTTATAAATTAAAAGGAATGAGAATGCAGCCTGGCTTGAATATGAAATAATGTACTGTTTAACTAGTCAGTGTTAATGCCTGCTATATAGTTCTCTGGATTGGATCTATAGTTACTGACTAAAGGTTTTCTGAGTTTCATTACTGAAGGCTGATTTTCTGAACTAGGAGCCCTGCTAGACTTGACAAAGTAGGAAACATGTATACTATAAAGCCCAGTACTTTCTACTTAAAACTGTATAGAGGAATAAAAATAGTCATGGAAATGCAGAAAATTAGTTTGCTTAGAGAGCTTCCCCATAAATCAATATGCCATAGCACCGTTATTAAATTGAAGGAGAAGCTAGAAAGTCAGATTGGCATGAGGAATATTTTTTTCTTTCTTTAATCAGGTAACATTTTGTGGGAGGGGTAAATAGCTGCAGGAGCTGACATTTCAAAAACCATTTGGCATTTAAGAGAATGGAACATTGCCACCAACTGTACACAGATTGCATGCATTATGTTCCTCATATTTCCTTGATTGCACCTACTTGATTATTACAGGATAAGGCTAATCTCTCATCATTAAATAATAATAATAATAATATCCAAATTCATGGGTCATAAAATGGATCCCTTTTTTGTCCCATTTTTTTCAGTGGTGGAATTAACCATGCAGTTAGTTTTCTTGGAATGCCAATTTACTGTTCTGTATAGACATTGTCTGGTTATTGATCATTTTATCACCAATAATGAACACCCTAATCATAAACTACAATTACACTTTAATTGCCATGACAATATCCTGTGTAAGCCTGAGTTTGTAATTTGGTGAAGCACTACAGCTCTCTGGCTAAGAATTCTACATATCCTTCCATAAATTGCAAATCCCAGGAATCCACATATGAAACCATGCAATTAAACTGGAATCATAATGATATAAATCTGTAGCATGAAAGGGCTTCAATACTGTCACTGTTTTTTTCCTTATAATTTATCATACAGCCACAATTCTATATATATCTACTCAGAAGTAAGTCCTATTGAACTAAACGAGAATTATCACCAACATGTGACTTTTGAGGTAGATATTGAGCTATCTAGCTGACATTTTTTAGTGTTCTTACACAAACTGGACTCCTTGCCCTTCACCTAAAATTCCAGTAATATAGGAGCAATGTACCTACATAAAATCATTGGCTGGTTTCTACAAAGGAACCTACAAGTAACTTTAGAGAGGTAAAGAATATTGACAAAGTTTGTTGTTCTCAACAAGACAAGCTGTCAACCTGCCATAAATTATGCTCTTCCCCACAAGCATTGTTTCCAGCACAAGAACAAGAAAGGGACTTTTTTTTCTCAGCAAGGCTTGTCTAATGTGTGCTAAAACAACTTGGTGCAAAACAACTACTTTAACATTTTATGAAGCAACACACTCACATATCAAGCACAGGGTAATGTTGTTGATGGCCAGGGCCTCAGGGTGGGAGGATATGCAAAGAGGGTTAGTGTCTGGTTAATTAGTAATACAGTATTGTCTGTTAGGAAACCACCTGACCCTGGGTGGTTTCTCATTTGCATTTGCTGAGTCCTGATTTTGCTATTTTTCAGGACTGGTAGCCAAACTTTGGCGTGTTACAGACCGCCCCTTTGGGGTGGCCTGTAGGCGCACCTTCCCCCGGTGTATCGGGGCCTCAGTGGCCGGAACGGCAGCCGCTGAGGCCCTGATCCGCCACTTTCCGGGCCGTGGGGAAGCGGCAAAAGGCCCTTTCTCCGCAGCCTGGAAAGAGGTGTCCTTGGGGCTTCAAGCCCCAAGGACACCCCAACAGCAGCGGGGACTCCCAGAAAGGGGCCGCTTGGCCCCTTTCTAATTTGCGTCGCAAATGCAATGCAAACCAGGAAGGAGCTCCGTTTCAGAGCTCCTTCCTGCTCTGTCGAAAGGGCGCATTAAGCGCCCTCATGCGGAGCGATGGCGTCACGTCCGCGCCGCCTCATTTGGAGGCAGTGCGTTTGTGACACCATCATGGCGGCGGCCATGTGGAACGGCCGCTGCCATTTTGTGTGCGCAGAGCATGTACTAGGGTTAGGGGTGCGGAAGCACCGCCCCTTCCTAACCCTAGTATGCGCTCCGCGCGTACTTTAATGGCGGTCTGTAACCCGCCTTTGTTCACTTTAAGGGTTTCTTCTTTCCTGTTGAACTTGACCAGGTGGATTTCAATGGCTTCCCTCTGCATTCTGACCTGATAGTTGTTGGCATGGTCCAGAATTTTGATGTTTTCAAACAGTTTTTTATGCTCAGGATGGTTTATTTACCTGCCTGCCGGGTACTCGGTGAAGGACCAGCGCAGGTTAGGTGGGCGGGGGGGGGTGTGGCCTTGGTACCTAGGAACACCGTGTCCCTCACCAGGAACCACCTCCGACAGACCACCTATATCGAGTGTATTTACCTGACCCTAAAGGCTAGGGACAGTCTGGGGATTCTGTTAGTGTATCGGCCACCCCGTGCATTAGCGGACTCCCTTAACGAGCTGACACAGCTGGCCGTGAGGGAGAT
>NC_056525.1:160482415-160485148 GCF_019175285.1 Sceloporus undulatus
AGCCCACTTTAGTCAGCATGCTTGTCTTGGAGGGTTTTTCACAAAATTGTGCCTTAGCACATTTTTTTAAAACCTGAAGTAGAAAAAAAAAACATCCAATACGTTCTCTATAAGAAATCTAAAAGCAGGTCTGAAACAAAGCTTTCTTTCTTTCTTTCTTTCTTTCTTTTCTTTTCTTTCTTTCTTTCTTCTCCATAGAGGGAACTGCTTGTCTTTATGCCAAATATGAAGAGAGGCCTTATGAAGAAAAATCCAAGAAAGTTGTGTCTGTGTCTTTTTATAGATAACATGATCCAGGAGGCCTGAGGCTTCAACAAACAACACCTTCCTGTTGCCAACATCAACAATAATAATAATAGCAAATAAGATTAGCAGCAGCAGCATAACAAAATAACAATGACATTATCAACAAGAACATCAGGAACAATGATAATGGATGATGAATGATGATGATGATGATGATGATAAGAAAAGATCTTAGTTACTAAAGTTGCATTACTATCTTTTAAAGAGATGGCAATGGGTGTTTTGATCAGTGAACCAGTAATCTACAATTTTCATCTTGTAGGAGATAACAAAGGTCTAAATACCCTGAAGACACCAGATTTGGTCTGATCTTGGAAGCTAAGCAGGGTTAGCCCCTGCTTGGATGGGAGACTATAAATGAATATCAGGTGCTATAGGAAGGAACTGGTAAAACCACCTCTGAGTATTCCTTGCCTAGGAAAACCCTATGAAATTCATGGTGTCACCATGAGTCGATAGGTGACTTGAAAGCACATACAACCACACGCAGAAGAAATAATCCCTATTGACACTATGTATATTGTAAGATCTCACATCACCCACAGATTGGGTCCTGTCAACACAACCAGATTTCCTGCCTCAAAACTGAATGCTATCTCAGCCCATTTCAAAGGGCTTCATTTTGTTAGGTTATCTTATTTTCCTGATTTAATTTGAAATTGAAACAGCTTCTTGAATGTCCATGCATTCATTGCTTCATTTATTGAAAGGTGAGGGAGGGGGGTATACTGTAAATTTTGCAATAAGAAGACACCTTCAGAATGATAAAGAAACAAAGGAATGGATAAACAGGAGAAGAATATGAATTTATTGCAGTCACACATATTTCATCTTGGTTACGGTGGGAGAAGAGGATATTGCGCCAAAGTCTCTGCATTTAAAAAACGGAGGCCAATCAGTGAGCAAACCTAACCTTGAAGTTTCTCTAAGGCTCAGGGAATATTAGTTGATTGGTTGAGATAACTATTTTTCTTTCTTTTTTACTTGACAGTAAAAAACAACTTGCCCCTTTGTATGACACATTTGATGTATTCATGTCCAGATCTATGGTGAGGTTGTGTCCTGTCAAACAAGTACATATGAAAGAATGAGGACCTGTTTTATTTTATTAGATCTATGGAGGGTTACAGACGCCTGTTTGGGGCGGGCTGCACCCGCCCCTTTCCCCGGGGTATCGGGGCCTCAGTGTCCAGAGTGGCAGCCGCTGAGGCCCCGATCCGCCACTTTTCAGGCTGCGGGGAAGCGGCAAAAGGCCCCTTCCCCGCAGCCTGGAAAGGGTGTCCTTGGGGCTTCAAGCCCCAAGGACACCCCGCGGTGGCGGGGAGGAGGAGAAAGGAGCTGCTTGGTCCCTTTCTCCTTTGATCCGCTGGGCGCAGCCATGTGAATGCTGTGCCCAGCGGACCAAACCAGGAAGGATCTCCGAAACGGAGCTCCGTCCTGCTCCGCGCTAAGGGCGCAATAAGTGCCCTGGCGTGGAGCGAGGACGTCATGTCTGCACCGCCCCATATAGAGGTGGCGCGGTTGTGACATCGTCATGGCGGCGGCCGTGTGGAACAGCCGCCGCCATTTTGTGCACGCAGAGCGCGCACTAGGGTTAAGGGGTGTGGAAGCACCACCCCTTTCTAACCCTAGTACGTGCTCCGCGCGTACTTTCTGGCCCGTTTGTAACGGGCCTATGAGTGTTTTAATGAAGGAGAAGAAGAGTACATGTTTTCTATTTTGATTGTTGTGATTATGAATGGATACTATGGTGCTAAAGATAAATGGGGGTTTAAACATTCTTGCATAAATGCATGCAATTTGATGATCCTACTTACTGGTGACAATTTCATCAAATGTAATCATTCTTCTCTCACAAGTCTTATTCCTAGATTTTAAAATGTATTTGTTTTAATATTGTGCAACATATAACACTGTTTCTCTATTCTCTGGCTCTGTAAAACTGCAAAGAATGGAAAAGTCTGTTTTATTTACCTTGGCTTTTGTTTCCTAGAAGAAAACTGCAAGAGATCAGCTAAGATAATGTTGTGTTTTACATCAAACAGTGAAGGATTGTTTTGTTTTTTTCTAAGGCTTCTAAAAATAATAATAAATCAGGTTACTGAAGCACAGTCTAAGGTTGTGAACCACACTTCAGCAGTACTAAACTAAACAGCCGGTGCTTGATGGATGTGTCTCCTCCAACATCTGACTGCAAACATTAACAATGAGAAAATCTAATACTTGAAATATTTTAGGTTGCCAGAAGCTGACAGAGAGGGAAAAAACGCCTGGCAAAAAAAAAGAAAGGTTTCTGCAAACGGGAAGCACAAAAGTGCAAGTGTTTCACACATAAGCTATGGCCTGTTACAGACAGCCAAAATAAAGCTGCTTCGAGTCACAGTGGAGGTATGGTGTTTCAATGATGCATGCGTCCTAAGAGTCCAG
>NC_056525.1:160485248-160486893 GCF_019175285.1 Sceloporus undulatus
GAGGCAGCTAGAGGAGTCACACTGGAATAGTAGCTCTTTAAGAGCTCGTCTGATAAACACCCTTGAGACTTTCTTCCCATTTTAATGTTATGGATGAACCAGTTTTTGTCCCTGGCACAAGTTGTATACTGCTAGTTTGCTTTCCCTCAGCCACCTCATGGATAAAATAGGTTCTCCTTGCGAAACAAACAACTACATAATATATATAATTTGATATAAATTGATGTAATTTGAGATCCACTTGATCTCAAGGTATCCTCTGAATATCTGCATACATTCTGATACCTTTAACCTGTCTCCATTTCTTTCCTCTAGAATCCGCAAGGCTGCTTCTCCATGCTTAGTCACTAGTATACTAGTGATGCAGATTCAGGAAAGGGAGTCCCCATTTTCCAGTTTGAAAATGGCACTATCAAATGGTACTATCAATAATCCATTTACAGAAACTACGCAATCACTGAATGGTACCTCTTGAGCCTGCAGATAGGGAAACTGCAAAGAGCAATACACACAAATCCCATTAATACTCTTTACACGCACAAAACAAGTACAATGGGTCAAATCTAAAGTGATGTTATGTATTTTGCAATCCATGTGGAGGACCAAGACTTAGTTATAGAGTGAATCCACTGAAATCAATGCAACCTTAGTTAGTTATGACTTAATTCCATTTATTTCAATAGGTTTTCTGTAGCCAGATTTGAACCTAAAACTAAGTGTAGTGATGTATAGTAATGAATACCCAGCTATACTCTATGCTTCTGTCCTAACACAGTGGTTTAGGAGCCAACAGCCTGACTGGGTTCAAAAAACAGCATTTTGTGCCTGCATACCAATTTTAAATTAGATCTCAAGAAAACATGTTTAGATTTCAAGAATTTACCTTATAGACATTTAAGAACTTACAAAATAAATTCATTTGAAATCATTCATTTTGCAAGAATTGGAAGCACATTGCTGAATTATTTTCTGGACAGGGTTACCAAACACATATGTCTGTGGTGTTTATGTCTTTTGTTTTGACATCTGTGATCTACAGTGACCAACCTTCTATTCAGTCAAATATTATGCTGAAGTTTAAAGCACTTCTTGCTTCCCAGACAACTATATTCCAATTCCCCAATATATTAATTTATGACAGGGATCATCAGCTTTAACTCAGTTAATTTTGAATCCCAGGGACTGCCTTGAGATTTCATATGGTTTTTCCCTTGGTGCTAATTACTGGAGTTCTATATTTATAAAAGAACTGGCAACTCATGAATTTCTCATTGTACTGATATCTCCATATGTGCCAGTTATTCCTCTAAATATAGCCCTAAAATGCAAGTAGTGTTAGAAATATGCATTAAAAATGCAGGTTAATAAATAAGTAAGACTGCTATTTGCTTATGAAAGTACAAAGCAAAGATTTTGTTTTCTGCCCCCTGTGATTTGGAGATGCTAATACTACTTGCTTAATTATATCTTAATTGAAAGGTGGCTGAGCTACCATTATATAACATATCACTCTAATTAGTTTTGCAAAATATTGCACCTTGTCTTTCTTAATCAAAGACATCTGGGATGGAAAACATTATGGAGCTCTGCTCTTTTCATTATCAGCCTCTATGTCTGTGTGGCAAGAAGAACAGAAAAGTGGGTT
>NC_056525.1:160486993-160492493 GCF_019175285.1 Sceloporus undulatus
CTGAAGTCAACAGAAAAATAGACAGAGGTCTAGCTATGGCCCTTGTCTCCACTGTCCTGACAAAAGACACATTCCTGTAAAAAGGCATCTACAATGGTGGTCAATTCCAGATCACTACTTTAAAATAATATCATCCTGGGTAAAATAAAATCATCTTCTTGAAAGAATTCCAGTTCTGTTCTGGGACCTGTGAGACTCCATGATTGAGCACATGGGCCAAAAGGCCACATTAAAAGGGAATGTGGAGGCAGTGGCAGTAAGGGGCATGCAGTGGTGCCAATTCCACCATGCAGTAGTGGGCAGGCATGTGAAGACCTGCTTATCACCACATCAGTCTGGGGGAGGAAATGGGTCAGAACCATGGGTGAGAAAACATGTGGGTTGGCCCATGGTATCCTGCCCATATGTAAAGGCCATCTGACAAGAGAACTAGATACCACCATTCCCTATAAAAGGGACCTCTTACTAGAACAGATTAGATCTATTCAGCCAAGCCAGCAAAAGTGAAAAATGTCCCTGGCATGGCTAGCTAATACATCCTTTTATTCTGCTCACAGACCTGATGGGATTTGTAGTCCTCAATATTCATGGTTAGCTGGGAGTCTGGACCCTCCCCCCCATCTCAATCAGCTTCTCAGGTAGGATAGGATAGGAGACCCTTGCTCCAGGTGTCGCTTTGTTAGAGTATCTTTGTGTCTTTAGATTATACCTTATGGTTCTTGCTCAGGCTGTTTATAACTTCTAAGAAGGATTTTGTAGTTTCGCTTTTCTGCTGAACTGGCCACCTTACTGGGCAATTGCTCTCTCATCACCTCTCTAACACTGATCCTCCTTCAAATCTAACTGAACCTCTTAACTTCATTTAACTCTGTTACTTGGGAAGAAGGCTCAAATAATGGGAGGGCACCTATTATCATGTCATGCCAATGAGCTTTGTGCTGATGATGCCAACGTAGATTTGAGGACTTCCCGTGCCATATAAATCCAACTTTTTTTTTAAGAGAGTAATTTCTTTTCATCTTTGGATAATTATGCTAGTGACCTTTAGGGAGATGTTGTCTCTGGGGAAGCAACTGCAAATTTTTCTCATTTAGACTAAGGTCCTGTTTAACCTAACACTCAAAGCCCTGTAATACTGCATTTAAATCTTTGTAAAATCTGTTATAATTGCTCCTTAATCACAAGCAGTTCCCAGTACTCCATAGGGCTCACAAAACCAACATTCAGTTGAGTGGAACTCTATCAGTCTAAGTGGTCATTAAATTGCTCACTAGTTCCCTCTCTTTTCCCAGCCCATTTTTCAAAAGTTTGAATTTTTTATTTGTATTTAAGAGATGCAATATCAATAATCTAGACAAAGGAATATGAAAAACTATTTCATTAAACTGAAATGTATGATGCATCAGCAAATTTATTACAGCAGAAAACACTGCTGCTCTTTAAATATTCTGCTTTGAAGAAAAATATCCTTCAGCTACTTAGGCGGGGGATAACTGAATTCTGGGAATATTTTGAAAACTAGATGGACAGATGGGCCTCAGCCAAGACTGCTTCCATTAGGTAATAGTCATGCTTCATCAACATGACATCAAAGATAGGAACTGAACAAGTTGTCCATCATTAGTTCAATAATAGTTTCTTTTAAAGGTGCCTTTAAGAAGCACTTATTTTAATGCCATATCAGGTACTATCCATCAATGTGTCCTTGATCTCATGAAATACCTGAATTCTCTGTGTAAAAGGACACCAAAGAGAAGGAAGACTAGATTTCACACTTTAAAAATGAGTTGTGGGACAGCTGTAATCGTTATGTCTTACACATTGATCCATGTGCCAGCAAATGGTTTATAAGAAGTGATGGAGAACTGGCAGCCTTTGAGATGATGAGGTATGCTGCTGTCAAAAGGGACCCTGAAATAAGCAGCAAATCTTGGTTTTGAATAACTTCTGTATAGTTTTGTGGATGGGTTTTCCATATATATATATATATATATATATATATATATATATATCTCCAGCCATCAGCTAGTTGGGGTGAAAAGTAGTAAGAGCCAGATTCTGTTGCCTGGGTGACTATTGGAGAATACAGCTAAGTCTGCTGATTCACTGACACCTTTCCAAAATGAACTCCTTCTTGCTTAAAATGGAAGCTTACAATGCCACACTGATAAATCTGTGGTACCAATGGCCAACAGGAAATAGGATCACTACTGGGATGATGATAAACTATTTTCTCTGATAAGAAGATCCAGGAAACTACAGACCAATAAGCCTGACCTCAATACCAGGAAAAAAATAGAACAGATAATACTTGAGTCTGTCGGCAAGTATCTTGATGAAAATGCAGTGATCAATAGGAGCCAGCATGCGTGTGTCAAGAAGAACTCCTGAGAAACTAATTTTAATTCTTTTTTTCCTTGCTCAGGTCACTAGCTTAATAGACGGTGGGAATGTTGTGGATGTCATTTATCTGGATTTCAACAAAGCATTTGATAGGATCCTCCATAATATTTTGATTAAATGTGGAATCAATGAGAACACTGCCATTGGAAAATCATGCTCAGAATTCTCATCAGTGGCTGCATTTCAAAATGGAAGGAGGTCTCAAATGAAATGTCTCAGGATTCTCAGGGCTATCCCCCCCCCAACATTTTAATCACTGATATCGATGACTTAGATGCAACATTTTTATCACTGATTTTGATGACTTAGATAACAGGGTAGAGGGAATCCTTATCAAGTTTGCAGATTGCACAAAATGGGGAAAGGTGGCTAACCCATTAGAAGATAGGGACAGAATTCAAAAGGATTTCAATAAACTAGAAAATTGGGAAGGTATGAATAGAATGAAATTTAGTATCAAAAATTCCACATTTAGGTCACAAATACTAAATCTACAGTTATAGAATGGGGGATATATGGCTCACCAGGACTACATATGAAAAGCACCTTGAGATTATTGTTGATTATATTTTATTGGGGGGAGGGTCGGGATATGCTACTCCTTTTTCATCATGATTGCAATTTTAACTGTTTGATGTTTTAATGCCTGTCATAATCCGCCTTGATTCCCTATCGGGAAAAGGCAGAATTGAAATAAATATTATTGTTATTAATATCATAGAATCATAGAATTAAAGAATCATAGAGTTGGAAGAGAACACAAGGGCCATCCAGTTCAACCCCCTGCCATGCAGGAACTTACCCAGCAGATGGCCATCCAGCCTCTGTTTAAAGACTTCCAAGGAAGGAGATTCCACCACAGTCCAAGGGAGTGTATTCCACTGTCGAACAGCCCTTACTGTCAGAAAGTTCCACCTAATGTTTTCTTTTCCTGTAGCTTGCTTCTATTGTTCCGAGTCCTTTTCTGTGGAGCAGTAGAAAACAAGCTTGCTCCCTCCTCAATATGACATCCCTTCAAATATTTAAACAGGGCTGTTCTCCAGGAGTTCTCAAAGATTATTGCCAATGGTCTTCTGATATTACATTTGCCAGTTCTTTTACAGCTGCTGGCTGTATTGAGATATGCATTGTTATTGTTATGTACTGAGATTTGTATTGATGTTTACTGTATTGAAATGTATTTCTATATGCTATTGCTATTGTGATGTATTGAGATTTGTATTGATATTTGTTGTACTGAGATATGCATTATGTTATTGTTATGTGAATCTGTTGTAAACCGCCTTGATTAAGTTTTTAGAAGGGCTTAATCAGGTATTTCTGTACTATCTCTTTACTTATTCTGTTCTAGATTTCTCCTGTTCTGTCCTCTGATCCATTATCCTCAGGTTGAGCACCCTTTTCCTTTTCTGAGAAGAAAAGGCAAAGAAGGTGTTGAGTAATTCTGCCTTTTATCTGTCCCCTGTTAGCATTTTGCTATCTTCTCAGTGGTCCTAACATTTCCTTCTTCTTCCTTTTCCTGTGAATATACCAAAAAAAAAAAAAAAAAAAAGCCCTTTTTATTGTTCCTAACCTCTCTAGCAAGCCTGAGTTCATTCTGTGCTTTAGCTTTTCTGACTTTACCGTTTAAATGTTCCATTTAAAACTTAGCTCAGTTGAAAGTTCTTTAGTCATCCATCCTGGTTTCTTGAGACACCTACCATTTTTCTTTATATATAATCCAGCACAATGATGCTGCAGCAGATAAGGTGAATGCCCTTTCAGCCTGCATTAATAGAAAAATAGGGCTGAAACAGACCAGCCCAAAGGGGTGGCATGATGCCACCTTTTAAAGAGCCGGGTGGGTGTCATGGCAACAGCATGCCACGGCCCCACTCTTGCTTTTTTCCAGAACAAAAAGAGGCAACAAAATGCTGCTCCTTTTTGTGCTGAAAAAGGATAGATTTTGCACTGCAGTGGGCCCTTTTTGTAGCTTCTGCAGTGTGAGGCATTTAAATGCTGCTCCACTGGAGCGCCAAAAAGCTGGCCCCATGTGAACAGCAAAGCAGTGCGACGCTGGCTTCATTGTGGCATCAAGGCATGTGTCATGCATACGCCATGCCCCCACAGCACTCTAAAGCCGGTGTATTGTGCTGGTCTGTACCAGCCCTTAGTTTCCAAGTCCAGGGAAATATTACTCCCACTATGCTCTGTACTGATCAGGCCTCTGAAGTATTGCATTTAGTTTTGAGTGCCTTATTGTAAGAATGATGCAGACAATTTGGAGCATATTCAGAGAAGATCAGCAAGGGGGTGAAGCAGACCAGTAGCTTGGAATGGCCTCTGCCCACTCCAGCCCCAATCATCTCCCAATTGACCCAGGACAGAGGTGAGCCAGCCGCTGCCACAATCCTGACCAAGCCACCAGCAAGGAGAGCCTTTTTGCCATTCCTTTTCTGGCCAGGTTTGGACTAATAATAATAATAATAATAATTTTATTTTTATACCGCCCTTCCGTAGATCAGGGCAGTTTACAGCATATTAAAATACAATAAGTACATCAATACAGAACAATAAAACAACAACAATATAAAACCCCCGTTAGCCCGTCCTCTTTGCCACGGAAGAGGAAGGAAGGCCCACTGGACTTTAGTCGGGGAATGCATGATGAAAAAGAAAGGTTTTCAAGTCCTTTCTGAATTGGGCCAGGGAGGTGGTCGAGCGGAGCTCTATGGGCAGCGTGTTCCAAAGTGCCGGGGCAATGATGGAGAATGTCCTCCTCATAGTGGAGGACAGCCTGGCCCCTGGCACCCTAAGGAGTTGCTGCCCAGATGTTCTGAGGGTGCAGGACGGAATGTATGGGGAGAGACGGTCCTTCAGGTATCCTGGGCCCAAGCCATTTAGGGCTTTATAGGTCATCACCAACACCTTATATTGTGCCCGGAAGCGAATAGGCAGCCAATGCAGATCTTTAAGCACAGGTGTAATATGGCTGGCCCTGGAAGTTCCAGTGACCAGCCTGGCTGCCATATTCTGTACCATTTGAAGCTTCCAGGTTTGGTATAAGGGTAGCCCCATGTAGAGTGCTTTGCAGAAATCCAATCTCGAGGTTACCAGA
>NC_056525.1:160492518-160504623 GCF_019175285.1 Sceloporus undulatus
TTATTTTGGTCTGTCTGTATGGACTAATGATACTTTATTTGGCCATCCCAAATGCACATTGTAGATGTGCTGGCTTTCAAAGCTCCCCTGAATTCTTCATTAGACAAGTTGTTTGAAATCATCCAGGAGAAAAAATTGTTATAATTGAAAATGTTTTCACAACTTACTTACATGTGTGGAGAACATAATTAGTACTTCTTTCAATATCCGTCTTCACTCAGGGGCTACCTTATACCAAACTCGGAAGCTGCAAGTAGTTTGCAGAAATGGCAGCCACGGCTGGTCCTGGCGCTCCAGGACCAGCCTATAACACCGGTGCTTAAAGATCTCCATTGGCTGCCTATTCGCTTCCGAGCTCAATTAAGGTGTTGGTTATACCTATAAAGCCCTAATGGCTTGGGCCCAGGATTCTGGGACCGTCTCTCCCCTACATTCCGCTCGCACCCTCAGAACATCTGGCAGCAACTCCTGAAGGTGCCTGGGGCAGGTTGGCCGCTCGGCCAGAATCCTTTTCCACAGCTGCCCCAGCCCTTTGGAACACCCTGCCCATAGAGCTCCGCTCATCTACCACCCTGGCCCAATTTAGGAAGGGACTTAAAACCTTCCTATTTAATCAGGCTTCCCCGTCTAAACTCCTGTGGGCTCCCTCCTCTCTCGTGGCCGTGAGGTTGGGCTAAGGGTTTTATTTGTTTTATGTATGTTGTTGTTTTAATCTGTTTTTTAAATTGTATACTGTTGCACTAAGGTTGCATTTTGTAAGCGCCCTGATCTATTTGGAAGGGCGGGGTAAAAATAAAATTTTATTATTATTATTATTACTGTGACATTACAACAACGAGACTCGCTGTGCAATAGTTGACGGTGGAGTGATTCATGCACCATGGACCCAATGTGCAACGGCACTGATGGGCATTGAGGCAATCCTGATGGTATCCAGACGCGGCTAGGAGGGCCGAATGCCAAAGGAATGCCTAATGTGGATTCTCAGTCTTGCTGCTTTTATTTAATTATTGCCTTTTTGTAATTCTAAGTCATAGAGTTGGAGGAAACCCCAGCCATCCATCTAACCCCATTCTGCCATGCAGGAAAACTCTATCCAAAGTCCTCCCTGAGACAGATGGCCCTCCAGCCTCTGTCTCAAGACCTCCAAGAATGAGACTACACCACTCTCCACGGCAGCAGCATATTCCACTGTCAAACAGCTCTTCTGTCAGGAACTGCCTCTAATCTTGAGCTGGAACCTCTTTTCCTGTAACTTGCATCCATTGTTCTGTATCTGTTCTCTGGGCAGCAGAAAAACAAGCTTGCTCACTCCTCCATATGACATCCCTTCAAATATTTAAACAGGGCTATCATATCACCTCTTATCATCTCTTTCCAGGTAACATCCCCACTCCTAAGTCTTTCCTCATAGGGCTTCATGGTTTCAGACCCTTCACCATTTTAGTTGCTGTCCTTTGGACACCGTTCCAGCTTCTCACATGCTTTTTGAATTGTGGGGCCCAGACCTGGAACAGGATTATTCCAGGTGAAGCCTGACCAAAGCAGAATAGACTGGAATACAGTCACCCTCCTTATCCATGGATTTTTTTATCCACAGATTTAAACAGCAAACCTTGATTTTCCATTTTATATAAGAGATACAATTTGCTATGCCATTTTATTCAGTGGGGCTTGAGCATCCATGGACTTTGTTATCTGCTGGGGATCCTGGAACCAACCCCAAAGCTTATAATAAGGGCCCACTTACTATCATTTGCCTCAATCTAGATAATACACTTCTGTTGATGCAACCAAGAATTGCATTGGCTTTCTTAGCTGAAGCATCACACTGACAGTCTACTAAGACTCCTGGGAGACAAGGGTTCAAAACCTGCCTCGGCCATGAAACCCGTGGGTGCCCTGGCAGGCACACTCTCTCAGTCTCAGAGAATAGCCATGGCAAAGACCCCCCCCCCCCCGAAGAAAGATTGCAAGGAAGCCCCCTTATAAATTGGAAACGAGTTCAAAGCACTTGGTCTAAAATTGGTGGAACCACAATGAGGCGCAAAGAGGCCCCTGGCCATGTGTGAATGCGAGGAGGGGTGACAACACCTCTGCCTGACATCTGAAGTGCCTTCATCCATTTCAGCTTCCGATCAACCAGCCGTTTAAGAGCCCCAGCGGCTCTGGCCGGCCGGAATCCCTCTTTGGAAACTGAGCTGACTATGGGAAATGCCCTCACAGCAGCAATTCCATTTCAAGCCCGGCTTGCTGCCAACTGCAGAATCAGTGAAGCCTGAACAACCGCTTTAACTGCCACGGCTCCCTCCTATGGAATCCTGGGATGCCCGTTTGCTGTGGCACCAAAGCCATCTCACAAAACTACACATCTCAGGCTTTCTGTAGCGCTTGAGCCACGGAGTTTGAAGCAGCATCAAACTGCATCATTTCCACAGTGTAGCTACAGCCCACGTTTCCAGTGTAGGTTAACTTTGGGTGCGTCTGCACTGTGAATAATGCAGCTTGACAGTGCCATGGCTCCATCTGATAGAAATCCTGGGATGTGCAGTAGTTTGCTGTGGCACCAGAACTCTCTGAGAGAGAAGGCTAAATATCATAGAAAACTGCAACTCCCAGGATTCCATAGGATGGAGCTCAGCTGATATTAAAACTGATCTAATAATGGGATGTCGTGTGATGTTAGACACAGCGTTAAAGAGTGCTCTGCTTAAAGTCTGAGAAGGATGCTTTTGCTAATTCCGCAATCCGATAAATGGCAAGGGGCTCCCTCTTGTGACCCTGATGGACACAGAGAAAAGAGCTTCCCATGTTCTCTGCCTCAGCATCAGCCCCTCCTTGCCAATAGCCTGACCCAGGAGAAAAGCAGGCTAGAAATACCATAAACACATAAAAATGAATAGTTGGTTTGTTTTGAGGAATCCATGGAGAGGGGGGAACTGTTTTATCAATACATAAAACAGATGTTACGTCTATTGCTATAAGACCAGATATTCCACATTGTGGTCATGTGGCCTCCATGCAATTGGACTTAGGAAAGCTCCTCCTGCCAAATTATCTCTTCAGTCTCAAAGACACTGATTTTACAGGTAACAAGGGCTATATCTTTGAGTCAACCATGACAGCTCAGCAGAATGCTGAGGTCATATGAAGTCACAATGGGACTTCAATTACATGCTCAAAAGGTTCCAGAATGCATCCACTTGGGCATTTGGGCATTGGAAACCCAACATGGCTGGATCCAGTTTGCCTCCTCTCCTGGTTCTGCCGTTGTTGTTCTTAGCCGCGAGGTCAAGAAGCCCCACTGTAGAAGAAGATCTTTCCGTCTACAGATCTGCTATGGGGCCCTCGAGTCTTTTTGTGGATGTGGATTTTGGTGTTTGGATGTGGGTGGCTAAGCCATGGGGGAGCAGAAGACAGCAGAAGGCAGGCAGCAGCAGGAGGGTGTGGCAGGAGTGTGGTAAGCTTTAAAAGCCACTCCGCCAGCCCTCAGGAAGACCATCGCCAAGCCAGAAGCAAGCCTTCCCTCATCCATCAACTCCACCGGGGCCAGAGGTAGCAGAGGACAGGAATCAGCAGGGGGCATGCAGGAGTGGGAAGCTTCAAAAGCCATTCCTCCAGCCCTCACGAAGACCAGCAGCCAAGCCAGAAGCGCCTTGCCTCTTCCCCCAACTCCACCAGAGGCACAGAAGGCAGCAGGGACAGGCAGCAGCAGGAGGGCATGGCAGCAGTGGTATCTTCAAAAACCACTGCTCAAGCCCTCAGGAAGACCAGAGCCAAGCCAGAAGCAAGCCTTCCCTCTTCCCCCAACTCCACCAGGGGCCCCGAAGACAGCAGAGGCCGCAGAGTAGGAGGTTGTGGTAGGAGTGGTAACTTTAAAAAGCCATTCCTCGAGCCTCACGAAGACCAGCAGCAAAGCCAGAAAGCAAGCCTTCCCTCTTCCCCAACTCACGAGGGGCACAGAAGGCACCAGGCACAGGCAGCAGCAGGGGCATGGCAGCAGTGGTAAGCTTCAAAAGCCACTCCTCAAGCCCTCAGGAAGACCAGGAGCCAAGCCAGAAGCAAGCCTTCCCTCTTCCCCCAACTCCACCAGGGGCAGAAGACAGCAGAAAACAAGCAGAAGCAGGAAGGAATGGCGGAGTGGGGATCAAAAGCCATTCCTCCAACCCTCAGGAAGACCAGCATCCAAGCCAGAAGCAGCCTTCCCTCTTC
The DNA here is from genome assembly GCF_019175285.1 of Sceloporus undulatus. Classification (NCBI taxonomy): domain Eukaryota; kingdom Metazoa; phylum Chordata; class Lepidosauria; order Squamata; family Phrynosomatidae; genus Sceloporus; species Sceloporus undulatus. Next base: position 160,496,731 of record NC_056525.1, read on the forward strand.
CGCCAACTCCAGGGGCACAGAAGGCAGCAGAGCCAGGCAGGCAGCAGGAGGCGTGGCAGGTGAGGATGCCATCATCCTTTCCAAGCTGTGGCACTCGGACGTTGGGTGTGGACATTTCTCCATTTGGGGCAGGACAATCCCACCGATTCCACCCAGGCTTAAAATGTGCCATCCAGGTCGGCTGCCTTTGCGGTTCAAGTGATGGGACGCAGCTCTGCACCATGGGGAAGACGAGGGGAGCACTATACCCAAAACCGGGTCTGGATTGAACTCTGGGGCTTCAACTCTCAGAGTCCGCAGGCTGATTTGAGCTCTGGCTGGATTCAATCCTCAGCTAACCAAGAAAGATGTAACGAAGAGGAGGAAGGGTGGAAAGAAGGAAGAAGAGAGAACTATATCTCCCAGCAGCCCCTGCCCACTTGCCCTTCCATCCTGCCTCTGCTGGTCAGTTGGCAGGCGCTTAGGGAGCCCACCAACTGCCAGCAGTGGCAGGATGGAAGGGCATATGGGCAGGGGCGCTGGGAGATATAGTTTCTCTCTTCTTTCCTTCCTTCCTTCCACCCCTTCCTCCTCTTTCCTCTCCCTCTTTCCTCTCCCTCTTTCCTTTTCCTCTTTCCTCTCCCTCTTTCCTCTCCCTCTTTCTCTCCCTCTTTCCTTTTCCTCTTTCCTCTCCCTCTTTCCTCTCCCTCTTTCCTTCCCTTCATCCTTTTCTCCTCTTTCCTCTTTTCTTCCTCTTTTCTCTCCTCGCTCTTCCTTCCTCTTCTTCCTCCTCTTGCTTTCCTTCCTCCTTTCTCTCTTCTCCTTCATCATCTTCTTCCTTTATTTCTTTTTTAAAAATATATTCATTATTAAATTTTTAGATATAATATATAAATTTAAACACGCACATACAATTCTTTTCTTTCATAAACAAAACCACGAGAAATGTAATATATGTCCAAACCATATCACTTTTCCTTCTTTTTACTTGAGATCTCCCGCTTCTAGTATTAAATGAGGTTCCAGACATTATTAACAGTGAAATATATTACTTACAATCTAAAAGTAAACATACTCCATTTCAAAAAGTATCTGCAATCGCATACATGATTGTAAAGTCCATCTATTTGTGTTGCTTTAGTATACTAATTATTTTACAATATTTTTATCACTCCAGTCCAAAAGTAAAGTCTTTTCCTCATTCTATTTTTAATTTTTATCAGGCTCCCATTGCTTTTCAGCGTATTCATTGAATTCTTCTTTATAAATGTTTAATTCATCCGTTTCTAAACATCATACAAATTTTTCAACCAGTCCTTTACATTAGATATTGTCTTCATTTTCCATTTCTGGTGTAAACCATTCTGCCAGCTGAAATCATTAAAATATTTAGTTTCCCATATTTTTGTTCTAATTTATCATCTGGATAATATTAGTGTAAATACATTTTGGGGTCTTTTCCTTCTTTTAATATAATTTGTATAATCTTCTCCAAAGAGAAAGAAATAACACAAATACATCTAACAGGAAAAATAATTAAGGAAATTAAAACAATTAAGAAACAAATGATTTGGAAAGAATGAGGAGATACAAAAAAGACTCAAATATATTAAACAGAGATATTATAAACATCAAACAAACCAGGACGTTGGCTAGCATATGCCGTTTGCCTTTTTGATCAATCAGATCTTCATATCTTACCTATTTTTCTTGGCTTAGCTGGACCCAGTTACAAAACGCTTCCTTTAAGGATGCCTATTTCGGAAGGACTGAACAACAATAGGTTTAATATTCAACCAATACTCTTAATTGCGTCTTAGAATTTATTTAGTATAAAATAGAATCCATACCATCCAAAAAGTAGTTCTAGTCCCTTCTTTCCTTCCTTCTACCTCCCTCCTCCTTTCCTGTGTTTTTACTCCCTCCCTCTCCTCCTTTCTTTTCTCCTTCTTTACTCCACTTCCTCCCCCTTCCTCCTTCCTTCCTTCTTTCCTTCCTTCTTCTTCTTTCTTTCTTCCTTTTCATTCCTTCCTTCCGTTTTTCTTCCTTCCTTCTTCCTCTTTTTTCTTCCTTCCTTCCCTACATCCCTATTCCTTCCTTCCTTCCTTCCTTCCCCTCCTCCCTTCCCTCCTTGCCCCTTCCCTCCTTCCTTCACTCCTTCCCCCATACCTCCTTCCTTCCCTTCTTCCCCTTCCCCCTTCCTCCCTTCTTCCCCCTTCCCCTTCCCTCTTCCTCCCTCTCTTCCCATGAAAGAACAGGGCTCCCAATAATCCAGAACTAGACTCTAGGAGCCATAGGCAGAGGATGATGATGGGTCTCTGCTGGTGCATGAGACTGGCATGGCCCTTCTGCTGCCGCCCATCCTCCTCTCTGTCCAGGAGGCAGCTCCAGTCTCAGGGGGAAATCTCCTTTCCCCTTCCTTCCTCCCTCCTCCCCCCCTCCCTCCCTCCTTCTGTCTGCCTGCCAGCCATCTGCAGCAGAGAATGGGAGGTGATGATGAACCAGCTCCCTGTTGATGGCCCAGCAGCAGGCCAAAGGGCAAACCAGCAGCAGGAGTCCAAAAGGCTGGCGAAAGACAGTTCTAGTATGGTTATTTTTAATAAAAAATGGTTAGTTAATAGTAATTTGTGTGTTCGTGCACTTTGCTTTGTTTTTTCTTCAGGCTTCTGACTTCCCAATTTCTCAGCTGCTTTTAATAATGTACCAGTTCTTCTTTCCCTTTTCCCCTTCATCCTCAGCTTCCTTCCATTGCAAAATCTCCAATTATCCCAGGTAATCTTTTCCCTTCCCACTGTCTTGAATTATCTGTATTCCTGCATGGACGAAGAGGGTTGGCTTATATCACCCTTAGTAGTAACTTCAGCTCTCGGATCCTAGGTATTCCTGCATAGCCAAAGGGCTAGGGCCTATATGGCCCTTAGTAGTAACTTCCATTCTCGGACCCTATGTATTCCTACACAGCCAAGAGGGATGGTCTATATAACCTTGTAGTAACCACTATGCCCATTATAGCTCCACCCTGTAGCATCCTTGGATTTTGTTTGATGAGGTATGTAGAATTCTGTGCTAGGGGTTCCACTCTCTCTCATGAATTACAGCACTAGAGCTTTCTACAAGAGAAGATAAAATACCTCCTAGCATACTGATTTTGAGGTACTATTTGCATGAACCACTTATGTGGTATCCACGTGCTATAAACTGTACAACATAGATACGATACACCCCAAGAGTTTTCTTCACAACAGCAGGTAAAGGATGGACAACTGTCAGATTTAATTTCTCTCACATTAATTTTTTTAAATGAAAATTCAAGTTATCACTATCCTGTACATGATCGAGGTGGCAGATTTTTATTTTAATTGTTTTATTTATATTCATTTATGCATTGCTTTGCTTTGCCTTCCTTCTGCGGCTTTTTTGTCTAAAAACACATTAGGATAGGAAACATGATCCCCTGCTGAATTTCTCCTTATGTGGAAACTAGGCAAGGGGAGAGAGGTAGAAATCCTAAACACACAATGTAACTAGGAGTTCTCATATGATGTGCCAGAGCGTATTCTAATGTCTTGAGAAATCAGTGAGATAAACAAGGGCTCCTGCCAATTGAAACATCAGGAGAGGTGACTGTTCTCTGTCTCTGTACAATTCATTGATCTTGCTTTGCCATCTTCCTGTCAGCTTCTTCCAGGGATCAGCAATTCTGTTTGTCTCAGCCTCTTGTGTGATTGTGTCATTCAGTCACCCATAATGCAAAGACACAGCAGAATTCACTACCCATGTATTGTTATATATTTGCATTAGTTGCTCTGTATTAATCTTTCCATTATTCCATTACTCTGACCTTGCCATAGCTGGCCCAAGCCATTTTGAAGCAGAATGCCAAATAATACTCCTCCCCCCACCCCCAAAATAGTTCATAATACCCAAGTAAACCATTATATTTTGATTCAACAGTTGTACCCAAAAAGTACACCTCTGTTTTGCAGGTATCTGAGTGACATGTCCAATTATAATTCAGAAATAAAATGTGCCTGAGTGATCAAAAGCCTAGGAACAACTGGTGCTGCTGTGTTGTGGTTCCTTTCATATCGGTGTGCTGTGCTTGGGTGATTTCAACTTTGGAGAAAGAGATGATGTGTGTATGATACTATCCTCAGAATTAGTGCCAATTTCCTGCTGGGATTCTTCAGCTGTCAGTCCTCAGAGTGGTCCTTTAGTGCAGGGTCCTTTTGCTTCAATGCTTCTTTTTATTATTTTGCACTGGCAAAGTGTCAGGAAGAAGAGAGATATTTTCTTACTCATCATAGTGATTTTCAGTGATGGACAGTTCTTTATTCAGATGTTAAGTAGGTCTCGGGAGTTTCTAGTATTTCTGTGAGCTTGGATTGATAAACCAGCCAGTTTCTGCTGTTCTGTCTCTCATTCCCTCTCCCTAGTGTTTTGAACCAGGTGCTCTTTCTAAAAATGCTGAGACTTGATGGAGTTGTTGGGTGTTTGGGAGTGTATTTTAAAAAAGAAAACCTGACAGCTCTCCCTATTGAATTCTGTGAGTTGCTGTTGAAATCCTCAATATTCCCCCCCGCTCTTCTTTTGGATATGACTCATTTCACGCTGGAGCTAGCTGATCATCTGTTGCAACAGGATCCTATAACTAGATGTAAGTTTGACTATAGAAGATTCTTCAGGGAAAAAAAACTTCTCCAAAAGAGCCCATTCTCTTATTAGGGCTGTTGGCTTTGTTCATTTTATTTCGGTGCTGCCTAGTAAAGCATTTATCTGCTCTCTGTCTGGAGATGACTGTATTGCCTTGACAGGCACATGTTGTTTTCTTCCTACCACAACAACAGAAGTGTGCAAGTGAAGGAGAGGAGAGAGGATGAACAGGATGGAATGGGAACACCTTCAACAAATACACCAATGGTTCTATGGGCCCCAACAGAAAGGGCAAAATAAAGCTGCTTTGGGTCACTTTGGAGGTATGCTGTTTAGCTGACACACACATCTTAAGAGACCAGAAGCTGCATCAAAGCTGTGTTCCAGTCCTTAGGACTGGAGCATGGCTCTGGCATGGCTTCCATCCTCTTAGGACTCATGCAACATTTAAACAGCATACCTCGAAAGAGACCCAAAGTAGCTTTATTTTGACCTGCCTGTTTGGGCCCAAAATTACTGAAACATGATCATTTTAGTAGTTAGGAACATGAGTTGTTGGCCTGAAAGTTCATCTATGTAAAACGTTAGACTTACCACATCCAAGTGATACAATGATTTTGTAAGTGCCCAGATATATTTGTTTTTTCCACAAAAACTCTTTTCAGAAACTCGTACTTTTTTTGGGGGGGGGGGGATATATTTTTTTAAAAAATGAAAAGAAGTAGGATTTTTGCGAAGTCATTATGGACAGAAGATGGCATGTACTTCAGTAGAGGATAAGCAAGTGAAGATCCTTTCAGTATTGTGAGGGATATGATTAGGCTGTGGGAGCACATTTCCTGTGTTGGTGTGTGGACAGAATTGGCATCTGGATTTGTGGCAACGTCTGGTGGCATTCTCCCATTAGCTATGTTGGCTAGTTCTGAAGTGAGTAGCTGTCCAAACAGAAAACCATGGTTTGAATTGGAGAACCCTGACTACTTCCCCCAGTACTAGATGATTACAGGAGCTGTGGGAGAGGAAAATGCCAGTGGAATGAATGGTAGAAGGAAATCACTGTGGAAAAATGGATAGAAACAGAGATTGCTGAGGTCCCAAGAGGGCACTCACAAATTAATATGCTTAGAGGAATTTTAGTACTTAGCTCAAAGGAGAGCTATAATGCAGCCAGGGCAACAATGGCCTTGGGACCAAGCCAACTATATCAGGTCTGAATCACACAGAACTCCAGAGGCAAATCCAAATAGGTCTTTGTATTTTTATTAGGGGAATAATCAACACACACACTCAACACATACACTCACGTGCATGCACAAGAGCTAGGGAGGCACAGGTGGGAGAAGTGGAATAGGTTTAAGGGCTTGCTAATAGAGATATGTTACTGACATGGATCTTGATTCCAATTGATGACAGTCTGATTCCAATTGATGAGAGTCTGGAACAGAGAAGACTCAATAGCCACTGCAGCAAGGGAGGTTAGCTGGTATACTGAGGAGCCTAGTCTAGCCAAAGTGACAGAGTGCCTGCCTTCTTGCAAACTAGACCGAAGAATGGCTGTTTTACCACCTATATATATACCCAGAATTGTGTCTAGGGGACAGAAACCAAGGCTTGAAAGGTTTAGAAACCTTGCTAAATGGTTTCCCAGGGGAAAAAGAATAGTCTGGGATGGAAGCAGGAAGTCGAGTGACTGTTGTGAAGGTGCTAGACAAAGGAATAGCCAGTGCTTCCCTGTTCTTAGTATTCACAAACAATCATCTCCTTTGGCTATGATCTTCTCACTGTCCTCTATAAACAAAAGGGATTATGTTGGGAGCCTCGGGAAAACCCTGTCAGTGAAATATTTGTCCCAGGGATGATGGGTGCTCTCTAGACCCTGGCTAGCCATAACCATTTTTCCCAGCCAACCATGGTAGAATGATTGCTAGGTCACCTGCCCAACTTCTCTTTTAATATTAATTTGATATAAAAAATTAGGCATGAATGAGGCAATCAGAAGCATGGTCTTGGGGTATCAGTATAAAACATAGTCAAGATAAAGAAGGGCCATTTACAATACATGATATTAGAACAATATTCCACTTTTACTGTCATGGCAATGTCCTTGGGGTTTGTAGTTTGATGAGGCACTAGAGATTCCTAGAAGAGAATTCTAAATGTTCTTCCCTAAACTCCAAAACCCAGGACTCCATAGGACTGAACCATGCCAGTTAAACTGGAATCATAGCACTATAGCTGTATAGCACTATAACTGAATGAGCCCCTGAAAAGTTCAGGAATGTGATGGGTCATTATATACATTTCAAAGAAATGACCATCATGTTTGCATGGTCAACTTCAGTCCCAACTATCTGAAATCCATTGCATGCAAGGAATCTGAACAGTGCAGTTTTAAAATAGATAGATGAACAGATATTATACACACACACACACACACACACACACATATATGAAGGATATCATATATAATGGTGCCTAAAGTGAGTAAAGAGGCAGAAATATATAAATGCAAATGCACAGCACTAATTTACAATGGAATAATGTTAAATTGCTACAGATTCCTCACTGGTAAATCCATGAAAATTAAGCTTTCAGATTCTTGTCTGTCAGAGAATGAATACTAATGACTGCATGCTAGACAGTGCCAGTAACAGACAGGTGTGTAAAGTGTGCATTTAAGTATGAGATGAGTAATTTATTTTTTAAAAATTCTTTTTTCCTCCTACAGCCAAGTGCTGTGTTTGAAGTCATGATGAATATTTCATTATCCCACTGGAGCATCTCTCAAAATTATGTACCTTAGCCACACAGTGATACTTAATTCACTCCAATTCCATTGGAACAAACTAAGTTCTTTATATCACTCTGCTTCAGTTTCCCTTGAATGGGGCACAGAACAGTATTATTGCCTGGTAGATTTTCTAAAATAATTTAGAAAACAAACTAAAATACATAAATAAATCCCACATCATTTATGTTCTCCTTCACCAATGAAGGCAACACACCTATAATCTTAGCAGTCTCATTTTATTTTATTCATTGATATCTCCAACTGTGAAGACTTTTGACAGCAGATCTGGTTTAAAAGTAAAGAAGCCTTATGGAATAATTTCTCTATGCAAGTACATTAAGCATAACCAACATTAAAAAAAAAGTTCAGAGATTGGTGCAGTTGGATGTTTTTTGTCTCTTTGTAAGACACACACATCTTAAGAGGCCAGAAGCCGGGCCAAAGCTGTGCTCCAGTCCTTAGGACTGGAG